>NC_072373.2:162436969-162740000 GCF_028885625.2 Pongo pygmaeus | reverse complement strand
TCAGTTTCCTCAGCTTTTGAAGTCAGCTCTGTGGGTGTACAGCATTTCAAAGCTGCAAAAACAGCAAAGAGGAGGACAGGAGGGACATTGTACCCAAGAGAAGTTCAGAGTTCCAATAGTGTTCCTCATGGCTATTGACTGATTTAAGGGTTATCAGGGCATAAACATGCAATTCTCCCTCCCCCTGAGACTGCCTTGCCAAGTTGCTTGGCTGACCTTCATCCATTGCTGATCCCATAAGCTTCAAGCTCCACATAGAAGAATCGCTGCTGGGCACAAAGGATCATCTCCATGCTCTCCCTCAGCCTTTGTTCTTGTTGACAATGGTGTCATGAAGAATTTTTCTGGACTCCAGCTCCTGTCACATTTAATTTTCTCTTTTTACTCTAGTGTCTCCCTGAGTGATCTCGTCCACTCTCATGGCTTTTAATGCCACCTATATGGTGACCCCTCCCACATTTACATCTCCACATCAGATCTGTCTTCCGAGCCCAGATCCATGTGTCCAACCACCTATTTGTCATTGCCATCTGGATATTGGCCTGGCATCACAAACTCAACATGTTCAAAAGAAATTCATGGCCTGGCGCGGTGGCTCATGCCTGTAATCCCAGCACTTTGGGAGGCTGAGGTGGGTGGATCACTTGTTGACCAGCCTGGCTAACATGGTGAAACCCCATTTCTACTAAAAAATACAAAAATTAGCCAGGCGTGGTCGTGGTGGGCACCTGTAATCCCAGCTACTCAGGAGGCTGAGGCATGAGAATTGCTTGAACCTAGGAGGTGGAGGCTACAGTGAGCCTGGGCAACGGAGACTCTGTCTCAAAAAAAAAAAAATTCCAGCCTGAGAGACAGAGCAAGACTGCAACTCAAATACAAAAACAAAACCAAAACAAAACTGGAATTCACTGCCTTCTAAACTCGTTCCTCCTCTAGGATTTCCTATCCAGAGGATAACACCACCTGCTGCCTCAATACCCAAGGAAGAGACATTGGGAGGTGTCACCCACACCTCCTCTCCCTTTCACCTCCTCTGCACTCCCTCCCACTGCCTCACTGGATAATCATCAAGTTCTGCCAGTTCAATGCCTCCTGAAGAGTTCTCCCTATGCACATTGCTCTGCATTTTCACCACCAGCACCCTAGTCCGAGACCCCAGAGTCTCCTGCCTAGACTACTACATAAGCCTTCTAACTGGATCCTCCGCTTCCATTTTTATGGAGGGGTTGGTGGTTAACACCATAGTTGCTCTATTTAGTCTTTGTAACAACCAGTTTAACAGACTGCCAGAGAATGTCATCAGGATGTGCTAGTTCTCAGCTCCAAATTTGGAAAGCTAGGTTTACATACCCCATTTGAGTAAGTCTGGTGGGTAACTTTGCTAGAATTCCCTACTTGACTTCTCCAAGACAGAGACAGGTCCTGTAAGAAGTCTTATGAGGAATTATTTTCTCAGTATTCTAAATATTGAGAATTTTTTTTTTTAAATATTATCTCAATGGCACGGAGTGAGAGTTGACGTAAGTGTCCGGAATTCCATGAGGCCGAGCATGCCAACTAGAGTTTGGTGGGCTTTAGGCACTGGGACATACATGCTGGCCCACATATTCACCCTGCCCTATCCCCAACACTGTGACCTACAAGTATCTCTTTCCAAGGCTGTTTCCATAGCTGCTGCTCCTTCTCCTCCTCCTCCTGCTCCTCCCCCTCTTCTCTTTCTCTTTCTTCTCCTCCTTATAGCTAGATTAAAGTATAATTGCTATGCAAAACCCTGCACATATTTAAAATATATAATTTGATGCACAGGGCATATGCATACATCCATGTCCCCGGGTACCTGGGACTACAGCGCCTGCCACCACGCCCGCCTAATTTTTTTTTTTTTTTGAGACGGAGTTTCGGTCTTGTTGCCCAGGCTGGAGTGCAATGGCAGGATCTTGACTCACCACAACCTCCACCTCCCGGATTCAAGCGATTCTCCTGCCTCAGCTTCATGGGTAGCTGGAATTAGAGGCATGCGCCACCACACCTGGCTAATTTTGTATTTTTAGTGGACATGGGGTTTCTCCATATTGGTCAGCCGGGTCTCAAACTCTCAACTTCAGATGATCTGCCCGCCTCGGCCTCCCAACGTGCTGGGATTACAGGCATGAGCCACCACTCTCAGTCATAATTTTTTTATTATCAGTAGAGATGGGGTTTCACCATATTGGCCAGGCTGGTGTCGAACTCCTGACCTCATGTGATCTGCCTGCCTTGGCCCTACATCCATTCTTGCTGTTCTCTAATCTGTTACATATAGCAGCCAGAGAGGATTTTTTAAAACACAAATCTCATTTTGTCACTCTTCTGCTTAAACACTATCAATGATTTACCATTTCTTTTCTTTCTTTCTTTTTATTTTTTGAGATGGAGTCTCACTCTGTCATCCAGGCTAGAGTGCAGTGGCGTGATCTCAGCTCACTGCAACCTCCACCTCCCAGGTTCAAGCGGTTTTTCTGCCTCAGCCTCCTGAGTAAGTAGGATTACAGGCACGTGCTGCCATGCCCAGCTAATTTTTATATTTTTAGTAGAGACAGGGTTTCACCATGTTAGTCAGGCTAGTCTCGAACTCCTGACCTCGTGATCTGCCCATCTCCACCTCCCAAAGTTCTGGGATTACAGGCGTGAGCCACAGCACCGGGCCTATAATTTCTTTTATTTAAAAAATCCAAATCCTTCATCATGGCCCATAGTGTCCTGCACAACTTGGGCACATGCTCCTCAGCAGCAGCATCAACTGGTGTCACCTGGCATTATCCAGTGTCACCCAGCATCAACCCACCTCACTTTCTTTGTCCTCTGTGCTCCTGCTGCACAAACCTTCTCCAGTTCCTTAGACTCATGGACAGACAGAGCCTCTCCCTGTTGTCATAGTAGTTGTTTCCTGTTTGTCTGGCTAATTTCTATTCATCTTTTAGAGGTTTCAGCTTAAATATCCCTTCCATCAGAAAACCTGCAGCCCCTGAGGCCTCACTGGCACCGACCACACATAGGCACAGCACCATGCTTCTTTTCTGTTCTCCTGATCACTGTGGTCATCATTTGATCAATAATTTGCTTGATACTGGTTTTCTCTACGAGTGTCTAAGCTTCATAATGTTTGGAACAGTATCTTCTTGTTCAATGATGCCTTTCCAGTACCTAGCACAATGCCTGGCATTTAGCAGGTGTTCAGTATGCATTTGTTAAGTGGATAAAACATATTCTAAATCTAGATCTTTCTGATATAATAGAGCAAATGGGTAATTTTTGTTGGTGTCATTTGAGTTTTCAGTGACTGTAGCTTTGCTCATTGTTTGCCTGTTGATCAGTTTCACTTTTTTCATAGAATGCACTATGAGCATTTGCTCTAGCCAGGTAATGTACTAGGTATTGGAAATCAAAAGTTGAATAAGATTTTGACCCTGCCCAGAAGGAGTTTACCAACCAGAAGGATAGTTTATATTTTCATGGAAGGACACAGACAAGGGGAGGATTGGATATTTCCATGGAAGTGAGATCACTTACACTTGTTTTATTCAATGAGATCATTCATGTAGGAGTAGGTAGGGTATCAGAGAAAGGGTTATAGGCCCTCTTGGCTGAGCCAGTGTGGCTGTGGCCAGGTTCACTGGAGTCAGAGTACAGCCCGGGTTCAGGAGGGCTGGGCTGACTCACCAGGAAAAAGCACAATCAGGAGTCAGGCCAGGTCAGGTGAGCAGGCTGGGCTCACCTGCAGGGCAAGCAGGCACGGAGCACGTGGCTGTGCAGACTCAGTTTGTCAAATACTGGGCTGCCCCCAGTGGTATCTCCCTAGATACCACAAAGCCCACTTGCATCAGAAGCCCTCTGTGTCTGGGTTTATGAATTGCCAGCAAGGGCTGAGCCAAGGTCTTCAGGCAAAAGGTTGAGCAAATGGCCCTGTATTCAGGGAGAGCAGAGTTTGAACCTGGTACCACTTGGAGCTATGGGATTGTGAGACAGAGTTATGTCAACTTTCTGAGACCCAGTTTCCTCTTTAGCAAAATGAGACAGGAATATCTGTGGCTCACTGGGGAGATGAAATAATGTACAGTAAGTGCCTCTGTATAGTTGATATTCATTAGCTGTTTCTTTTCTTGTAGGTGTGGGTTCTGCTTTGCAAGACCTTTTATTCCCTTTCTTCACTGCTCTGTCCTGTCACCCATTCCCCTCCCCTATCATATACTTTCTCCAGTCTTGAAGAAACCTCCAGTTGTGGCATGATGAGTAGGCTCTTCCTGCGCTATGGAGGGGTACCTGGAACCTAGAAGGCACTCAACACATATTTGTGATAAATGGTCAGATGGGTGGAGAAATGAACAAATCCTTCATTTAAAGGCTTCTACTGTCACTATAGTAACCATGTGTAGTGGCGCAATCTCAGCTCACTTGCAGCCTCGACCTCCCAGGCTCAAGTGATCCTCCAGCCTCAGCCTCTTGAGTAGCTGGGACTACAAGTGCACACCACTACACCTGGCTACTTTTTTCTATTTTCTGTAGAGATGGGGTCTCCCTATGTTGCCCAGGCTGGTTTGAGAAAGCCTTTGAATTTCTAACTCGACTTTGCCACAGACAGCAGACAACCTGTGACCACTAACCCCTTCAGGGATTACTCTGTGGCGAAGTCATGTTGCCCAGGTTCACACCCCTTCCTGGGATAATCTGCAGTCAATGAATGATCAATGCCAGAGTATAAATGTCTGGTCATCTTCACCCAACTCCAAGAACTCTAGAAGGTCATTCTAGCTCCTGCACTTCTCCTGGGCTCAGCCTAGGCTGTCTGCTTTTGGCTTGAGTCCCCCCTCTGCATCTTCAGCTCCCTTCCTCTCCTTCTTCAAGTGTTGATCCCTAGGTCATTCCCTAATAAATATTTTGCACCTTAAAATGTGTCTCAGAGTCCACTTTCTGGGGGATGAACTGGTAACATATTGGCTCACCTAACTAAAAGGGCCAAAGGCTATCAGGCACAGTTGGGTATAAAGCTAAGCTAGAGGCAGGCCATAGTGGCTCACACCTGTAATCTAAACACTTTGAGAGTTCGAAGTGGGAGGATCACTTGAGGCCAGGAGTTTGAGACCAGCCTCAGCAACATAGTGAGACCCTGTCTCTACAAAATTAGCCGGCTGTGGTGGTACATGCCTGTAGTCCCAGCTACTTGGGAGGCTGAGGTGGGAGGATTGCTTGAGTCCAGGAGTTCGAGGCTGCAGTGAGCCATGACTGCACCACTGCACTCCAGTATCCTGGGTGAGATGATCCCTTTCCTCATAGCCTTACCTTCTAGTAGAGAAGAGATATCTTACACAAATAAAGGCAGATTCATTATAGTAATTATGATTATATAGGGGATTGATATGGTTTGGCTGTGTCCCCATCCAAATCTCAACTTGAATTGTATCTCCCAGAATTCCCACATGTTGTGGGAGGGACCCAGGGGGAGGTAATTGAATCATGGAGGCTAGTCTTTCCCATGCTATTCTTGTGATAGTTAATAAGTCTCATGAGATCTGATGGGTTTATCAGGGATTTCTACTTTTGCTTCTTCCTCATTTTCTCTTGCTGCCACGATATAAGAAGTGTCTTTCACCTCCCACCATGATTCTGAGGCCTTCCCAGCCATGTGGAACTGTAAGTCCAATTAAATCTTTTTTTTCTTCTCAGTCTTGGGTACGTCTTTATTAGCAGCGTGAAAACAGACTAATATGGGGATGCTAAGAAAAAGAAAGAATGGGCCGGGCACTGTGGTTCACACTTGCAATCCCAGCACTTTGGGAGGCTGAGGCGGACGGACCACCTGAGGCCAGGAGTTCGAGACCAGTCTGGACAACATGGCGAAACCCTGTCTCTATGAAAAATACAAAAATTAGCTGGTGTGGTGAGGGACGCCTGTAATTCCAGCTACTCGGCAGGCTGAGGCTGGAGAATCGCTTGAACCCAGGAGGCAGAGGTTGCAGTAAGCTCAGATCGTGCCATTGCACTCCAGTCTGGGCAACGAGAGAGAAACTCCGTCTAAAAACAAAAAAGAAAGGATGGGATGAGAGTTTATAGTTCAGGACTGGGCCACAGAGTCTAAGGAGGCCTCCCTGAGCAGGGGACCTGTAAGCTGGCTTTATAGAATGAGTAAAAAGGAGCCTGCCTAGTCAGAGGGGACCACATATGGTAGGAAGGAGTTTGATGCATTGGAGCAACTGAAAGGCCAGGGTGGCTGGAGCCTAATGTAACACAATTTTGATGTGGGAAAGAGCTTTGTTTTGTGGGCTCCTTCCTTTCTTTGCCTGAATCTATCACCCTAGATGCTGCTGCCTATTGGATGCTCAGAGCACCTGCTCTCCCGAGTGCGTGTGTGCATTCTCTCTCTCTCTCTGGCTTTTTCTCTGCTCAGACTTGCTGCTTTCATCACATCCACACTGGCCTCTTTGCTCCTTCAAAACCAGTCTATTCTGTGTCCCTCTGGGTCCCCTTGGATTTCTTTAATGAATCCCAGAAATGAATGGCAATGCATGCGCCTTCTGGGATCATCTGGCTCCTAAGGACCTTTGACACAACTACTTGGCTACAGGTGTGTGGAAGGATTAAGCCGAGAGGAAACAGCAGAGGCTGAGGCCCAGAGAAGTGGGGAAAGGAGAGCCTTTGCTGAAATGCCACGCCAAAGGGGGTGAGGTGCGGGAGCCAGGTCCTGGCATGAGGGAGATGGACCAGCACCAGGGAACAGGTCAAACCAGAGGCCCAATTATTGGCATGCCGGAAGGCAGAGGCAGCCAGAAGATAGCTGATCTGTTGCCAGGGTGCTTTACAGTCCTGCCCTGTCTCCACTCGGGAGCTGCAGCCCAAGGCGCAGGGTCTGCACGTGTGAGGAATGCAGAGAATGGCAGGCATCGGGAAGGGCCCAGTGTGAGGAGGGAGGGGAGGGTGGCAGGCACACAGGAGAAGGAGAGATTTCTGGAGCCAGGAACCACACCTGTCTACATCTTTCAAAGCTTTATCACCTTTGCAATTTTAGCAGTTTCATTTCCACTGAGATTAAAAGTGTGAGCAATTAGATAAATTGTGCCTAATTTACTACTCCCTAAGGAAGTGTGAGAGAATAACCCTGAACGTCATCCCACCCATCAAATATCCTGGCGATAATTGCCTTCTGTATGTCTTTCTTAAGAGTTTTGGAATGTCTGTAAGAGTGTGTGTGCATGTGCGTGCGTGTGTGTGTGTGTGTGTGTTAGAGAGATAGAGGGAGTTTATTTATATATACATATATTTTTACTGCAAATATATTTTTATGTTTTACCTTGCAAGCATAGTTCAATGACCTTTGCTCCCCATGCTATTTTAGGCTGGAAAATACCTCCTTCCTATATGTAGCAGGGGCAAGGGGTGGGATGTTTGTTTACTTTGTGCTGGTCCTTCCTTCTGCCAGGAGCTCTCCCCGACTTTCCAGGCTGTCTCACCCCCAGGAACTTGGCAACTCCTATCTATCCTTCAACTTTCAGCCTAAACACCATGTTCTCCAGGAAGCCTTCTGACTTCCTGGGTTCTTCCTTGGGTGCCCACGTTGGCCTCGTGTCTGTAGTTGCCATTCTCTCAAGCACAGCATTTACTGCACTGCTGTAATCACTATTTGCTGTCTCTCTCTTCTGCCAGACCTGTGTTTTTGAGATTGACTTGTAACCCATTGATGAGCTGTGAAATCAAATGTCATGACCAGCATTTCTGGTTTTGTATTATTTATTTTGGGATCTTTTTGTATGTTGTATTTGAATCCTAATAAAATCATGTTTGCTATTTAACTTTATGTTTTTACTTAGTCATATATGAGTGTGTTGTCTCATGAAACTTTTGTTTCCGTTGTGTGTCTGTGTGTGTGTGCAGCAGTGGAGAAGACAGACACAGGCCCAGATATTTTGAAGGATATGGTGTGAGACAGTGTTTTTCTTCAAATTTTTGAGCTGTGAACTGCAGTAAGAAAAACTTTTTTTTTTTTTTGAGACAGAGTCTCACTCTGTTGCCCAGGCTGGAGTGCAGTGGCATGATCTCAGCTCACTGCAACCTCCACCTCCTGGGTTCAAGCGATTCTCGTGCCTCAGCCTCCCGAGTAGCTGGGATTACAGGCGTGGACTACCACACCCAGCTAATTTTGTATTTTTAGTAGAGACGGGGTTTCACCATGTTGGCCAGGCTGGTCTTGAACTCCTGACCTCAGATGATTCACCCTCCTCAGCCTCCCAAAGTGCTGGGATTACAGGCATGAGCCACTGCACTGGACCGGAAAAAGATTTAATATGGTAGCATATATATAGGCTCATACACATAGTTTCTAAAGCATTTTCATATGTGCTATTTTATTTTGATATGTACAACTCATGTGAGGTAGATATTATCAACTAATTTTAGATATAACGGAGAGTGAGCAATTAAGTGACCTATCAAAGGTCATGTAACTCATAAACATTGACACTTAGGGCCTGAATCCAGGGATTTTGATTAGTACTCATTCTCACACACATAACATTACACACCTGCACCCAGAGAGTCAAAGTGTGATGAGCTCTAATGTCTAATCAACAGATGTAGAAGTTGTGATTTATTATATGCAATATTGTTCAAAACTCTAACTGTGCAACTATGGGATGAAGAGCTATGTAATAGTACCAGAACTTTCAGTGGGAAAGCCACTGAGGGAGTTTAGCAAATAGTATACTTATTATAAGCCAGCTTTTGTGTCTGTCAAGAAAAAGCTCATTATTTTGATTTTGACTCCCTTAATAGAAGTAGAATATCTGGAAGGAGGAAAGTGATTATTTTATACTCTTCTGAGAGCACTGTATTTTATTCCGGACAGCACATGTGCAGACTAATGGGAAAGAATAGGCTGTGTTTAGAAAAAAAATTACCCTGAGAGGCAGGAGGGCTCAGGTCTTGCCATATCGAAATAGACGGAGGAGTGGGGTTGGAGCGAGTACGCTGCAGGTAGGGTAGAATGGAGGTCATCCCATACTTGAAGAGCTGTGCTGTGGAAAACGGCGTCAGCTTTGTTTCACATGGCCCCAGTGGAAACAGCAAGGAGAGCAGTTGTTACATGGGAAAACTGTGGTAAACCTCTGTGGTGTTTGCTGCTTCCCTTTCTTCCATCACAGAGCCCATGTGTTGCTCAGGCAGCAGCCCTCCCTTACTCTTGGCCCCTGTGGTCTGTCTTGGGGATCTGAAGACTCTGGCCTAAACTAATCAGCACATTTCATCCTCTCTGGACACAGTGCTTAGTCCAAGAATCAACCGGCCACTCAAATTAGCTTAATGGAAAGTACATTTTGAACTTTATAAAATTGCTGGTAAAAAGCTTTCTCCTCCAGTTGGATTTGGGACTGCATGGATACTCAGGGTTGCTGGAGACAGCCTGCCTAAGAGTGAAGTCCACACAAAGGAGAGCTGAGCCCAGAGCGGGTGACACTGTGCCCTGACTCTCATCCCAAGCCCCTGGAACCAGCCCGAAAGCCCCTAGATCTTTCAGCTGGGAAGCCCAATATGTTGCAGGTTCATGCCCCAGAAAGGGTGCAGGATATTGATTAG
This sequence comes from Pongo pygmaeus, assembly GCF_028885625.2. NCBI lineage: Eukaryota > Metazoa > Chordata > Mammalia > Primates > Hominidae > Pongo > Pongo pygmaeus. The sequence continues at coordinate 162,730,403 of NC_072373.2, read as the reverse complement.
GGAATGCCTTAGGTATCAAGACTTGAGGAAGAACAGAAAATGCAGAGGGAGGACGAAGGCAACTGCAAACCTGAAGACAGCCTCAGCCACACCCAGGGAAGCCCTGGAGCTAGAGCGGCCTTCCAGAATTATTGGAGTTGGGGGAGATGACCAGGCATTTATACTCCTGTGTTGATCATTCATTGGCTGTGGATTGGCCCTGGAAGGGTGGCTACAATGAAGCAATCCCTGAAGGAGTGGACAGTTAAAGGTTGTCTGCTGGGAGCTCTTTGGCAGCTGATAAAAAGCCCTTTACTGGAGGGAGATCTGTGTGGCACATCAAGGGTGCACTGCATAATACCTTCTTACTTATTTGTTAATTTATCTTTCGCCAAACACAGTTTCAGTGGGTTTTTGCCACTGACAACTGAAGGAATAGTGACACGCATGATAAGGAACCATTTTCTAAAGTTCAGAGCTGTAACCCCATATATGTAAGGGATTGCCTTGGGAGGTAGTGAGCTCCCCATCATCAGAGGTATCCAAGCAGAGCCTGGCAGACCACTTTGGAAGGGAAATTTTCATGCATTGGAGGGAAACTCGAGCTGGATGACCTTGCAGTCTAAGATCCCATGACTCCAGGTCCAGGAACTCTGGTCACTTCTACTGGACTGACACATGAACATCACATGGACAGCTAGAGCATCCCAGATCAAGCCCTATTCCTCCCAGCCAACTTCCCTTGACACTAAACTGAGGACAGAGGAGAGGAATGAGCAAGGAGTTTGCTAAGGAAAAAAAGGGTAGATACTTTTTTTGTCTTTATAAGGCATGTGAAAGGAGTATTTCAACTGACTCTACCACAGGCAGGGAGTTCTCACCTGCCACACCCACAAGAGGCAAGTTAGGCTCAGTTAATGGTATCTTGGAACCTCCTCAGTAGAATTTTCCTCCGTTTCTGCCCACGTCTGAGTGTCTTCACGTGTCTCCTCTCGAGTCTGGCTTCTCGTGTCACTGTGTCTCTTTGTGAGTCAGCCTTCATCGCTGCTTGTTAGGCTTTTTGTGCTTTGATGCCAAGAGCCTCAGTCTCACACGCCCCTCTGGCCGTCCCTGCCTGGGACACCGAGTAGAATTTCCCCACCCTGCGTCTGGGTCTTCACTCCCCCGCTCCGGGCGTCCAGCTCACGCCTGTCTGGTGGATCTTCTAGTCTCTGCATTGGCTCTCTCTGACCGTGGGTGGTTTCTCCAGCCACATGATCTCAGCCTCAGCCCAGTGCCTGCCACTTTGGAGCAGGGAGAAGAGTAGGCAGTTTGCACGTAGTGTGAGGAAAGGGCCCTGGATTCGGTGTCTGGAAAACTTAAGTTTGAGCCCCCGTAGGCTCTGCCACTCACATGGATCAGTCACTTGAAATCTCGGAACTTCAATTTCTTTATCTATGAAGTGGAGAGACTACCCATCCAGCCTCCCAAAGTTGTGGTGGAAATAATCATAGGCTAGGCTACTGTTGGTTGAGATGTGACCCCGAGCCAGGTGTTCTGTTTAGCACTTGTCTGTCCTTCCTGATCCTCCCAACACAACCAAGATGGTATTTGCATCCTAATTTTACAAATGAGGAAATGGAGGCTCAGGGAGGTTAAAAAATTTACTTAAGGTCACACAGCACAGCTAAAATTTGAACCCGGCTCTGCCAACTATGAAACTCTTGCCATTGGCTGGGCGCAGTGGCTCACGCCTGTAATCTCAGCACTTTGTGAGGCCGAGGTGAGTGGATCACGAGGTCAAGAGATTAAGACCACCCTGGTCAACATGGTGAAACCCCGTTTCTACTAAAAATACAAAAATTAGCTGGGCGTGATGGTGGGCGCCTGTAGTCCCAGCTACTCAGGAGGCTGAGGCAGGAGAATCACTTGAACCTGGGAGGTGGAGGTTACAGTGAGCCGAGATTGCGCCACTGCACTCCAGCCTGGCAACAGAGCAAGACTCCATCTCAAAAACAAACAAACAAACAAACGAAAAAACAAAAACTCTCACCATGTATGCATTTCACTGTAAGAGGATGAACACAGGAAGAACATGCTTTATAATGGTGAGAAATCTTTTCCGCATATCAGTATTTATGACTTTTTTTTTTGAGAGTCTGCCCAGGCTGGAGTGCAGTGGCATGATCACCGTTTGCTGCAACCTCGAGCTCCTGGACTCAAGCGATCCTCTCGTCTCAGCCTCTTGAATAGCTGGGACTACAGGCACGCACAAGTACACCTGGATAACTTTTAATTTTTTTTGTAGAGACGGGAGTCTCACTGTGTCGACCAGGTTGGTTTTGAAATCCTGGGCTCAAGCAATCCTCCCATCTCAGCCTTCCAACGTGTTGCAATTACAGGCATGAGCCACCGCACCTGGCCTTATCACTATTTTTGAATCATCCATGAGTCTCTCTGGGTATCAAAGGCATAAGAACTTTCAGATAGGGATGGTGCTGGCACATTTGTGGATCAATTACAGAGAACCCTGTCGAGTTAACAGTCCTTCCCATCTCTAGTTTCTTCAGCCTCAGGAAATACACAGCTAGCAAATGTGAAGAAAATAAGACTTCCTGTTACTTAAGATGGACTGGAACACTAGAACCAGGAACTTGATTCTGAGATCAACTTTGAAGTAACAAAGCTTGGCTGGAGTCAAAATGACCAGCGTCATTGCACCATACAAATAAGCCTGCAGTATCTGCAGCCCTCATCCTGCGGTATGGCCTCTGCAGGCATCCAGACTGAGGCCCACTTGCAGGGGCAGGAGCTGTTGAACCGCTGCATACTGGCACAGCCCCCCACCTATGAACAGAAGCAGATGCTGGGAGAATGTTTGCTCCCGCTCATCCAAACAATGCATTCAAACCTGGCTGGAAAGATGATAAGAATGCTGCCAGAGACTAACAACTCTGAGCTGCTGCTGATGTTGGAGCCCCCCAAGTTTCTCAGGTCCAAACTGGATGAGCCAGGGCGTTCTACAGGCTCATCGTGGCAAGAGAGAAGCTGCCCAGGAGGTGGGTGCAGTTGCTGCTGATAACTCTTAGTCAAGAAAAACTGACTGCAAAGCCAAATAACCCCTTGAGGAATTCACCTCAAGACTTGAAGACTTCCTAGCTTATCCTATGAACCTCAATGTCAAGAACAACAGATGGCAACTATGATAGGCCATTTTGTTTCAAAAGGTCAATTATGAAGCTGTAGACTTTTTCAATTATATGAATATGTTTTCTGGGTTCTGCTACGGCCCAGACAATGTTAACTTCTTTTTCTATTGTGGATTTTGATGTTTTCCTCCCAAGATATTGGTTTTATTATATGTCCCCAAGCCTTAAGTTTCTCCATAAAGGAAAAAAAATCTCCAGGGAAAAAAAATCAGCCTCTTAGCAGGTATTGGTGGTCATAAAACACCCAGATGACACCAGACGGTGGCGCCAGAGAGGCAGGCAGGTGGCAGGAGGGCTGCACGGAGTTGGAGGCTCCTGAGTCTTCTGATTCATTTGCTGGCAGCTTCTGTGGGCCTCAGGTGCCAGCGGCCTGGCTACTCTTGTTTCTCACAGTGTGCTGAGGTATCATGGGGTTTGTCCCTAGCAGGTCACCCAGAGTCCATCAGGAAGTGAGAGCAGCTCCCTCCTGCTGCAGTGAGAGATGCACATTCCCTTTGGAGAGACACACTAGGTCACTACAAATGGGCCACTGAAGTACCTGGCACTGGCCGCTATCACTGGCCCCAGCTGCAGTGCTGCTTGCTGTTCACGGGTTTGTCTCTTTCTGTATTATTTATAGGAAACATGGAGGGTTCACACTGGCCTAGGCAGCATCTAAGTGCTTTTACATGTGACAACGCAGAACTTTCTAACATGGCATACCAGGGATGCAGGTGACATATGTGCCTCAATTTTTCATCATCTTACCACTGGCTATGAGTAGATTCATCCATTTATGCCACTATCATTTGTTTCGTGAATTATGTTAATACCTAATGCAAATACTATTTTCTGGTCAAGTGCGGTGCCTCACACCTGTAATCCCAGCATTTTGGGACACTGAGGCGGGCAGATTGCCTGAGGCTAGGAGTTTGAGACCAGCCTGGCCACATAGTGAAACTCTGTCTCTACTAAAAATACAAAAAGGTGGGACATGCCTATAATCCCGGCTGCTCGGGAGGCTGAGGCTCGAAAATCGCTTGAACCTGAGAGGCGGAGGTTGCAGTGAGCTGAGATGGTGCCACTGCCCTCCAGCCTGGGTGACAGAGCAAGACTCTGTCTCAAAAAACAAACAAACAAAAAATGCCATGTATTTTCTCTGGATGCCATGGCATGAAAAGTTGGGAAACACTGCTGTGATTGAATCTTCACAACAACTTATGGGGTAGTTCTTCCTAATATCTCCATTTTACATATGAGAAAATAGAGGCTCCGAGGGGTTGCTTGACTGGACCAAAGTCACACAGCTAATAAGCAGTCGAGCCAGGACTGGAACCCAGATGGCCTATGTCTAGAGTTTCCATGCTCTTGACCCTAGACCAAAAGCTCTCAACCCTGGCTATATATTAGAATCTGAGGAACTCAAACAAACAAACCCAAAGCCAAGAAATTGTCACAGCCAAGAGAAGCCTAAGGAGCCCTGATGACTAAATGTAATGTGGACCCTGAATGGGACCCTGGAAAAGAAGAAAGACATTAAAAGAAAAACGAAGAATTCTAAATAAAACATAGACTTTAGTTAATAAAAATACAACAATATTCATCCCATTAAATGTAACAAATGTACCACACTGATGTAAGATGTTAACAATAAGAGAAATGGGGGGTGGAGTATACAGGAAGTATACTCTGTACTATCTTTGTAATAATTCTGTAAATCTCAAAGTCATCTAAGTAAAAAGTTTATTCTTAAAAAAAAACAAGCAGAAAAATATATGAGGGTCCTGTCTCATAACAATTAAATCAGAATCACTGGAGTGAGATTCAGGTATCAGTATTTTTTAAAAAGTTCCCCAGGAGATTAAAATGTTCATCCAGGGCCAGATGTGGTGGCTCACACATGTAATCCCAGCACTTTGGGAGGCCTAGTCGGGCGGATCACCTGAGATCAGGAGTTCGAGACCAGCCTGGACAAGAAGGTGAATCTCCGTCTCTACTAAAAATACAAAAATTAGCCAGGCATGGCGGCAGATGTCTGTAATCCCAGATATTCAGGAGGCTGAGGCAGGAGAATCACTTGAACCTGGAAAGAGGAGGTTGCAGTGAGCCGAGATCACGCCATTGCACTCCAGCCTAGATGACAAGTGTGAGACTCCATCTTCCCCACCCCACAAAAAAAATGTTCATCCAAGATGGAGAACCCCTGCACTGCCTCCCTGAAAGACTCTAAGCACTTTGAGTTCAGGGAGTTTGCTTATTCATTTTCATACCCCAAGCACCTAGCAGAATGCCTGATACAGATAAGGCACTCAGTATACATTTGATGAATAAGTGACTGACTCACTGAATGAATGAATGAATGAATATTTCAGCCTCTCATCAATTCAAACCTGAGTTAATCAACTCTGAAGACAAGAGATTACATGAAAACATGTAACATCAGGCAGCAGGCCTATCATGTCTATCATTGGGTACTGATTATTGTGTGCCAGCTGCTAGGTGCTGGCCATGGCTAGGAGTAGGCTAGGAGGTGATGCCTGTCCTCAAGGCATATTCTATAAGGGGAGGTTAGGCCCTGTGGGGCAGGGAGTAAGCAGGCAGGGTGTGGAATCAAATGGTCTAGGTTCAAACCCCTGTTCCTGCATTTAGTGTGTGGTCCTGGTTGGTTCTCTAACCACACTGGAAACTATGGGAGATATGAAAATAAAGCAGAAACGGACGCTGCTGTGTGAAGTAGAAATCCAAGTGAAGAAATTGGTTAAACGTGGCATATGACGAGTTTTGCTTTCATTGTTTTGCTCTCTACAAGATTTATTTCCTGTCATGAAAACTCCACCCATGCCCTAGTTGGAAATCACCAGTGAAAAGGACAGGAAACTGGGCTGTCCTGACGTGAGCAGCTGGGATCCCACTAGGTCACGAGCTTGGGAAAGGAGGAAGAAGGAGATGTTGTGTCTGGAGTCATGAGGAAGTGGGCTCCTCCTGGACCTGCTGGATTCTGCCAGGGCCAGAGCCCCTTTTGGGTGTGGGAGGTCAGCCTGATGATTGTTGCTAATGCTCACGGGCTCACAGGGGGCTGACTCAGCCCCAGCAAGTAAAGCACTTTTTTAAGTGCTTTACTTGCTGCAGATCATTTAGTGTCCACAACCTCTGCATGAAACCATCATTCTCTTTTTTATGGCTCCCATTTTATTGGCGCTGACACTGAGGCCTAAAGTTAAAGAACTCATCCAAGGTCACGCAGCTAGTAAGTGGCAGGACCAGGATTCAACATAGGTTGTCTGGCTCAGAGTGTGTGCACTTAAACACTACCTAACTCCCCCTTGCAAGTGGGATGCAGCCTGGTTTTGCAGGAAAAGCACCCACTTCAGAATCAGGCAGAGAGGGGATCTGATGTGGCCTTGCAACCCTGGATATGGCACTTAACCTTCCTGATCTGTAAGGTGGAAATCATAAGAGGGCTGTTGTGAGGACTAAATGAGATAATATATGTAGCCATTTTCCTTTTCCTTCCTTCTTAGTCTTTCCTTCCTCCGTTTCCCCCATCCACCTGTTCCCCTGTTGAACTTTCATATTTCACCTTTGTTTTTCAAAGCTAGTGAAGAAAGCGAAGAGCTTCCAGGTCTTGATTTACTCCTCTAATGGTGCAAAAACAAGGGATGATGTATTTTTAATAATTACATGTATATGCATACACACTGGGTGTGTGTGTGTGAGAGACAGAGAGAGAGAGAAATTGGCTGAAGGAATCAGGACAGGCTGCACTGGAGGCCAGACTCTTCAGTGAGGCAGAGGGTACCAGGCAACAACATGGCAAAGACCTTATAGAAGGGAGCAGAAGGGGCATGCCAAGAAGTAGTTTGTCAAATGCACCTTAGAGAGGGCCTGGTAAACTACCACAAGGAAATGAAATAAACGTGGACCGGACCCCCTACCCAGTGATCTCCTGTGATCATCTTGACAACTTACATTATTATGTTCATTTCATAAGGAGGTTAAGTCACTTGCCCTAAGCCACACAGTTAGGGAATGGAGGCAACAGGATATGGCTAGTGCCACACAGTCTTCCATCCTGAATATGTAAAGGTGGGGGGTGGGGCATGCAATGTGGAAAGAGGGGCCAAGAAACCAGGAAGACTGAGTTTAAATGCTAAATGTCCTTCGTAGCCCACAGTGCTGTTATGAATTTAAATTATATAATGCATTTTTAAATGCTTTAACAGTAAAGTGCTATGCAAATGGAAGATAATATCAGAACACAGGGAGTACAGTTGTATCTACCTAAGTTTCAGAAGAGCATCTAGTGCAACAGTGCAAACCATGGAGGCATACAGGCTCCTTTAAATTAGGGGGTAGTGGAAAGTCCATGAACTTCAGCATCTGACAGGTCTGGGTTCTGGTAGTTGCTTTACTTTACCACTCTCCAGCAGTGTTGCCCTGAGCACATCACTTCTCTGGACCTTAGTTCCCCTTATCCTTAAAATAGAGAAGCTGTACCCAAGGTGCTGCAGGGTCTCATCAGCCCTTACTTACATGGTGAGAATCTGGGACAACACAGCTGGGTTCAGATCCACCTTCAAGTTGGCCTGCAGTGGCCTCAAAGATAGTCAGACAATCTCAGGAAAGAAAACATTATTTTATTGTAATTTGATTTTAAAACCTTGGTTGTTCCATTTATTGTAAGGGTAGCATATGCAAACTTTCAGAAAACACTAGAAGAATATAATAGTCCTTAAAAAAACCTTGAGGTTGCAGAAAAATACAAAGATGCATATAAAGTTCATCTAGACCTAGACACTTTACTTGTTGGTGTATGTCACTGTGAATTTTTGATTAAACAAAATCAATTTATAGAAGTCAATATTTAAAATCTTGATACTTTCCTTTTGTATAATCTTCTTTCATTAGTTAAACACAAGGGATACTGTCTACATATAGAAACTGTCTTTTAAAAAATTCTGATTAGATTCAGTTAACTAATCAAAAAATGTTGGAAAATTAGTTGAGCATTTTGATGTCACTATCAATTGTCTAATTTTTACTAAATCTGCCAAATAAAAGTGAAAAGCCTATTAGATTATGTAACTAATTATTCTTAAAACTCTTTACTGCCTTTAAAAAAATCAGTCAAACACAAACCTGGTTAATTAAACTTGACTTTGCATCTTTAGCTTTAAGAGATACTGTTGCTAATCACAATACTTATATTTTGCTTTACAAAAAGCTCACTCTCTATACAATATTCTATTTGTTAAGAAAAATTGACACAGGCAGCACTTTGGGGAGGGAGTGTCTGATGCATCAAACCAGCAGAGCCAAGTTATCATTGATGGTCTGGAGCCTTCTGTCAGGGCCTGGAATTCAACAGCTGTCTTCCCTTCATGCCATAAATGATCCAGGTCATTCAATCAGATTAATCCAGCTGGGGGAGAAGTCATTGGTGAGTAAAACACCAAGTGTGTGTGCAGGCTTGGCTGGGGTTAAGTAATGTGACAAGAGTTGCATGAGGCATTTGATTACTCAAGCTCTCATCCTTAGCCCCACATGTATCGGTCAGGAGTAGCCAGGGTCTGCTGTGATAACAACCCCAATCTCAGTGGCTTAACATAATAAAAATTTATTTCTCACTTTATGCTATCATTGATAGACAGGTGGACTCTGTTCATTCTAGTCACTTAGGAACCCAGACAGATAGAGGCCTCATTTCAACACATGCTTCCAAGAAATGTGGCAAATTCTTAAAGCTTCTGCCTGGAAGTGCTGTGTGCAACTTTTTCTTTTCTCTTTTTTTTTTTTTTTTTTTTTGAGATGGAGTCTCGCTCTGTTGCTCAGGCTGGAGTACAGTGGCATGATCTCGGCTCACTGCAACCTCTGCTTCCCAGGTTCAAGCAATTCTCCTGTCTCAGCCTCCTGAGTAGGTGGGACTACAGGTGCATGCCACTACGCCAGGCTAATTTTTGTATTTTTAGTAGGGACGGAGTTTCATCATGTTGGTCAGGCTGGTCTCGAACTCTTGACCTCAGGTGATCCACCGCCTCAGCCTCCCAAAGTGCTGGGATTACAGGTGTGAGCCACCATGCCCAGCCGCCATATGCAACTTTCATTCACATTTTACTGGCCAAAGCGAGTGATACGACTACACCTAAATCCATCGGGGGTGGGGAAGAAGAATGCTGCCATATGATTGTCATTTTGCCATCAAACCAACTGTGTGACCTTGGGTTCTGTCAGCCTCAGCTTCAATATCTATATAATAGGGGTTACCTGGCCTCTATATTCATTCATTTATCATTTATTCATTCAATCAGTGAATACGGTTTTCTGGTTAGGAGCCCAAATTCTGGAGCCAGCTTACCTGGGGTCATTCTCAGCTAAGTCACATACTACCTGTATAACCTTAGGCAAGTTGTTCAATATCTTCTGGAGCTCAGTTTACTTATCTGTAAAATGGGGATGATAATAGTACCCATCTCATAGAGTTGTTGTGCAGGTATAATGCATATATTATATAAGATATATAGAACAGGCAAAGTCCTTAGAACAGTTCCATGTGGTAAGTGCTGTGCACATGGTAATTTTAATATTCATGAATCCATTTAGCCATTTATTTAATGAATATTTGTTGATAATCTTTCCTGGTTATCTTTGAAGGCTCTTATGAAGACTAAAGGAAAAAAGCAGATGTAAATTCCCTTTGCAAATGATAAGTTGCCCACAGGGAGGCATAATAAGAGGCAGCATTTTTACAGGACTTGGATTTATTTTTACTACCATTTGTTGAGCACATAGTATGTGTTAGGCTCTGTACTAAATGCTTTTAGAACAACCCTATGAGATAGTTTTATAGATGGGGAAACTGAGACATCAAGAGGTGAGGTCCCACAGATGGTGAATGGTAGGGCCTTGCAGGATGCAGCCCCAGGATATGGTCAGCTTTGCATGAAAACCTTTGCTCTTTCCCTGGCGCAATGCTGTGGAAAATCATCTGCTCATCATTTGGCTTGTTGGTTTTTCTACTAAACTGAAGTTCCTCAAAGGCAGAAGATGTTCCCCTTAATTCTCGGTGTTATTTTGCTGCCCAGTACCACACTAGTGACACCATAAGGTGGCCATTTACAAAGAGGAGGAGGCCAGGCACGTTAGCTCATGCCTGTAATCCCAGCACTTTGGAAGACTGAGGCAGGCAGATTGCTTGAGTCTGGGAGTTCGAGACCAGCCTGGGCAACATAGCGAAACACCATCTCTATAAAAATACAAAAATTACCTGGGTGTGGTGGCGCACGCCTGTGGTCCCAGCTACTTGGGAGGCTGAGGTGAGAGGATCAGTTGAGCCCACGAGATGGAGGCTGCAGGGAGCCGAGATGATGCCACTGCACTCCAGCCTGGATAATAGAGTGAGACCCTGTCAAAAAAAAAAAAAAAAAAAAAAAAAAAAAAAAAAAAAAAAAAGGAGAAGGGGAGAGATTTAAGCCAAATATCAGTCTTGGGTTTAAATCTTGCTTCTCCCCCACCTGGCTGATAACTTTTGGGATGTCATTTCTCCTCTCGAGGTTTTTGGTTTTTTGGTTTTTTTTTGAGACAGTCTCGCTCTGCCACCCAGGCTGGAGTGGATCTCAGCTCACTGCAGCCTCCACCTCCTGGGTTCAAGCAATTCTCCTGCCTTAGCCTCCCGAGTAGCTGTGATTACAGGTGTCTGCTACTCCACCCAGCTAATTTTTGTATTTTTAGTAGAGACGGGGTTTCACCATGTTGGCCAGGCTGGTCTTGAACTGCTGACCTCAAGTGATCCCCCGCTCTTGGCCTCCCAAAGTGCTGGGATTACAGGCATGAGCCATTGCACTTGGCCTCTCCTCTTGAGGTTTTAATTTCTTCAACTGTTAAATCAGTTCCACAGCCCTTTCTATCCATAAACCCTTCATGATTCCTACTCTTTGAACACTTACAGCTTAAGAGGTATTTGTTGATTTGGTAAGAAAGCATGACCACACTTAAAAGGCTACTTATTATCAATTTTAGGCCATTTAGCTTGTGTCTGACATACTTCAAAGCCAGAGAAGAAAAGATATTATCTGACAGTACACATCTTTCTTCACCTGAGCACAAATTTTCCATTTTGCCTCTGGCTCTGCAAAAAAAAGGAGGGGGAGTGGGGAGGGGAAGGGGAAACACAGCCAGACTATGGAGCTCATGGGCTCTGGTGCAACGTGTCCTGGGGAAACTTCCCAAAGCCAAGGCCCTTGTTGGGTAAGAAGGTAGACCCAGCCTGACCTCTGCAGGAAAATTCCCCTTGAGACAATGTTGTGGGGTCACACACGTCCAGCTTGCCAAGGCAAAACACATATGCTGCAGACACAATGGGCTTGGAGTAAACCAGTCCTTCCTGCAGATACCAGCCTGCAGAAAACACATTTTGGGAGCCTCTGGCCAGGGGAACTCAGTACGTGCCACTCAGCCCGGGAGCAGTCAAGGACGCCATGGCAAGTAGACTCACTCAGCTGGGGAGCAGTGAAGATTGGCCACACTCATTGCTACCCCAGAAGCTGCAAGCTCCACTCACAGTTTTTTCCATCCCTCCCTCATATGATAATAGCTACCACTCTCAAGCACCTACTTGGTATGGTGACTGTGCTCAGCACTGTGTAGACATTTATTTTTCTAATCTCATAGCTGCTTCCTGAAGTAGGTACTGTTCTCCTCCACCTTCTGCAGAGAGGACCCTGGAGTCCAGGAAGGTTGCATGACTGGCTATGGTCACGCTGCTAGTAAGTGCAAAGTCAGGATCCTAACCCATGACCTGTATTCCAAATCCATTTCTAAGGTTTGTAATAAATCAGAACCTGTGGTAAAAGGAGACACTGATGCTTCCAGACCTAGCCTCTCTCTCCCCAGGGACAGTGCTCATTCTGCCTCTCCCGTCCACAAGAAGGTTCTGAGGATACGGGGCTGCCTGGGACTTCCTATTCTGGTTGGACCAAGACCTGTGCAGAGCAACTTGGCTTCCGGGGAACTTCAGCAGCCCTGGTTTTCCATGGGCTGAGTCATTGTAGCTTAGCCTAACGTTCTTAGCTGGAACAGTCATAGGAAAGTGTCTGGAAACTCCCCCATGTCTTATCGGCAAAGAATGTATTGAAGACAATTCAGCCACATTCCTCAGCTTTCTCGGACCTCACCTTGCCCTGGGAGAATGAGAAAGGCCAGAAAGACAGAAGGGCGAAAATGAACCATGGAATTAGGAAGAGCTTTTCATGCCAATGCAGGGAACTGGCAGCTTCTGCAAACACACCACTGACAACAGCTGGCCTGTGAGGGCCCAAGGACAATGACCCTGGGCCCAAGGATGCCTGGGTGCCTGACAATGACCCTGGGCCCAATGACCCTGGGCCAATGACCCTGGGCCCCTGCCATATGCCATCCTATGCCATCCGTCTACCTTGACTAGTACCAAATGCCTACTGTGTGCAAGGAGCTGAGTTAGGCACTGATAGAGCCCAGTGGTTGAGTTTCTTAGGCAGATCTGGACTCAAAGTTCACATCTGTTGCTTATTGGCTATGTGACCTCAGGCAGGTTATTTAATCTCTCTGAGTTTTATTTTCATATCTGTCATTTATCAAAACTTATGAGTTGTGGTGAGGATTAAATGAGAAAAATGTATGCTCAGCTTAGTGTGTGAAATACCACAAGTTGTCAAGTTATAGTAGCTTTTATTAAGTATCAAACAATCATGTCACACCTTAATGAATTCAAACCTGGTATGTGTTAGGAACTGTGCTTGGCTCTGGAGGGAGGTGGAAAGACAGACACAATCCTTGTCTTCAAGGAGCTCACAGGACAGTGAATTAGCAAATTATTACTAGGAAGGAAATGTGTCCAGAGAGATATATAAAGGGTATGAAGAGAACAGAGACTGGAGACCCATGGGAAGGGTAAGTACAAGTTCCTGGAGAAGGTGATGTCTGAGCTGGTACCAAAGCAAGGTGGGAATTTGCCAGCTGAAGGAGAAGGGGCTGGGAGGTAAGGGCAGCCAGAGGGGGCAACTTGCACAAAAGCTTGCATTACTCGGTGCATGGTATGAACTGGACAGGGAATGGCTGAGGATGAAAGGACTCCAAGCTTGATGGAGAAGAGCTGGATTCCAAAGGGCTATCCTTCCCTTTCCAGCTGTTAACCTTTTGTATGTCTTATTATCCCTTGGAGACTTAATTTTCTTATCAGTAAAATAGAGCTACCCCTAGCTACTTAACAGGGTGAGCTCCATCAGAAAATGCTACAGTGTTTGCACAGTGACAGGCCTGTTTATGGCTGAGTCTCTTGCACCCCAAAGCATGGTCCCTGGTGCAGCCAGTAGTTTGGGGTGCTCAAAAAGGTATCATACTAGCTTTCTTAGTGGAGTACTCACTATGGGCCAGGCACTGTGATAAACCATATGAATCTTATCCCGTCAGATAAGCTAAGCATGATCATTACTCCTCTCTAGGAGTGTCCAGAACTGAGGGGGTTCTCAGCAATCAGAAAATTCTGGGCAAACCTGGAGGAGTTGGTCACCCAACAAACGGGCATAGGAATAGGCCCAAGGCCAGTGGCTGAGCTGGAATTTGAACCCAGTCCTGTTTGCACACAGCACCCAAGTTCTTACCACTGCACTATTACTTAAACCCATAAATGATATTCTTTCAAAACAGAGTAATTGCTGAACTGATTCATTCCTAAACAGACCAATTAATCTTCCCTGTCTTTAAACTAATTCCCCTTCCGCACAATGGGCCCAGCATTCCGTCTTGAGCTTATGACACTCATATTTAGAATACTTGAAATATTGTCCTGTGAATAGACTGTAAACAGAGAGGAGAGCAGAGGGGAGGAGGGGAAGGGAGGGGGGAATGGGACAAGGCTGCAGCCGCCAGCACCTGTCCTACCGGGACCACAGCCGAGTGCAGTCTCAGCCTCTCTGCCCCCATCACCCACTCCTGTCCGGAGCCGGGGGCATCAGTTCCAAATATTTGGCAGGCCCACCCGATAAGCCCCGCAGTTGAGTAGCAGCTGTGAAATGGGAGTTTGGGAGGGCCATTGAGCTGAGCAACCAGCAGAAGGCATCAGGACCTTTGATTTCTTTTCCAAAGCACGTTTTAAACCAGTAGCATGCTGGTACGGGGCTGGCGGCCCACAGTGAGGGATGAACTGACGCCTGCTCGGCGACAGGCAGGCATATGACACAAGGGTAAAGTATTATTTACTTTCTGGGAACAGGTGCTGCCCAGGACTCCCAGTCCTCTCTTGCCTGACTTCTCCCCTATCCACACGGCCCGGCCCTTCCTAGAGGCTGCTCCTTCCCTCACCCTGCACAGCCCCGGCCCTGGGCATTGCTTCCTTCTCAGCCCTTAGCAACATGTGGCTCACAGGCACCCAGCCCATGCCAGTTGGGGGTTGGCTCCCACCTGGGACATGTGCCTGCTGGAATCAGCTCATTTTACATAAGCTCTTGGCACAGATGCCAGGTGATAACAACTTTTTGGCCCCAGTTAACCTGCAACCACCCTGTCTGTGCCCAAGCAGATGCAACAGAAAGTCATGGAAGAGCGAGAAAGAAAGTTACTGCACGCAAATGTCTTTGCACACTGCCAGATTCATTCTGGAAAAATGTCCTAGATTAAGATCCACTATCAGCTTTTGTATTAGAAGGGAAACAACCAACTATGCAGGCAAAATCCACCTACCACCAGCTGGTCTTTCCTCCTCTGATTACGTGTTATTTCCCTAAATCTCTGGTTGGTAAATGTGCAAGAGAAAAGGTTTGGGCTCTTCTGTTGATTCACAAAACAATACAGATGGCAGTTAAGACATTTCTTTGCATAGCTTGATTAGGGACAAACAGAGAAGGGGGAGTGAGCAAAGGGCCTGGAGGTCTGGCTTGGCTCATGAACTGATCACAGGCTGCTTTTACCCCATGCCTCTCTTTCTGAACCCCATGAAACCCCACACCCCTCTTTCTGAACCTCAGAACACATTGGCACCAACTGTGAAGCAGCTCATCAGCCCAGGGATGCGGAGAGGAAAAAGTGTTCCCAATCTGGCAGTGGAGGGAAAACAAATATACAACTCATCATAGCACATGGTCCTGGGTCATAGGCCGTGAGTGAAAGAAGCCACATGCTGTGGGTTTAGAAGAGGACAAGATTGCCTGTGGTTGAGGAGCTCAGAAGAAGACGGCCACATAGCTGCCTGGTTTAGAGCCTCACTCACTCTCCTTGACCACAGTAAACTGCATCTTCATTAGCATCTTGTTTCTGAGCTTGCCCCACTTCAATGCACCTTGAATTCTTCTGCCAGAGAGGTTTTTCTAACTTGAAAATTGGACATAGTTTCATTCATTCAAAATCTTTCACTGGCTACCATCACTCCAGGATAAAGAATGGCTCATTATCATCTAGCTCCTACCTCCCTCCCCAGCCTCGTCTTTTTTTTTTTTTTTTTTGAGATGGAGTCTCGCTTTGTCACCCAGGCTGGAGTACAGTGGCACCGTCTGGGCTCACTGCAACCTCCACCTCCCGGGTTCAAGTATTCTTCTGCCTCAGCCTCTTGAGTAGCTGGGATTACAGGCATGCACCACCATGCCTGGCTAATTTTTGTATTTTTAGTAGAGATGGGGTTTCACCATATTGGCTAGGCTGGTCTTGAACTCCTGACTTCGTGATCCCCCCACCTTGGCCTCCCGAAGTGCTGGGATTACAGGCATGAGCCACCGTGCATGGCCAGCCTTGTCTCTTAAACTCATCTCTTCCCACCATTTTTACTCCAGTGGTGCTGAACTTGACTTCATTTTCCCTTTCTTAGATTGGATTCATGATGAACTCCTATGCATCTTTCAAAACCCACCTTCCATATGATTGCCTTATAGTATTATGTTGTCTTCTGTGCTCTGTATCTTGTTCTGTTCTTGTTATAATTACTTGGATTATAGTGGTTTATTTTCCTGTTTATGTCTGCCAAAAAACTGGAGCTGCCTAGTGTGAGGGTTGTACATATATCAAGGATGTATCCCTGGCACCTAGCACAGTGCCTGGCACTTCATCATGCTCAACAAATGTTGGTACCCTCCCTTTCCACCAAAGGAAATGTGACATCCTACTGGGGGCTGGACATACCTAATGTCCTCAGTGGCCACCTCTCCCATTCTAGGCCCCTCTCCTGTAGTCCTCACGCCACACACCCCCTTACAAAGCCTATATTTCCACCATCCTCAACAACTCACCTCACCCTCCACCCCACCAAAGAAGGCCTGATCTCAGGGGAAGATAATTTAAGCCCTTCTAGTGATTGATTTTATCTGTGTTGTCTCCAGCTTACAACCCACCCCTCATTATAGAAGCGTTACTAGACTTCTTCATCTGGTGGGCCAGAGAAGAGGGCCAAAAAAAGAGACAGGATTTGATCATAGTTAATCTTTTTGTGTCTTTCATGTATTTGCTCCTTTGTTCTCACAACAACTCTGCAAACAAGATATTTTTACCTCCATTTTACAGATTAAGATCCTGGGGCTTGGAGACAGCAAGTGACTGTCCCAAGATCACTCAGCTGATAAGTGATTGAGCCAGGATTCCAGCCTAGACTGTCTGACTGCAAAGGGCTTGAACCTTTCACCGTAATGCGGGTGGGAGTCTGTGGAGTTGGGGGTGGGGTGATGTTTCCCAGCTACCCTCCACACAAAAAATGGAAAGTCACTGTCCTAATTATTTCTCTACCCTAAAGGTCCCAGGGTAAAATCCCATTTCTTCCAAGAGGCCCTGCCTTCTTTATCCAGCCCAGACTGATCTTGTTTTCTGACCTCCCATTCATTTCTCAACCACATACTGACCCTCTACTCTGTACCAGTCTTAGGTACACATTGTGATGGGCCCCAGAGATACAAAATCCAGTAGGCCCTGGTCCTGCCCCCAGGTTCCTGTGGTGTACTGGGGAGAGGGAGCTGAGTGACCCGAGCAAGTTTGATGTCCTGCTGGGGGCCTGGGCCTACTCCAAAACAGGCACATCTGTCATGTATGTCCCCTCTGTGGCCCTAAATTGGATTTTCAGTACTATGTTTTATTTTCTCTTGGATTCCATTGCAACTCACATTTGTTATCAGGAATAGGCATTAAGCCCTACTGGCCTATGGGTGCCTCGGTTCTGTCATCTGTGAAGTGGTATATTGACCCCAACTGTTCAGTCCTCATTCAGGAGCCCCCACAGTGAACTCTTCCTCCAGCCTCATCACCCAGCGCCACTCTCCTCACGACTCACACTTCCTGGGTCTGGACTGAAGACTCTGTTCCCACAAACATGTCCCTCTCTCACCCTTCTGCCCCCAGTCTCCACCCACTACTGCCCCATTCATCCTTCTTGGCTCATCAAAGAGTCCACCTCCATCAAGCCTCTCCTGATTTCCCTAACCAGATGTAATCACTGACTCTCAACCCTTCCTTGCAGAGTTCAAGTTTCCAGCAGGCAAGGGCATGTTTCATGGGCAATTTTCCAAAGCGTGCAAATACAGCAATTCCTAAACTCTGAGGCATAGTAGAAAGTACAACTGAACTAGGATTGGCTCTGAAATCCTGATTTCTAGCCTCCTCTCTAGTTGATACTTGTGTAACATACAAGGGATTAAAACTTTTGTTTGTTTTCATTTATCACTAAGCAAACACAAAAAAGTATAAAGAAGGTTTAAACTATCCATTTCTACCACCAAGTGATAACCACTACTGTTATTTTGGTGTAGTGTCTTCTTCTTGTCTATGCATGTAACACAGATGGAAATAAACATACTGTCAATATTGTTTTGTAAAGTTTTTCACTTAATATTTAATGGATGTTGTCATTGGTAAAACTTGTTTCTATAGAAGAGTTTTCTTTAAAACAATTATTGGCTGGGTGCAGTGGCTCATGCTTATAATCTCGGCACTTTGGGAAGCCAGAGTGGGAGGATCATTTGATCCCAGGAGTTTGAGACCACTCTGGGCAACACAGCAAGACCCTAGTTATACCAAAATAAAAAATTAACCAGGCATGGTGGCACTCACCTTTATACTCCTAGCTAACTGGGAGGCTGAGGTGGGAGAATCGCTTGAGTCCAGGAGGTCGAGGCTGTGGTGAGCTATGATTGCACAATTGCACTCCGGCCTGCGTGAAAGAGTGCAAAAAAAAAATTATAAAAAGTTATTGAGGTATAATTTACACACAACAAATACACCCATTTTAAGTGTATGGTTTGATGAGTTTTGGCAACTGTGTGCGCTCAGGCAACCACCAGCACAATTAAGATTTAGACAAGATTTAAAACACTTCCACGATTCCTGAAAGTTCCTGAAAAACCCTTGAAATCAATTCCTCCCTACACCTAGGCCCAGATAACCACTGATCTCCTTCTATAGCCTGATTTTCATAACTGCATTATATTTCATCCTATGGTATGCCCTTATTTGTTTGGCCGTTTCCCAATTGTTGGACGTAAGAGTGGTATTAATTTGTTTCCTTGTAATAAATTACAGTCCAATGAACAGTCTTTGGTCACATCTCTGACTCTTTCCTTGGGATAAATGTCCAGACCTGGAATTATTAGATTAAAGAGTAGGCATATTTTAAGGTTGATGATAAATATTTGTGTGAGTCATTTTTAATTCCCCTGAGTCTGTTTCCTCATTTGTAAAATAGGGATTAAAAATTCCAACCTCAAGGAATTGTGAGGATTATATGATGTAGGATACAAGACACTCTGAATAACCAGCAAACCAATGCACAAATACCTGGGGAGCCGACTAGGAGGAAGAGCCTCTCAGGCAGATGGATCTGAGTTTAAATCCTGACTCTGCCTCTTTTCTAACTGCTGACCTTGAGTAACCTATGTAGTCTTAGCAAACCTCAATTTTCACATTGTCAAATGCGAATAACATGTTCCATTCTCGGAGGGTTGTTATGAAGGTAAAATGCAATACTCCAGGTAAGGAGTTTAGAATAATTCCTAGCTTATAGCTGCTCAATAATTTGCAGTTGTTTCTTTCAGTCAAGGTTCTTGGTTACAAATAAATAGATATTAACTCTGTTTAACTTAAGAAGAATAGGAATTTCTTAGAAGGATAACAGGTAGCTCATGGAATCAACAGGAAGACTGAAGAACCAGGCGTGGAAAATGGGCAGGAACCAAGGTAGACTGGGCAGCTAAGACACAGCCCAGGCCTTGTCCCAGAAACTGTCTGCTTAGGGCCTGGTGCTGGCACTGCTGCCACTGAAGGCTTGCTGCTGAGGCTTCCACCAGACACTCAGGTCGTTTGGCTGGGATCATCCCAGGCCACCCCCGTGTCTTTGTATCACTTGCTCCATATTTAAAGCTCCAGATAGAGGCATCCAAATGGCTGAGTCCAGCATGGGGGCCAGGGAATGATTAAAAAGATCATTTCCAGGGAATGGATGAAAAGATGCCTGCTTTCTTCCAACTTCTATAGAGGGAAGAGGGTCCCCGCCTCTTCCCAAAACCCACAAAATGAGAGGATTTCCTAAAATAGGAAATGGGCTCAGACACTAGGTAGCTAAAATGATGAGGGTCCGCTACATTATTACTTTTAATATTATGATGACTAAATAAATATTTGGTGAATTGCATTTATTCTGTAAATGTGCTAAGTGCTATAGGGTGAACATTTTAAAGACACTTTTTGATAAATGCTTTGATAAAAGATATAGCAAGTTTGCACGTTTGAATGGTGTCATATTGGGTTTTCTTTCTCTGAGAACAGGCAGGTCTGCACAACCTTCTAATGATTTTAATGTGTGTGTGTGTGTGTTTGTGTGTGTGTTTGTGTGTGTGTTTGTGTGTGTGTGTGTTTGTGTGTGTGTGTGTGTGTGTTTGTGTGTGTGTGTGTGTTTGTGTGTGTGTTGAGGTGGGCATGAAGAGGACAGAGGGAGAAAGTGAAATCTGCGATTTACTGAAAATGTACATTCTTGATCAAATTCACAAATTCCGTTGTTTATTTCCTGTTGGTTTGGTTTAGTTTTTCACTGAAACAAGAGAAGTCTACCAAGTAAGATGAGGTAGACAGCCCCATTGGCCACAGCTAAGGGTAACCTGAGGGCTGGTGGAGAATCAATCGAATGCAGTCAGCAGCTGATTCTTGTTATTTATCTTTCTGTTATTTATTTAAGCTATGATTTATGGAGCACTTAATGGGCATTACTTTATTTAATTCTCACAATTACACTGTGATGGGCGAACTGAAGCTCAGAGGATAAATACTTCTTTCAAGGTCACACGGCTAGGGAGTTAAAAAGTCTGGGATTTGAAGCCAGGTCTGCCTGCCTTTGAATTCAGTGCATTTAGCTACAAGTGCAGCAAAGAAAATAGTACGCACATGACCAGGGTTAGCTGGGGACAGGGCCACTGTGTAAACGGACATATTGGCCTGGCAGATGTCACACTGGGGCAAAAGGTGGGAGGTGACTTCTCTGTGAGGTGAGTTCTCCAACAATCCTTCTGTTCAAGCATCTCAGGCAGATTCCCAGAACCCCAAGCCCAAGGAGGTAGACTAGTCATTTACAGAACAGATTTTCAAAAATGTGTTTTTCCTTAAAAACTCCTTTACTATAAAATGTTAAATGAATGTACACCCAGGTTAAAAAAAATCTGAAGTTTTCTATTTACCTCTGCCTCTCCTCCCTGTCCTTCTGGGCAATTAATGATGTCAGTTTTAATGTATTCTTGTGGAGTTTTTTCCATGCATTCAGAATTGTAAGTAACTGTTAGTTAAGGTCGCCTTCAGGAGCAGAAAAAACAAAAAGCAAAAGTAAGTATCTGCATATCCTTTTATGAATAACATAATTGTATCATACTATGTGCATTGCTCTACCATTTACTTTGTTCACTTAGCAATACATCTTGAAGATCTTTCCATGATGGCAAATGTAGCTTTACCTCATTTTAAGTTTTCCATGGTTGACCATTGGATGAATATACAATATTCATAGTTGTAAATACATAGTTTACTTAATACTATATATTACTAAAGGTGTGGATTATTTCCTCTTTTTTTGCTGTTATAAACAATGATGCAATGATCCGAAAGTGATTTTTCTGCTCCTGAAAACATATTCAAACTGTTTGCATTTATAAATGCAGCCTATCTCACTGATTGATAGGTTGACCTCAAGGAGAAGATTGCAGATTTAACTCGGCTTGGACCCTCCTCTGAGAAGCCATCCCTGATGGGTCCCATTTACTTGAGATCGTCACTTCTTCCTTGTATTCCCTGTGCACTCTGCACACACTTTAATCACTGATCTTATCACTCTGAAGTGTCATTATTTATACACTTGTGTTTTTTTCTGCCAGATTGTGAATTCCATGAAAGCAGGGACTGTGCTTTCTGAGTCTCTAGCCAAGCACCTGCCACATGGTAAGATCAATAAATATTTGTTAAATTATGCTGATTATATGTGCCCAACACTCCACTGGCCCCCTCACAAGTTTTAAAGGCATGGTTTCCCTCTCTCTGTTGCTCTCTAAACTATCCTGTAAAATGCTTGAATTTACCAGTGATTAGGAAAGACATGAATGGAGTCTTTTTTTCTGTCTAAAGGAGTTGTTGTTTACTCTCTGTATTAGTTTCCCAGGGCTGCTGTAACCAAGTACCACAAACTGGGTGGCTTAAACAACAGAAACTTATTGTTTCACAGTTCTGGAGGCTGGAAGTCTGAAATCAAGCAGCAAGCTTGGTTCCCTCTGATGGCTGTGAGGGAGGGATCTGTGAAGGATGCGGCCTCTCTTGGTGGCTTGTAGAGGGCCTTCTCCCTGTGTCTCTTTCCTCTCTTCCTGTCTGTCCAAATTTCCTCTTCTTGTAAGGACACCAGTCATAGTAGATTAGGGTCCATCCTAATGACCTCATTTTAACTTGATTACCTTTGTAAAGATACTTTCTCTAATAACATTCTGAGGTACTGAGGAAATTCAACATAGGAATATTTTGAGGGGGTCACAATTCATCCCAAGAACACTGTCCTTCTGAAAATTGTTTTAAAATCACATCAAGGAATCGCTGATCAGCAGGAGTCTCCTGGGACTATAAAAACAAAAAAGAAATGTCTTTGGGTATGTGACTGACAGTTAGCCAAGGCTGGTGAAACATTTCCTTCCCAGTCAGAAGTTTGAGGGTCACCCTTGCCTCCATCCTGGGCCCAGCATCTGGAGCTCAAGTTCTCTCTGCCCTGGAAAGTAGAAGGTGCTCTACTCACTGCTAATTACACTGCCTGCCATTCCCTGAGGCCTTTAAAATATTTCTCTGATGATATGGAATCTGAGCTCCTGACTGATAAAAGCTTTCAGTTTCACAAGAGCTTGGTTCTCCAGGTACTTTTTCAGCACAGGCTAATATCTATGTGTCATCTATTCAGCCTCATTTAGGATGAAGCTCTATGATGAGGTCTAACTTTGGGTGTAAGGGGGACTTCTGCCCTTTGAGTGGGCATGGGCCCCTCCTTGGAGGTCCTGCACTCCCTGGGATTCTCTGGTCCAGCTCCAATGCAGATGTAATTGTCTCTCTATTCAACTGTCTCTGCCACTGGCCCATCTCTTGTCTTGTTCGCTGTGTCCCCTTAACAGCTGACACTGGGACAGCTGATGTTTCTGGACTAGTCAGCAAATCCCAACTGCTTGTGCCAGAAACCTGCCTCCTGAGACACAGCATGGCTTTGGCAAACTGGACCAACTGGGGTGGGGGAGGGGAGCCCAGGGTATAGAATGGGAGTCGGGGGAAGGGCTGCATATGAGGGAGTGTGATTGGGAGTTTGAGGAGGAGAAGCTGGTGGAAATGGACACAAAAGTCTTCCAGAAAGGGTCAGTGGACTCATTCATTCATTCATCCATTCATTCAACAACGATTTTTCAAGCACCTGCTATGTGGCAGACACTACACTTGGCACTAGGAATGATGTAGTGAATAAAACGAAATGACTGTCTTCACGAGCTTACATTTTAGTATGGACAGGAACAAAAATCAAATAAATTAATGCACAAATCCTATGTCTAGCACGACACTATAAGTGTTTTACGATGAAACCCGAAGCAGGGCAAGGGCGTACTCTTTTAGATAAGTCTAAAGGGAAGGCTCAGAAGAAATATTTTAGCAAAGACCTAAATGAAGTGATGGGGAAGCCATGTGAATACCTGGGGAAGAGCATGCCAGCCCATGGGAAGAGAAGCACAAAGGCTCTGAGACAAGGGTGGGCTGGCGCGTCACAGCCACAGAAGGAATCCAGTGAGGGGGAGACAAAGTCAGCAGCCCATGACAGCAGCGCACAGAGCTAACTCTCCTAGGGTTCATTGTTTTTGTTTGTTTGTTTGTTTTGCTGAAACGTATTGAAATCTTACTATGTATCAGATTTTAAGGACTTTAGATATATTAGCTGGTTTATTTCTTTAAAAAAACACTATGAGATAGGTATTATTATCATCCCTATTTATTTTATTTTTAAAAGTTAATTAATTTATTTTTTTGAGATGGAGTCTAGCTCTGTCGCCCAGGCTGGAGTGCAGTGGCGTGATCTCAGCTCACCCCAACCCCACCTCCCGGGTCAAGCAATTCTCCTGCCTCAGACTCCTGAGTAGCTGGGATTACAGGCATGCATCACCACCCCTGGCTAATTTTTTTTGTTTTTTTTTTGTTTTTTTTTGGATTTTTAGTACAGACAGGGTTTCACCATATTGCCCAGGCTGGTCTCGAACTCCTATCATCCCTACTTTATAAATGAAGAAACTGAGGCACAGATCGATTAAACAGCTTGCCCAAGCATACGGCTAATAAGTGATTGGGCCTAGATGCCCACTCCAGGCACCTCATAACCACTATACTGTCCTTAGATTTGAGCCTTAACCTTGTTAGAGCAGCTATCGCCCCATTGCCCCCCCATCTGTGCTTCCGGGAGGAGCTCTTTTTTCAAGGAGCTGCCAGTATTCATTCATTCACTCAATAAAGGTTTGTTAAGCTCCACTATGTGCACACAACGGTGCTGGGTCCATGGGAGAAAGAAGTGAGGAAGACAGAGGAGTAGTCAGGAAGACAAGTAAAGATCCACAGAGGAGGTAAACGCAGGATGTTACGAGGACCATATCCACGCTTGGGTAGGTCAGGAGTCACAGAAGCCTTTCTAGAGAAAGGTGATCTGCAGCCAGGTCATCCAATGCCCCGGGGGACAGGGCATGAATCAGCCCTTCTCCCCACTCCCCTCTCACTGGGAGAACCTTGTGTGAGGCAAACGCCACAGCTGTCTATATGCCCCACCAGTGCATACCACTTGCCAACAAATCCACTCTTCATTGTCCACAAATCACCAATCACTATTATTCTCCTTCCTAAAACATGCCTGCTTTCCTCCTACCCTCACATCCATCCCTACCCACTGCTGGGATTGCAGGTGTTGGAGCAGCTAAGAAGTGGCTCCTCTCTCCAAAGAAGAGTGCTGGAGAGCTGCAGCAGCTTTGAGGGATGTGTGTCAGGCTTTACTCCTTGGCTGAGAGAGGAGTTTGGATGCAGTAGCAACCCCCCTGAAGTCCCAGCGTGAGTGCAGCTGTGGCAGAGGGATGAAGGGTTGCAGAAGGCCATGCCTACTCATCAAACCAGTCCTAAAAGGGATAAAAGCAGGCAGGAAGGAACCATGAGGCCTTGGAAGCACAAGAAAGGGAAAACCAACAGCTGGGCTCAGGAGAACCCCCGCAGCCTGGCCAGCCCTGAGGCCTTCTCTGCCAATAATAAATCTAGGGGTGCCGCAGCCCACAAACTCTGGCCCTTACTTTCTTCCTCAGAAGGGAAAGGGAAAGGTGAGGAAGTGGGTAGCTCTTAGAAGACTGTTTTGGTTTCTAAGTAAAAAAGAGTTGTTTTTGATGTCTGCCCAGAGATAGAGCCAGGTCCCAGGGGGCTGGATTTTGTGGTTCCAGTAAAAGGAGCGATGTTGACATGGAATTCTTGGATTGGCCTCATTTCATTAAAAACAAGCAGCCAAACCAAATGGGAAATGGAATTCAGCAGAGAAGCATGTGCTGACTCCCCCTCACCATCCCATCCTGCCCCACAAATTTGCCTTTCAATGCCAATCAGCACACAACTTAGGTTTCCTAACCAATGTTCTAGCATCAGGGATTTTGCTGGCAGGTCCTTGAGCTCACAGGACATGCAGTTTGCACCCAACGGGCTGTTTCTTAGCAGGGTCAGCCTGTGCCCATGACCTTGTCACTTCTCAAACTTCCTGTCCTTTAGTAGGGGAAAAAAAGTACAAGGCAAAGAGATGATTGGAACCAGACCAGCTGTCCTAAGAAGGTGTCCCAGAAATTGTAGATCTCTGTAGTTTTGGACGTGCAGTTCCTGCCTTCTCTGTCCTAGAGTGGGACCTTAGGTGATCACTTTTCATAGCCTGCTTCTATGGTTAAAAGTCAGGCCAGTTTCCTGTGCATCAATCATTGAAGATGGAAGATGGATTTCCAACCAATCAGCTCTGTGAGTTTAGACAATTTGCTTAACCTCTCTGTGTCTTGATTCCCTTGGCTGTCAAATGGAGTCAAAATGCCTCTATTAGGTTTCTAAAAGGATTAAATAAGAACATATATGTAAAATGGTGAAGATATGCTGTCCATACACATAAGCATCCCATAAATTGCACTAGTAATTATTGTTTTACTATTAATATCACATTAGTCAGCCAATGTATTAGCCAAGCTTCTTTTGATTATAAAGAGCTAAAATAAGAACTAAAATCTAGCTCAAGAGAAAGGTAGTGATGGTAAAGGCAGGGTGGTAGATTACTATAAGGGTACAAATTACCTTATGGGATAGGGGGCAGGAGGTGAAGTTGAGTTTCAGGTGATTTGGAATCAGGAACTGAAAACCTGGCGCTAAGACTCTTTATTCTCCATCCTAGAGTGTCTTCTAGACCAGCGCTGTCCGACAGAACCATCTGCAATGATGGAAATATTCTATATCTGCAGAGAGGATCTGAGTTTAAAATGTCTAATAATTTAAGTAAATTAATTTAAATGTAAACACATTAACTTAAATCAATTAATTAAAATTGTTATTTAAATAAAATAGGTACATGAGGCTACTGTATTGTCCAGCCCAGTTCCAGACCTTTCTTCTCCCTCCTTAACTGGCCCCACCCCAGCTTCCTTTGCATCCTCATTGGCACGAAGCCTACCACAATTATGAGCTCTGTCTTTACTGCCTCACTTCTCAGCCCAGGGCCCACTATCAACTCCATTGCCTCTTGTTTTGGGTTCTAAAACCTAGGAGAGTAATTTGACTTCATTCATCTTTTCATGCCAGGCAGCAAATTAAAGGCCACTCTATGTAGGGAACTCTTCAAGGTCAGGGCTTCACTCCCAGACCATCGGGTCATGGAGTTTTGTCCTGTTTCTCCAAGGGCTGAGTGGGGATTTCCCCCAGGAGGGGCTGAGTGGGGCAGGCAGCTCTGGTACACTGTGCTTTTCATCTCAGGATGGCAGTCATCCAGTGGTTGGCATCAATGGCTTGCTGGTTCAGGAGCTGTCCCGCTAAGGATAGGGAGTGTGCCTATGCCTTTCCCGGCTTCTGCAGTGATTCAGGCCCTGTTTGTGACGAAAGCCCAAAGATCCTTTGTTAACTGGTGAACCTTGGAGGAAGCTGACTGAGCACGGACAGCAGGCTGCCTGGGGTGCTCCATGGAGCCACATCTGAGCCTGTGGGTGCTCCTGTGACAGCTCGATGACGACAAACCAAAGAAAACACCAGGTTTGAAAAAAATGTTTTTGTTTTCCTCCAGACTCCTGGAGGCACCAAGATGACATAGCTTAATGTTGGTGAGACGGAACAATGGCAGACTTGGGGACCTCTGTGTCATTGTCAGGTATTGGCTTCATCCTGTTGATTGAGCTTGACAAGCCTTCTCACTCAAGCAACTGACTAGTGCCGACAAACAGCTGGTATGTCTAGTCTTTGTTTTTAGGCCTTTTAATTGGTCTGATTCTTTGAATAAATGGAATCAATGGGTTGTTTAACTTATTAATCAAGCATCAAACATTATTAAAGGGACAGCTACATGCCCCAAACTGTGCTTGGCTTTGTGAACAGATATAAAAATAAGATCCTTATTGAAAACTGAGGGTAGTAATTCCCACCTCTCATGGTCGTCAGGAAGATGTGAAGACTGATCATAGAGGCAGAGAAGGAGGGAAGTGGGGTTTCTCATCCCTGCTCCCACTCCTGCCTGCTTTCCCACCCCGTAA
Organism: Pongo pygmaeus; assembly: GCF_028885625.2. Lineage (NCBI taxonomy): Eukaryota > Metazoa > Chordata > Mammalia > Primates > Hominidae > Pongo > Pongo pygmaeus. The sequence goes on along the minus strand of NC_072373.2, from coordinate 162,702,991 downwards.
ATACTCATTGCACAGCAGCAGATTGATTGGTTGCATAAATACTCCATAAGGTCACATTCCTGCTAAAAACCCTCTAATGACTCCCTGTTGTACATAGAATAAAATCCATTCAAGATGGATGCAAGACCCCAACCCACCTCCATGATCCCAATTCCTGTAACTCTTTCCCTTGCTCACCCCACCATGGCTGCACTGGCCTCTGACCACTCCACTTCTTTGCACCAAGCTCAGGCTTACCCTGGGCCTTTGCACTGACAGGTCTCTCCTCTTGGAATATTCTTTTCCTAGATTTTTTACACAGTTGGCTTTTCTTGCTATTCATTCACATCCTCAGAGAGTGCTTTCTTGATCATCCAATTGAAAGTATCTTCCCTGCCACTTTCAATCATACTCACCTTACTTTATTTGCATTGTGGAGCTTACTGTTCACTACCTGACATTCTCTGGGTGGTGGTGGTAGTTGTTTGTTTACTTTCCATATTCCCAATTAGAATAGCCTCTTCAAAAAAATCATTAAAGCAGGACTTCATCTTGTTTGCCTTATAGTTTTGCAACTCCTAGAACTGCACAAAGCACAGATAGGTCCTCAGTTATTGTTTCATGAATAAATGAGTGACTTAATGAGAAGACTGATGGTTCAGAGCAGCAGTTTTGCAAAGATCTAGGGTTGCACATGGTGTTTAAATGTATGGTCTAGATTTTTGTTTTTGAACAAAATAAAGGATTAGTCCTCTAATATTCCTGAGTGCAGGTTTGGACCTTTCTGGGCCTAAATTTCCTCTGCTATAACATGGTGATTCCCCTATCACCAACTGAATGTGGCTACTCAGAAGTATGCCTGATTCACTTTTGAAAAATGCGTTGGAAAGACTAATTCTGGACTGAATACAACGCCAGAGACAGCCTTAGACTCGTGCTCAAATATCCAGTTGCTTCCTGAACTTCAGCATTTGGATGCTTTGCAGGCTCCTCCTATGAAGTGTGTCTGAAACTCAGCTCCACATCTTCCCCACTCCGCCCCAGACACTCCACCCCAGACCCATTCCTCCTCCCTTGTTTCCTGTTCCCATGAGTGGCACAGTCACCCTTTCAGGGTAATGGCCAGAAACGTAGGCCTGATTCTCAATGCCCATTTCTCTCTCTAACTTCAGGCTGAATTGGTTGATTCCACCTCCTGCCATTTGAATCCATCCAATTCTGTCATTTTGTCTCCATCCTCCTACTCTTACCATTGTCCAGGCCCCTTTTATTTCTTGCTTAGGTTACCGACACAGCTTCCTTACCAGTAACCTTGCCTGCATTCTTTCTAATTTCCAATCTATTCTCCATACTACAAATACCATTTAATTAAAAATTGAATCACAGCATCTTTTCTTCAGTGGTTCCCCAAGGCCCCTGAGTGAAAGTCAAAACTCCTCAACATGGTTTATGAGGCCTTAACATTGCTTACTTCATCCATCTCACTTCTTGCAACTTCCCTCTTCCACTTAATCCTCATCTTCTTTAAAAAAATTTTTTTTAAGAGATGGGGTCTCACCCTGCTGCTTAGGCTAGAGTGCAGTGGTGGAATCATAGCTCATTGCCGCCTTGAACATCTGGACTCGAAGGATCCTTCAGCCTTAGCCTGCTGAGTAACTGGGACTACAGGTGCACACAACTACACCTGGCTAATTTTCAATTATTTTTTTTGTAGACAAGGGGTCTCAATATGTTGCCCACGCTGGTCTTGAAAGCCTGGCTTCAAACAATCCTTCTTCCTTGGCATTTCAAAATGTTAGGATTACAGGCATGAGCCACCCCACCCAGCCCCACTCTCAACCTTTTTTTTCTTTCCCAAATACTATGTGTCTTTTTTATTGTCAGCACTGTTATTCATGCTGTTCTCTCTGTCCAGAACATTCTTGCCTGTCCCTTTGCCAGATGCCTAACAATTCCTTCATTCTTGCACAGGTGTCAGGATTTCAGGCTCCCAACTCTGAGACAAGTTTCCCTTCTCAGTAACCCATAAATAATTGCTGACACTAGTGATAATAAAATTAAGAGGGGTATTAGACTATAAGACAGCCGCCTGGGGGTTAAACAAAATAGAAGTGTATTTCTTTCTCATAAAATAGACTGGAGGTTGGGGACTATTTGGGAGGTCATTTCTCCTTTTTTCTCCAGTTTCACCATCCTTTGGGAGTGGCCTTGCCACCATGGTCCCAGATGGCTCACTATCACATCTAACATTCCAGCCATCCATCCCGTATGATGGAAGAAATTGAAGTAAAAGAGCAAGCCCTTTTTCCTTGCTCCTGGAGATAAAGCAATCTATGATTATAACAGAGAAGGGTAACAGGACAACTTGCCAATATTCATAGAGCACTGGCTAAGTGCCTTTTCTAATTCAACCCTCTCAATTACCCTATGGGGATAGACATTGTTATTATCCCCACTCCCATTTTCAAGCAGATGATGTTTTATCAACAAGCCGACTTTGCAGATCTGAGAAATAATATGAAGGGCTGGCCAGCCTGGGTAGACCATGTGATAGCAATTTTTTCTCAGAAAGTTTTCATGTGATGTGCACATGACTTTTATGTTTGTTAATAAACACAGCAAGGAATTCCAGCACTCCGTGTTCTTTTATAGCTATTATTTCAGATTCGGTGCTATGATCATCTCAATTATATGTGCATGTAGTTAAAGAGCCAAAAAGTTCTACATACTTTTGTTCAAATGTCAGTGATTACCTCCCTGTTCCCCACAGCTTCCCCAAATCTCCGCAGTGCAGTTTCCCATGGTCCAGAGACAACCACCTCCAATATTTTTGCTGATTCATTTTGTTATTCACCTCGTATCCTGCTTATATTGCTACTTTGTGATTTCTCAGTTTAGGCATTATCTTTTGGCTTTGCACTATGAAAGATGAGGATTTAGCTCTGCCATCAGCAGCCTACACCATGTGCAACATACAAATACGCTTTCCCCCTCTTCTCCTATCTAATATAGATGTAACTCAGTTTCAGCCAGAGCAGTATTTTTATAGCTGGTCATCTAGTGCGCTAGACTTGTTACTTTTCTCACACATTATTTTGCTTGTTTCCTTTGGAATTATTTTCTTATTCTTAAAGTTTGTGGCCAGGCACAGTGGCTCACACCTCTAATCCCAGCACTCTGGTGGGGGGCCTGCTTGAGTCCAGGAGTTTGAGACTAGCCTGGGCAGCATACAACAACAAAAACTAACCAGACATGGTGGTGCGCACCTGTAGTCCTAGCTATTCAAGAAGTTGAGGTGGGAGGATACCTTGAGCCCAGGAATTCAAGGCTGCAGTGGGCTGTGATCTTGCCACTACACTCCAACCTGGGCAACAGAACAAGAACCTGTCTCAGAAAAATAAATAAATAAATAAAGTTGCTTCATTTTCTGTGTACTTATCTCTAAGTAAGCCTCAAACCTATCCACAGTGACAGAAATACTTTCCCAACATTTCCAAATATATTTGGTACTCTATCAATTTCATCTTTTTGAGGCAATCTCTCTGGGGGCCTTCTAACTAGCTTGGATCTAGACAGGTGGCCTCTATGCTGGGTGCTTGCTGTCACCCCAGGATCTCTGCACCATTGTCCTGGGCCTTCCCTGGGCCTCTCTCTTAGGTTGGAGTGCCTTACTTCTGGGTCCCATGCTTTCCTCTTTCTTGGAATATCTTTTCATTTTGGAGCACAAGAAAGAGGACAAGGGAGGGTTTTGTTTGTTTTGAGCCCATGGCACATGTTTAACCTACCATCTTTGATAGGAATTCTTAGCCTTATGCCAGAGATGAAGCAATTGAAGTTTAGGATTATTAAGCAACTAGGAAGTTGCCGAGTTGGTCTAGTAGGATATTTCTTGGGTCAGAGTTTCTGTCACACTGTTTTCTTACCTATCTTCTCTGTTGAGCCATGAGCTCTCTTAATGCAAGGACCAATCCTATTTGTTCCCCTTTGTATCTCTAGTAGCAGGCAGTCCTAGGTGCTCAACTAAGGTTTCTTGAGTGATTGGGTCTGATTTTGGAGGACATTGTTTATTCCATCCTAACGGAATAAAAATCCCAACATTTTGTTTTTAACCTGCCAAACCCAAATTATCTGTACTTGCTGTAATTATCTCCCACTGCCCCCCGCACCCCCTCCCCCACAGTTTTGTGCTTGTTGTCATCTTAGAAGACATATAGACATCTTCCTGCATCTGAAATGGCTCGAAAAATTTCCTTGGGAAGGTCTCGCCTTCATTCTTAAACCACAACATACACTTCCAATGTTTATTTTTGTGAGACACACAATAGCATAATCACAAAATATTTTTTCCCTAAAGAACAACTTACTCAAGTGAAGGCAATGCTATATTTATGACTTTTTTTTCCTGTTTTTAGGATACCTCATGGAAACTTGACAGAACAAAGGATTTATTTTTTATTAGGTTAAATCTGCGTCTTGGGTACTGTTTGCTTGCTGCCCATTAAGTCTGAACATCTCAATTTGAAAAAAAAAAACACTCTGATTAATAAAAACAACCTGAAACAGATCCCTTTAGTGGGGGGACTCTGTATTATGTTAAAACGTAATGTGACAAACACGGCTGCAGCGCCCTCCCAGAACCTAAACCTTCCAAGCTAAAAATAGCCCTTGGTCTTTCCCTGCAACTCAAAAACAGGAACAGCATAACTTGTTTGCCTCATTATGTGTTCTGCACAGGGATCCAGCCCTCTCACGTCCTGGCTCTTACACACTTTCACAAATTCTAATCTGCCCATTACAAATCCAACAGGCCTCACGGTAGGAAGTGAATTCTGCACAAACACAACTGCCCTAGGTCCTTAAACAATGCACTGTTCACCCAGGGGCTCACAGGAGGGAATAATAACTTTAACCACCACTTAGGGGAGGCCTCTTTTAATATTTGCCTGGTTCTATGGGCAAGAAGATAGGCATGCTATGTGTTTTAACCTTTTCCATCCTTACCATCCATGAGGGTAAATCTTATTATTATCCCTATTTTATAGATAAAGGAAATGAAGGCTCAGGAGATAAAATAACTTGCCCACACTCACCCAAGACAGTGTAGGAGTGATGGCCAAACCCAGCTGGCTTTCACATTAATGAGTATCACACCAAACTACCTCACCATAATGCCATGGCCAGGTGAGTGGGAGCTCCACTCAGAAGTGAAGGGAGATGGACTGGGCATGGTGGCTCACACCTGTAATCCCAGCACTTTGGAAGGCAGAGGCGGGTGGACCACCTAAAGTCAGGAGTTCGAGATCAGCCTGGTCAACATGGTGAAACCCTATCTCTACTAAAAACACAAAAGTTAGCCAGGGGTAGTGGCACATGCCTGTTGTCCCAGCTACTTGAGAGGCTGAGGCAGGAGAATTTCTTGAACCTGGGAGGCAGAGGTTGTAGTGAGCCGAAATCCTGCTATTGCACTCCAGCCTGGTGATGGAGCGACACTCCATCTCAAAAAAAAAAAAAAAAAAAAAAGTAGAGGAAGATGAAGGAATGTCTAACTCTAACTACTATTGGCCCATGAGAATAAAGGCAGAAGCTATAGATGCTCAGAGTTGGGAGGGATTATGTAGATCATCTATCCTTGGTTATCTTTCTTTCTGCAGCAGATCTGACAAGTTCCCACCCAATTCCACGGGAAAATCATCGGCTCTGGATTCTTGACCCTCTGTGGAGGGAGAGGGAGGGCAAGTGGAAGTGGAGTGAGTCAGTAGAAAGGAAAACAGTGCTGCAGGACAGAGAGGAGATTCTTACAGAAGTGCTCTCCAGGAGAAGGCAAGACGGGAGAAACGAGCTGGCCTGAGAGGGGAGCAGGGACATGCCCTCTGTAGAAACAGGAGGAAGGCCCAGCATGTGGGCACAGGCCGAGTTAAGTTGGAAGTTTTGTTAGTAAGAAGATGAGGTGGTTTCTAGGTGGTTGTTTCTCTTTTTCTCAGTGAACTGCAGGTGAAGGCCATCAGCTGCAAGTGAGGAAAGGAGAGGAGATACAGGAAGCTTGAGAAGACAGAGGGTGTGAAGAGTTTTGGAAGTGGAGATACTGAGAAAGTGTTTGTCCATCAGTGGCTTGAGATTTGTGTCTATATATGTCAAAGGAATCCCATCATCATGATCAGTGGATTCTGCAAAAACATGCAGCTGCTTGGGTGCAAGCATGATAGCTGGAAAGCTGGAGCTTGGCATGTGAGGTTGTTGGACAGAGTTTGCAGGGCAGTGGTTGTAAGAAAGAATCATGACTCTAAGCTGGGTTGAGAGTGAGGTGTCTGAAGAAAAAGTGGTAGCGCTGATAATAATCGAAGATTTCTATGAGATCTGCATACATATTGCACTGGAGGACCAGCAAAAGTGAGCTGGGAGTAGAGGCTGGTATACTTGAGGTTGCAATTTCAGTGGTGGTGCATTTAGTGTGGCTTTCAATATGGAAGGGCATGACCAAGGAAGAAGATAGCTAGGTGGGTGGGGGAAAAGGTCATCAGTATGAGCTGGCTGAAGAACAAACAGCTGAGATATTGGATGGATAAGCCATCTGAATTTTGAAGTAACCAAGAATGGTGGCAATTGAAGGAAATGAGACGATGGTAAAGTCATTCATGAAAGGAGTGAGACAGGGTGGGCAAGAGATGGTAGCAACTCAGAGGCGCAAAGTCCGATGACATATACTTCAAAGGAAGAGGGGTTGAAGAAGGGAAAAAATGGCTTAGAAGTGGCAATCGGAGGCCAGGCGCACACTGTCCCATCTCCAGATACATGGGGAGAGTATGAGAAGAACAAAAAGCCAACCTGCTGTTAAGTAGCTGCAATGGAAGTTTTAGGACAAATCAGGCACTAGACGGGGTAAGAGGTGAGGGAAACATTCTGAGAAGGGATTAAGAATAGAGAAGACGAGGCTGCTGAGAGGCTGGGCAGTGTGGGGGAGATTGGTTCAGATTACCAGATGTGCAGAGCCACCGTGGGGCTAAGGGTTGGGGTGATGCCAGATGACTTGGGATGGGAACTTGACCTTCTGGAGGTGACTGAGGTGAACAGGGAGGTGAGACATGATGGGATTAGTGCTGATGATCTCATAAGAATCTGGTTTTGTAGCAGGAAGTTTAATGACATCAGTTTATTTCACTTCTCTGATTGCAACCCTTTACTAGCTTCTCATTGCTCTTTGGATCAAGTTCAGACTTCCCAGCACTATCAACAAAGTAAAGCATGGTCTGGCCCTTTCTGCCTCCCCAGCCTCACCTCTGAGTCTGCCACAGCATTGAAATGAACCCAATTGCAAGTTTTTATTGCTTGCTTGGTATTTCAGGCAATACAGCATAGTTGTTAAGCACAATGATTCTGGTTCAAAACAATCTGGGTTTGAAACCTGGCTTTATCACTTTCTCACTATATGACCTGGGGCAAGGTATCTGACTACTCTGAATCTGAGTTTTTTCATTTGCAAGATGGGGTAAATAATAGGACCTACATTAGAGAGTGGTATACTTGGAAAAGCACTTAGATCTGCCTATCTGTCATGTGGGTTCATTGTAATAGTCATTCCTTTCACATGCCATCCTCTTAGCAGGGAATACTCATGCCATTTTTGCAGCCCCCTCTCCACTCCTCCCTCTACCCATCTACTCAAGGGTCACCTGAGACATCCCTTCCTGCAGAGTTTTCCTTGGCCTCCTAGAGAGGTCACAGGCTCCACCTCTGCACTCCTGTAGCTGCCTGTTCCCCTATAATACCACTGTGCCCTTGTTGGATGCAACCTTCCGCTTATTCACCACTCTTCTCAGGGCCTACCATTCTTCCCAGCACACAGTAGGTGTTCATAAATACTTGTCAAAATGTTATCAGATCTGCTACAGAAAAGATACCCAAGAATAGACAACCTTCACAATCCCTCTCAACTCAGAGACTCTATAGTTTGTCAAATGATAGAATAAATGGATGACTCCTCCAGAGAGAGAGAGACAGTGGGTCCCAGGCTTGAGGGGGTGTGGGACTCTGCAGACATTTGTGGAGCACAAGCAATGTCATCTCAGTCCAGATCTGCCTCAGCACACAGTAGGCCAGCCCTCTATTTACACACAGAGCTTGTTTCCTTAGGGAAACTTCCATAGCTTCTATTGCTCTTTTTTTAAAAAAATGAATGTTAATTTGGGAATAAAAAAATTCTACCCTGAAAAAAATCTGCAAATCATTGGTCTACCACATGCTCTCTGAACTCTCTTCCAGCTCAAAAAGTTGTAGTCAACTCAGCAACACTCAACCTTTGCATATGAGGACCCTGAGGGATAGAATTTATTCCTTTAGGATTTATTGATTCAGATATTGACAAAAGTTTCTATGAAGTCAGTAGCACAAGCCAAATGAATTTTATTCATCTATAAGCATACAAAACATGGTGTATGCATATTGCATATGAGAAACATATTTTTTCAGCCCACGGGCAATTCTTGGTGTGCATATGGACTCAGGGCCTGCCTGCCATACTGAGACCACCAAGGGCAGTGTTCCCTGGGTTGGAAACCTGGAACCAGGACTATCCCTAGTTTCTAAAGATTGAAGCTCTCTGTTTTCCAAGGGGGTTGTATTAGTCTGTTCCCATGCTGCTAATAAAGACATACCTGAGACTGGGTAATTTATAAAGTAAAGAGGTTTAAAGGGCTCACGGTTCCACATGTCTGAGGAGCCCTCACAATCATGGCAAAAGGCAAAGGAGAAGCAAAGACACATCTTACATGGTGGCAGGCAAGAGAGCTTGTGTAGGGAAACTCCCATTGATAAAACCATCAGATCTCGTGAGACTTACTCACTCTCATGAGAAGAGTATGGGAAAAACCACCCCCATGATTCAATTTTCTCCATCTAGCCCTGCCCTTGACATGTGGAGATTATTACAATTCAAGGTGAGATTTGGGTGGGGACACACAGCTAAACCATATCAAGGGGGAATAAAGGCCCATGGCTAATTCCAGAGGCCTGACCGTGAGAATGATGGCTGCCTCTCAAATTTTGGCTCAGATTGAACAACTCACCCTGACCTCTGACGCTGCAGGGTTGCTGCCCAACACCCCTGCAGTGGCTTGTTTCAACAGACATGGAAGGGACCAGAACCACTGCAGCCTGACTGCAGACAGGCACTGTCTGAGCTAGGGTCAGCTTTCTGTTAGGGCAGAGGGAAACTTGAAGAGAAAGCACAAACTAAGAACAGCCTCTGGGGTGAAAATGTCTAGCAGTCTCTTACTGACAGGCCTAAACCAATCTGCTGTTTTAACAACTATCAGCTTCTCTTGATAGATATCAGTAGCCTCCAGTGATCAGAGGTAGATGGGGTGAGGTGGCGCCATCCATCCAGTCCTGTTAACCTTGCTACCTGGAGGTATGTTGTTATGAAGTCAGGTCTTAGACCAAATTCTGCCAGTCTTGTATTTATTGGCAAGTTAGGTACAAAAACCACAATCAATTCTTTTAAGTGTGGGAAGAAGGGAGTCCCACAGTCACCCTGCATGAAATATTCACTCCAAGAGAGACCAACCGACCAGGTACCCAGGTCAGCATAAAAGTCCTGTGGGAAGAGGGAAGCATGGAACTCAGGGGGCTTAGGACCTTGAGGGTACAAGTATGCTGAATTTTTTTAATGTTCATACCCTGTTTTGCAAAGAAGCTGAGCTGCGAAGTTTTTCTAGCTAAGCTACCTTCAGCACTGCTCTTTCTCCAGCAACGAATACTTATTTTTGACATTCCTGATGCTAATTAATAAACTCTTAGTGTAGATTTTTATATTTGAAAAGCTTCAAGCAGTCTCCTCTAGAGTGTGGATTTCTGAATAGGGTACTTTGAATATCACCTAACTACCTTGAGATTGTATATTAAAGTTACTATACACATTCATATTATACTTTTTTGAAATGCATATTTTTAAACAAATTGTCACACAGGCAAAATGATAGAAACACAAAGATGAAAGGGACCTGAGAAACTCTCTAGTCCAGCTGGGTTTTTTCATTCATTTATTCATCCATTCATACAACAGTTTTGGAATACCTATATTATGCCAGGCACTGTTGTAGGTACTGGGATTAGAGTGGTGAATAGGAAATAAATTCCCTGCCATTCTGGAGTCTCTATTCCAGTGGAAAAGGCTGATGATAAATAAGGAAAATATAAATATATTATTTAATGCCTGGTAGTGATAGTTTCTATGAAGAAAAAGCAATGTCAGGGCTAACATAGCTCTGTTGAATAGAAACACAGTCATGCATCACTTAACAACAGGGATACGTTCTGAGAAATGTGTTGTTAGGTGATTTCATCATTGGGTGAACATCACTGAACATACTTACACAAACCTATATGGTGTAGCCTACTGTAGACCTAAGCCATATGCTGTAGCCTACTGCTCCTAGGCTACAAACCTGTACAGCATGTCACTGTACTGAATCCTGTGGGCCATTGGAACACAATGGTAACTATTTGTGTCTGTAAACAAATCTGAAAACAGAAAAGGTACAGTAAAAATACAGTGTAAAAGATAAAAAATGGTACACCCGTATAGGGTACTTACCGTGAACGGTGATTGCAGCAACGGAAATTGCTCTGGGTGAGTCAGTGACTGAGTGGTGAGTGAATGAGAAAGCCTAGGACACTACTGTACACTCCTGTAGACTTTACAAACACAAAAACTTAGGCTACTCTAAATTTATAAAAGCATATTTTTGTTTCTTTAATAATGAATTAACCTTAGCTTACTGTAACTTTTCTATTTTATAAACTTAAATTTTTAAAAAACTTTTTGACTCTTTTTCAATAACGGCTTAAAACACAAACACATTGTATGGCTGGTCAAAAGTTTTATTTATTTATTTTTTGCTTTGTATCATTATTCTATAGGCTTTTTTTCTGTTTTAAACTTTTTCTGGAACTTTTTAAACTTTAATTTTTATTTATTTATTTATTTATTTATTTTTTGAGACAGAGGCTGGCATGTTGCCCAGACTGGAGTGCAGTGGCACAATCTTGGCTCACTGTAACTTCTACCTCCTGGGTTAAGTGAGTCTCTTGCCTCAGCCTCTGGAGTATCTGGGATTATAAGCACTCACCATCATGCCTGGCTAATTTTTGTATTTTTAGTAGAGAAGAGATTTCACCATGTTGGCCAGGCTGGTCTTGAACTCCTGACCTCAAGTGATCCACCTGCCTCAGCCTCCCGAAGTGCTGGGATTACAGGCATAAGCCACTGCACCTGGCCTACCTTTTGAACTTTTTAATTAAAAACTGAGACACGAACACATGCATCAGCCTAGGTGTACATGGGTCAGGATCATCAGTATCCCTCTTTTTCACCTCCATATCTTGTCCCGCTGGAAGATCTTCAGGGGCATGGAGCTGTCATCTCCTATGATAACAATGCCTTCTTCTAGAATATTTACTGAAGAACCTGCCTGAAGCTGTTTTACAGTTGATTTTAAAATATATATAAGTAGAAGCAGTACACTCTGAAATAAGAATAGTATAGTGAGTGCATAAATCAGTAACAGTCATTATTGTCATTATCAAGTGGGTTATGTATGCTGCAGAATTGTATCTGCTATATCTTTATACATCCGGAAGCACAGCAGGTTTGTTTATCCCAGCATCACCACAAACATGTGAGTAATGTGTTGCACTACAACTGCAGGGGATCACCAGGGTATATGTGGTGCATTGTTGACCAAAATATCATTATGTGGTGCACGACTGTATAATGAAAGCCACTTATTTTAATTTCAAATTTCCTAGCAGCCGTATTTAAAAGAGTACAGAGAAAGAGGTGAAATTAATTTTATTGATGTACTTTATTTAACCTAATACAGCATATCCAAAATATTATCATTTCAACATGTAGTAAATATAAAAATTATTAATGAGATATTTTACATTTTTTTTTTCAAACAAAGTCTTTGAAATCAGTGTGTGCTTTATACTTATAGCACATCTCCATTTGGACTAACCACATTTCGAGTGCTCAGTAGGCACAAGTGGTTAGTGGCTACTATGTTGGATAATAGAGGGCTAGTGAGTGAAAGGACAATGGTCATATTTTAGATAGGATGATCACAGACTGTGTCTCAGAGGAAGGTGACATTTGAATGCAGATCTGAACAAAGTAAAGGATCAAGCTGTTTGGGTATCTGGAGAAGAGACACTACAAAGAACAAAGGCTGAGCAGTGCGAATAAATTTGGCATGACAGACAAATAGCAAGGTGGCTATTTGCGGCCTCGACTGGTTATCCCTTTTGCCCTTCTCCCTTCCTTACCTTCTCCTTGGAATGCAGATGCAGAGCCTGGAGGTGCAGCAGCCATCTTTCAACCCTGAGGACAAGCAGATGCTCAGGAGTTAGACTGTCCCCATCCAATCCCAGGTCTGCTTTTGCTAGCTATTTCATTGCCTCTCAAACTATCAGTGGCAAAGAAGCAGTTGTTTTCTCCCAATCCACTGCAGACCAATAATTTTGTAAAATAAAATAAAGCAAATTACTTAAAAAGAATGAAGTTTTAAAAAGAAATGAACATACGAAATACAACGCCAACTTAAAAAAAAGTTTATTCAACTTACTTAATAAAATTACTCTATCAAATTGTTACAAATCACTTATACTAAATTTCTGTACTCATTTTTTAGCAGACCACTGATAAGCAGTTATGTCCAAGGTCAAAACTTTCAGGAGCACTGAGTTAGTTATATTACTGTAGGTTAGTTTTTTAACCCATCTAAGCCTCAGTATCCTAATTTGAGAAATGGGAATTAGTACCTCTTTCAGAAGCTTTTTCTTTTTTTGTTATAGATTAAATATACAAACTCCTGTGAAAGCTAGCCCAGCGATATCATTAAATGTTAGCTATTACTAGTTATCACATGCTTGTCTCCCCAATTGGCTGCAAGCCCCATAAGGACAAGGACAACTTTATAAACTTAATACTCTGTGGTGCCTGCACAGTAGATATGCAATAAATTATGGTGGAATTATTGAAAAATGCTTTGAAATCCTTAGGTAAAGCCCTTTGAAAATAACTTCTACAATTTTCGTGTATTCATTCATTCATTTCCAATGTAGCATAATGAAAGGATAACAATTTTGGGCAAGCCCTAATTTCAAATCTGGTTTCTTCAACTCACTATTGGGCAAACCACTTTACCTCTTTGAACTTCAGTTTTTACATCTTAAAAATAAATAATATTCATTCTATTAGGCTGTTGTGAGGACTAAATGAGATAATATATGCAAAATACCAGGGTGTCCTTAAATGGAAGCTATTGTTCCTGCTCTGCAGAGAGGGCCTGTTAGTGCAGATAGCTGTGCTGAGTGCTGACCAGGACAGAGCCTGGCATTTCTGGCTTGGTGAGCATTCCTGAACCTTTTATTGGCAGCACTGGAAGATTCCAGCAGCTGGGAGCAAACTAGCACCAGTGTCCAGCAGAGACATAAATTGGGGCCCCACCCCATCAGGCCCTGTTCAGGCCCTGCCCTTCCTAGAGGTTAGTTTTAAACACTCCCTGTGACTGTGGGTGGTGAGAATGTCTGCTTTGAAGTCAGCAGTTGCACCCAAAGTCCTTTCTGCTTAAAAAAAAAAAAAAAACCCAAACCTATCCCCAACATGGCCTGACACTCTAAATAAAATCTGACAGTGCTCACCACTTCTTTAGGGCCAGAGGTATAGAAACTCTCTCTAAAAATGCAAAGTCCTGAGGGAAAGCCTAAGGTACTTGGGCCACAACCCCTTAATTAATACAGTGTATGTGCCAAACTCTATCTCATTTGAGCCTTACAACACTGCTTGGAGGTAGACTAATGTATGTGTCTTTTTATTCGTTTATTTTAAAAAATGTGTTAAAATGCACACAGCATAACATTTATCATTTAACCCTTTTTTTTTTTTTGGTGAGATAGACTCTCTCTCTGTCACCCAGGCTGAAGTGCAGTTCCGCCTCCTGGGTTCAAGTGATTCTCATGCCTGAGCCTTCCAAGTAGCTAGGATTATAGGTACCCACCATGATACCTGGCTAATTTTTCTATTTTTAGTAGAGACAGGTTTCACCATGTTGACCAGGCTGGTCTCGAACTCCTTGCCTCAAGTGATCCACCTGCCTTGGCCTCCCAAACTGCTGGGATTACAGGCGTGAGCCACTGTGCCTGGCCCATTTAACCATTTTTAAGTGCATAGTGCATTGTGAACTGTACATTCACTGTTGTCATCCATCCATTTCCAGAACTCTTTGTAGCTTACAAAACAAACTCTATACCTATTAAACAACAATTCCTCATTCCCCTCTTCCCCCAGCCCCTGAGGACTACCATTCTTCTTTCTGTCTCTATGAATTTGACTACTCCAGGTACCTCATATAAGTGGAATCATGCAGTAATTGCACTTTGACTTATTTCACTCAGCTTAATGTCTTCAGTATTCACCCATGTTGTAGCATGTATCAGAATTTCCTTTTTTCTTTTTTTAAAGCTGAATACTATTCCATTGTGTGTATATATCACATTTCGTGTATCCATTCATTCATTGATACATACCTGGGTTGCTTCCACATTTTGGCTATTGTAAATAATGCTGCTATAAACATGGGTATACAAATATCTCTGAGACCCTGCTTTCAATTCCTTTGGGTATATACCCAGAAGTAGAATTGCTGGATTATACAGTAATTATTTTCATTTCTTTCTTTTTCTTTTTTTTTTTGAGATGAAGTCTCACTCTGCCACCCAGGCTGGAGTGCAATGGTGCGATCTTGGCTCACTACAACCTCTGCCTCCCAGACTCAAGCAATTCTCCTGCCTCAGCCTCCCAAGTAGCTGGGACTACAGGTGCACACCACCACTCCCGGCTAATTTTTGTACTTTTAGTAGAGATGGGGTTTCGCCATGCTGGCCTGGCTGGTCTCCAACTCTTGACCTCAGGTGATCGGCCCAGCTCGGTCTCCCAAAGTGCTGGGATTACAGGCGTGAGTCACTGCATGGGCCCAGTAATTATTTTCTAAAGTTTTTGAAGAACCACCATACTGTTTTCCATAGTGGCTGCACCATTTGTATTCCCACCAACAGTGCACAGGGGTTCCAATTTCTCTACATCCTTGCTGACACGTTATTTCCCGTTTTGTTTTTTGATATAGCCATACTAGTGGATGTGAGGTGATATCTCATGGTGGTTCTGACTTTATGGTTTATTCATTTTTAATCACCATTTTGCATAAGGTAAAACCGAGACTTAGAAATATGAGATAACCTAGCCAAGATCACTAGCTTAATCTGCAGAGAGACCAGCCTGCACTCTACTCTGTTCCTAGGGCAGTTCTAGATCTGAGCTGCTAAAACCCATGGGCCTAGAATGTGGCCCTTGCTGTACCCAACCAACCTCTCCCCCGTGTCTCCTGCCAGTCCACCCTCCACCTATCCCGTTCTACAAACATCTGTGGAGTCAGTGGGAAGGAATGGGTGAGCCCGAGGACTCTGGAGCCTGACCATGTGCTCCGAGCAAGCGTGGCTCTGGGACTCACACTGACTATAGAATCAAGTCAAGTCAAGTCAATTCACAAACCTTGCTATGCCTCATATTCCTCATCTGCAAAAAGTGCTTGATAAGAGCACCCACCTTGTAGGGCAGCTGTGAGGAGAGATGAAACGTAAGAGAACCCTTATCACAGTCACCCGCAGAGCTTTAGAAAATGCTGCCTGTCATGAGCCCCAGCATAGAAGGTGACACTAGGCCTGGGAGATTCAACCAGGAACCCAGCATAGAGTCAGCGTCCCTGTCCTCCTGCAGCTTCCAGCCCAGTGCAGGAGACAGAACTTCACTGAATATTTACAATAATCTGTGCTCAGCGGCAGTGGTGAGAAGTGCTGAGAAGCAGCACTGGTCTTTCTCACAGTCTCTGGGAACAGGACAGGTTCTGCCCCTGTTTTCATTCCTGCCAGCTTTCCATTTATATAACAGGTAAAACAGCAACTCTGGGTCCTACAGCATGGAATTGAAGGGAAAAGGTGGAAAGATTTGCTCTGGTATTTGCATTTTAAAATTCTAAACTCCTTGTTGGCTAATTTGTAGTGTTTTAAATTAATAATCACCTTTAATTATTAAAATAGAATTAATTGACACTTTCTTTTAGAAAAACATAACTGTAAGCAGTTTTTTAAATTATTTTCATTAAAAAAAAATACTTGAGTGGGAAGTCCTAGCCAGAGCAATCAGGCAACAGTAAGAAAGAAAGTGCATCCAAACTGGAAAACAGGAAGTCAAACTGTCTCTGCCAATGATATGGTCTTATACCTTGAAAACCCTGAAGACTCCTGAAAAAGACTCCTTGATTTGATAAATGAATTAAGTAGTGTCTCCGGTTACAAAATCAACGTACATAAATTGGTAGCACTGCTATACACCAATAACGACCAAGGTGAGAATCAAATCAAGAACTCAATCCCATTTACAATAGCTGCAAAAAACAAACAAAAAAACAACTTTAGAATATACTTAACCAAGGAAGTGAAAGATCTCTACAAGGAGAATTACAAACCACTAATGAAAGAAATCATAGATGACACAAACGAATGGAGAAAATCCCATGCTAATGGATTGGAAAAATAAATATCATGAAAATGACCATACTGCCCAAAGTCATCTTCAGATTCAATACAATTCCTAACAAAATATCAACATAATTTTTCACAGAATTAGAAATCATAATCCTAAAATTCATATGGAACCAAAAAGAGCCAAAATAACCAAAGCAACCCTAAGCAAACAAACAAACAAACAAACAAACAAAAAACAAATCTGGAGGCATCACACTACCAGATTTCAAATTCTACTACAAGCCTATAGTAATCAAAACAGCATGGTACTGGTATAAAAGAAGACACATAGCGAACAGAATAGAGAACCCAGAAATAAAGCCAAATACCTACAGCCAACTGATCTTCAACAAAGCAGACAAAAGCATATCCTGGAAAAAAGGGACTCTATCCAACAAGGGGTGCTGGGAAAATTGGATAGCCACACACAGAAGAAAGAAACTAGATCCCTATCTCTTGCCATATACAAAAATTAACTCAAACTGGATTAAAGACTTAAATGAAAGACCTGAAACCATAAAAATTCTAGAAGGAGAAAACCTGGGAAAAACCCTTCTGGACATTGGCCTAGGTAAAGAATTTATGACTAAGACCCCAAAAGCAAATGTAATAAAATGAAAAATAAATAAATGGGACTTAATTAAAATAAAAAGCTTCAGCACAGCAAAAGAAATAATGAACAGAGTAAATAGACAACCTACAGAATGGGAGAAAATATTTACAAACTATACATCTGAAAAAGGACTAATATTCAGAATCTCTAAGGAACTCAAATCAGCAAGAAAAAAAACGAAGAATCCCATTAAAAAGTGGGCAAACAACATGAACAGATATTTTTCAAAAGAAGATATACAAATGGCCAACATCACTAATTATCAGGGAAATGCAATTTAAAATCACCATGAGATACCACTTTAACCCATTTAGAATGGCCATTATCAAAAATTAAAAAAAAAATAGATGGTGAGGATGTGGTGTAAAGAGAACGCTTACACACTGTTGGTGGGAATGTAAATGTATACAATCTCTATGGAAAAAAGTATAGAGATTTTCAAAGAACTGAAAGTAGATCTACCATTTGTTTCAGCAATCCCATTACTGGGAATCTACCCAAATGAAAAGAAGTCATTGTATAAAAATGACACCTGCACTGGTATGTTTATTACAGCACAATTCACAATTGCAAAGATATAGAATCAATCTAAGTGCCTATAAACCAATGGATAAAGAAAATCTGGTATATCTACCATGGGATACTACTCAGCCATAAAAAGAATGAAATAATGTCTTTTGCAGCAGCTTGGATGGAACTGAAGGCCATTATCCTAACCAAAATAACTCAGGAAGGGAAAACCAAGTACCGCATGTTCTCATTTATAAGTAGGAGCTAAGGCATGGGTATGCAAAGGCATACAGAGCGTTATGATGGACATTGGAGACTCAGAAATGGGGAGGGTGGTGGGGGGTAAGAGATTTTAAAAAATCACCTATTTGGTACAATATACACTCTTCAGGTGACAGGTATACTGAAACCAAGACTTCACCACTTTACAATTCCTCCATGTAACCAAAAACCACTTGCACCCCTAAAACTATCGAAATAAAAATAAATAAAAAATTAAAATACTAAAAAAATACTCAAGTGATGCCTTTTAAGAGTACAAACAAGGCATTGAGGGGAGGATTTGAGGGTTTATGGAGATCATCGTCTGAATACACGTCAGCTCTGTGAGGGCAGAATTGTGTCTGCGTGGCTCAACATTTTACACACAGGGTATATATAATAATATGGGCATAATAAATAATACAATAAATAATTGCTGAATAAAGGGTCTCAGCCAACCAATATTTCTAACACCTATTATATACCAAGCAGTACCATTATTGACTGACATTATAAAAACATCCACTTATTTGGGTACCGTGTGTCCAGCACATACAAATCTAAGCTATACAACTCCATGAGGTAGGAAGTATTATCCCCACGTGGGCAAATAAAGAACCTGAGTTTCAAGGATATTATTAAGTGTTTGGCCTCAGCTCTCATAACCAGTAAGTGGCAGAGTCAGCATTAGAACCTATGTCTCTCTCATGCCATCACCGAACTTGCTGGACTTCTCAACTCTGCTTGCTTCCTTGTGTATCATTAACCCCTGTTCATGCAGATCAGCCTGTGCTGAGGAAAAAGGAATGAGCATTGTACCTTTTTCTTCTCTCAATCAGTTTAGAGAAGTGCACACATTTTTTTTTCCTCCACTCATAAAGAATCTCAGAATTCTAGGGCTGGAAGAAAATGTGGAAGATTCCTCTCCTGGTGCTGAAGGCTTGAGTGGAATTTGCAGAAGCCCCTTCCAGGAGCTCTAACTAGCTCTTTGGTAAGTGCAAGGGGCAGAGTCTGCCCTTGCCTGCCTGTCTGTCTGTCTGCCTGCCTGTCTGTCTGTCTGCCTGCCTGCCTGCCTGCCTGCGGTCATTGCTGGCCTTGCTAATTAGATCCCCTTTCATCTAAGGAGCTTCAAGAGCCTTTCTCCACTTAACTTGCTAATCTTCGCCCCATCCCTCTGATGCGGATGACAAGCTTAATTAGTTCTAGACAGAGACAACACAGAGCCAGGAGACAGCGGCAGAGCCAAAAGAAAAACACTGGATAGCTTATTCCTTCTTCTCTCCTGGCTCATTGTCTCTCTTGCTGAAAAACATGTTTTCAGCTTTGTTTTGAATTGGCTTCTGCCCTGTGTTTTGGTAGCCCAATTCTAAAAATCAAGCCTGGTCAATTTGACTCTTAATGCACACATTTGGGTGTGCAAAAATATCGCATTGCTTTCTTTTTAGCTTTAAGTTCAGCTCAATCCAAAATAAGCCCTCCGTCTCTCTGGGCTGATGGGAGATTCGGTCTCAGCTGTCATTGATGTTAACTGCACCTCACGCCCTCCAGAAGCAGTATCAGCTCTAGGGCCCATAAGCAGAGAAAAACTTCTTAGTGGTCGCTGCAGTCGTGGATCCCCGCTGGCAGTGGCTAAAATGTGCATCATGTATGCTTTGAGGTCCCAGTACTCTATTGCATGAGAAGGTGACTGTAGTCAGCCATGCTAGGTGTGCAATGGCCACTCTATGTGGCACGGCCAGGAAAGGATGCTTGAGTGTCCTGGTGGCCCCTCAGATCACTATCACCTCTGTGCCTTAGAGAATCTGCCTCTGCCACTTAAGGCTCTCTCCCCAACTCCAGGACACACTGCACTGTCTTCTTAATGAATTTTGGCTCTTACAAAAGCCAGGAAGAGAAATTTTCTCTCAGCAGCTTTGGTTCAGCACATGCCCCTGAGGCAGAGGAAACTGGAGGGGCCCAGCAATCCTCTTGAGATGTATGTAGAGAGAGGAGGGCAAAACCCCAGATCTGTCTTTTTTATTCTATGGCAGAAAAAACAGAACAAAACATCCCCTGAATTTTCCTACCATCAAAGCAGTGTCCCCAAAGAGGAAGCAAGGTATATTAATTTGCTACATTTGTCATCACAAAGTGCTACAGACTGGGTGGCTTAAACAACAGAAATTCATTTTCTTGCAGTTCTGGAGGCTGGGGGTCCAAGATCAAGGTGTTGGGAAAATTGGTTTCTCCTGAGGTCTCCTTGTAGATGGCTGCCTTCTTCCTGTGTCCTCGCATGTCCTCTCTCTGTGCACGCGCATCCCTGGTGTCTCTTTCTTAATTTTGTTTTTGACACAGTGTCTCCCTCTGTTGCATAAGCTAGAGATCCCCCTGAGCAGCTAGGACTACAGGCATGTGCTGCCACACCTGGCTACTTTTTGTTGTTGTTGTTGACACAGGGTCTCACTATGTTGCCCAGGCTGGTCTTAAACTGCTGGCCTCAAGTGATCCTCCCACCTCAACCTCCCAAAGTGCTGGGATTTCAGGCATGAGCCACCACACTCAGCCTCTTCCTCTTATAAGAACACCAGTCATACTGGGTTAGATCCCACCCTGAAGGCCTTATTTAACTAAACCACCTCTTTGACGATCTTTCTCCAAATATGGTTATATTCTATGGTCCTGGAGATTGGGATGTCAACATATGAATTTAGGGTGAGGGGGTGGACCCAATTTATCCCATAACACACGGGTTAACTGTATTTAAAAAAAAATCCCAGTCCACTCTCTTTGCCCTCTGTAAACTGCAGCCATCTCCTTTTAGGCTTTGGAGTCTACAGATCAGATTCAAGTTCCTGCTTCAACATTTCCTAGATGTCTGGCTTTAGGCAAGCTATTTAATATCTTTGGGCTACAGTGTCTCCTTCCATAAAATGGTGCTAACAATAGTGTCTATCTCGGAAGGTGTTGAGACAGTATTGCTGAAACACTGAGCACGGTGACTGAAACACAGTAAGTGCTGCAGAAGGAAAGCTATCTCCCACCCACCCTAGCCCTGATTAAATCTAACTCTGCCTTGAAGGCTGAGCACAGAGGCCCCTTTTCCTAGGAAGCCCTCCCTGAAGTTTCAAGCTTGGGCTGGGGGCATCAGATTGCTATTTTCCCAATCATAACACTTAACACAGTGGATTGTGAAGGTCAGCTTAATTGTCCCTGCTCCTTAGTGCTTGAAAATATCCATGAGGCAGGTCACCAGTCTCATTTGTCTTCCTCACAGTTGACCGTCAGAGGTGGGCAGGTGGGTTATTACAGAAAAGACAAGAAAGCAGAGCTGGATGGATGTAGGAAAGTGAGAATACTTTAAGGCAGGGTCTCAGCCTATGCACTATTGACATTTGGGCCAGATAATTCTGTTGTAGGAGCTGCCCTGCGCATTGCAGGAGGGTTAGCAGCATCCATGCCTCTACCTACTAGATGCCAGTAGCACCTGCCCCCCAGCTATGACAACCAAAAATATCTCGACACTGCCAAATGTTCCCTTGGGGACAAAATTGTCCCCGTTGAGAACCGCCGGCTCAGAATGACTCTAAGGCTTAAGTCAGTGGTTCTCAAATGAGCGTGAATTGGAGTCTCCTGCATTGGAGTCTCAGAAACACAAATTGCTGGGCCTCATCCCCAGAATTTCTGGCTCAGTGTGTCTGGAGTGGGGCCTGAGAACTTGCATTTCTAACGAGTTCCTGGGTGCTGGTTGGGTGCCAGTTGGGAACCACTGTCTTAAAGGCCAACAAGGCTTTATTCTCAGTAACATTAAGTGAGTACTTTTTGGTCTCAGGCTAGAGCTGGCAGAGTAAAGAGAAATCCCACGGACTTGGGGTCCTGAGGAACACATTTACATGAGACTTCCCTGAGTCTGTAGGCATCCAGGAGATGGCAGGGAGGGAGGCAGGGGTCAGCCTGGAGTCAGGAAAGGCCCCAGTGGGCAAGGGCAAGGTGATGGGAGGAGCCCTAACCCCTACCCCCACCAGTCATACCCACAGAGAGTCCCAGCGTTCGACAACATTCATTCAATAAAGATTTGCTGAGCACAGCTAGGTGCCAGGTACTCTTCTGGGCATTGGGAACCCATGAAGGACACAGTAGAAAAACATCGCTGCCTTCATGTAACTTGCTTTCTGATGCGGTGAGACAGGAAATAAGAATGCTAAATAAATCGTGTAACCTGTTAGAAAGCAATATGTTTATGAAAAAAAAACATGAGAGTAAGGGAGACTGGAGGTGGGAGGGTGATTACAATTTTGAATAAGATGGCTAGCAGTGGTGTGCTGGTAAATGCTTAACAACTGGCTATCTGGGGGAAAAAGCCCTGATTTGTAGCAATGGCCAATTTCAATGGTGGAAATATCCTTGCCATGGATAATCAAAGCTATAAATTTTATTTATTTATTTAGAGACAGGGTCTTGCTCTGTTGCACAGGCTGGGGTGCAGTGGTGCGATCATAGCTCACAGCAGCCTTGAACTCCTAGGTTCAAGTGATCCTCCCACATCAGCCTCTACCTCTGCTGGGACTATAAGTACACATCACAATGCCTGGCTTATTTGAAACTATGAATGCAACATCATTAAATGGGAAATTGGGAGTGCACATTAGCACAGTATTATGTAGTATACCTACCATATGGATGCAATAGATTTAAATAACCTCAAGTATAGGTAATAGTAAAATGTAAAATAATTAGGCAGTGATGAGTTTCGAGTATTTTAAAAATCTGGGCTGCTAATACAATTTATTTAGTTATAAATTCACATAATTTAGTTTTCACTAATGTCTGTGTTTACTAACCAGCTAGCAAATTTCCTGGAAATTTAACAATCAGCTCTTGTGAACTGGGACTAGCCAGCCCTGGCGTACCACTGGTGATTACGGAAGGCCTTGCGAGAAAGGGTCATCTGAACAGGAAACTGAAAGAGGTGAGGTGAGGGAGTAAGGCCTGGGGACATCTGGGGACCAGCACTCACTTCCTGCCTGGGAAAAGCAGCATCTCAGGCTGGTGTGTCCACACATCCATGCTCTTGTCCCTGCTGTCCCCTGAGCCTGGACAATCTCTGTCCTCCTGATATGCTTAGTGACAGCCTTCAGGGCCAGACTCCCAGATGACTGATAGGGTAGAATTCCTTATTTCTCCCAGGCCTCCTTACATCCTTTCTGGAAAAACTGGTGGATATGAAGGTGGTATGATTAAATGAATGACCACAAGTAAACAAGCAGTGTTCTTCTGTGATCCCATAGCACGTTGAGCCCAGTTGTTTTTAGCTCTTTACATTATTATCCTGTTCCTCTGTCCGTATCTGCCTCCCCCAGCACCCCATGTAGCCCTATGTCAGGTGCATGAAAACACCTGGCTCATAGCTGACGTTCCATGAGAGCTTAGTTATTGAATGGGTCACTGTGACCTTAACCTGGGCTGGTTTAAGGCATGAGTGGGTTTTAGTGATCACCCTTCTGTTGGGTGAAGTCCACAGGCTGAGGCCCTTCTGCTGCAGCAGCCTCATTAGCATGATGGCCCACCCCCTGGCCTGTGCAAGTGAGGCCAAGGAGAGTCTACCCAAGCAGGCCCCAGCCCCAGCCCCAGCTATTCACAACACCCACCACCTGTTGGGCCATGGCTTGGGGCTTTATTGAGGATGTGTTACCTAACCCTTGCAGCAACCCAGCAGGTGGGAGTCCTTATCCTCATTTTACCTACGAGGAAAATGAGAGGAAAGAAAAATCACCCAGGTAGTAAGTGACAGAGCTTTCCCTTTGCTGCATAGGTTGGGGGAAGAGCTGGTAGAATATTCTGTAGAATATTAACTATAATAATACCAGGCAGCATGAGTAGATGCTCATTAGAACTGCAGCCACGCTTGGGAGCCCAGCAGAAGAAATTAGTGATTCCACTTGGCGCAGGTGGTCAGGGAGCTCTTGGACACCATAGAAACCACAGCCTGAGCTCCGACTTCTGGGTGGAAAAGGTATGGGGGCTCTGGGCCCTCCCACTGGAAACTAGGTGTTGGTGGGACCTCAGAAGCGAGGATTTTCATGAAGCTGGCTCAGGATCCACCCCCAAGTGCCTTGGGCCACTATCATTTATTTATTTATTTATGCACCAAAACAAGCTGAGGTAATATTTTTTAAATGTTAACTAATTTCCCCTGGTGTTTTCCTCTGAATGCAATATGCTGGTCTGAGTCCACACCTCAGTGGAGGGGGTGTCAGGGAAGAAGGCACAAATAGTGCCCCACCCCCTCTGTCTTTCTGTTTTGCTTTCTAAGACTTTGCTCAATGGAACAAAGAGGATTAGGGTATCTCCAAAATGTCTGGGGAAAAACAGTAAAGAGAGACAAAAGATTACCCCCATCTAGCTGGGTTTGAGGAGATAGAGGGCGAAGTTAATGAGGGTAGGATGGGCCAGTCTAACACGGGGAGTCCCCAGGCACTGCAGGTCCCCCAGAAAGCTTTGGGAACCCCGGGGCAGGAGTGCTCTACCTCTTTCCTGGGAAGAACCCTGGGGGAAAGCAGGAAGACCCCATGAGGAAGTGGCTGCAGACCCAGAGGAGTCCCTTGCTCCAGACTGGCATGGAGGGAGCAGAAGGATCCTCTGCCCTTGTGAGGCATAGAGATGATAGACGGCCCTGCCAGACCTCAGGGGCTGTTGGGACAGGAACAATGCCTGTGGGCACTGCTGCCTTAGGACCAGTGGGATACTGGGAGTCTCATCAGAAGCCTAGGTGGACCAGTGAACTAAGAACCAGCTCCCGTGCCTCTGCCCTGAGTCCTGGCAGGACATGACTCACTGAAATTTAGCCACAATCCCAGGAAAGAGGTGACAGAAACCTCAAATTGATGACGTTTCAGTTTCTGTTACCCTGGGAGTATAGTGGCTTCAAGTAAAAATTAGGTCAAGTTACAGAGTCATAAACTACAGAAAATATTTATCAAGCCCCTAAGACTTTAGGCACTGGGGTTGGGGGTGGGGAAAATCGGTAAATTGGGGACCTGTCAGCTGTCCCTCTATGTTCCTGAATTAGAAGTTATGCCAGGGCTTGGCTTCTATAGACAGTCCTCTGTACACACAGTAGTACCACCGATGTGTGTTAGGCACTGACTTTATGCCAGTCCTTGCACCAAGGATACCCTTCATCCTGTTTTAGACAGGTTCTTGGGGCTAAAAGACTAAGCACTTTTTGCAATACCACGTGGCTGTTTTGGGTTGAATTGTGTCCCCCCAAAAGGTATGAAAGTCCTAACCCTGGTACCCATGAGTATGACCTAACATGGAAAAGCGGTCTTTGCATATCATATGTTTGTTAGGGTGGGCCTAATGCGATATGACTGCATTCTTATAAAAGGGGGGAATTTGAAGATAGAGACAGACATGCACTCAGGGAGAATGCCATATGAAGACGAAGGCAGAGATCGGGGTGATGCATCTACAAGCCAAAGATTGCCGGCAAACCACGAGAAACTCGGAGAGAGGCACGGGACAGATTCTCCCTCATAGCCTTGGAATGAACGGACCCTGTCAACACTCTGATCTCAGATTTCTGGCCTCCAGAACTGTGAGACAATAAACTTCTGGATGGCTTAAATAAATTTAAGCCACCAATCTGTGGAACTTTGTTACGGCAGCCTAGGATAGTAATATAGTGGGTGACAATCCCACAAAGGGGAAAGATGACTTAAATACTCCTTCTCATCCACTGACACAAGCCAATGGTCCTGTAGGCACAATTACAGCTAACAAATATTTTGGGTGTGTTTAAAGCATGGGCTAGTTATGAAGTAGAGGAAGGGATGGTTACCATGACAATAAATTTCTGAATGGCTTAAATAAATTTTTAAGCTAGATTCTACAGAATAGAATGTCTCTTTTCTCTCTGCTCCATTAACCCTTCTTATTTCTTCCCATATCCTTTGCACTATTTTTAATTGAAATCATCTCCACCCTTTCATCAAAGACCTCACCCAAGTACCCTGTGATTCTTCCTTTCTGGGTCATTGGGAGTTCCAGAAACAACCCTTGTACTCTCGGACCCCAGGAATGTAGCTTATGCTGCTCCCTGCCTGAAATGCTCTCTACCATCTGCCAATGGCCATCTATTAAATCTGAATCATCCTTCAAGTCAGATTTACTGGCTCCCTCCTCTACCATCAATAGCATTAAAACACCGAAGTCTTTGCACACTCAGAATCGTTGTTGGGAATGGACATAGCTGACTTCTTAAGTGCCTTGGATACTTCTAGAAGGTCCCATAAAAGCAGGTGCTTTAAAACTTCCCCTGTAGACTGTAGTCTGTAGTCTTTAAAGTCTGTAGACTTTAACCTGGAGTTCTTTAACCCTTCTTTCTCTTCTGGTTTCTCAAATTTGCCTGCCCATGAAAAAAATATCTTCAAATGACTCTATACTTGGCATATATCTACCCTATTAAGAGATTTTTTTCAATCCAGGCAAGAAACCCTTATTCCACTTCCTTCCTATCTCCTTCCTGTATTTTAACAAGGTTTTGTCATCTCCTTGTGCTAGCCTCAGCAGAGATGATTTGGCTGGATGAGCATTTTATTTTGGCATTTGAAGATGGTTTTGGTGGAGTCTTCCATCCATATACTGCAAAAAAAAATACAAACAGCACAAAACCATCCAGTTTTAGGTCCTGGATCCTCTCCAGTTTCAGATTAAGGCAGAAACCCTGCTCCTCCAGGATTGCAGCGTGGCCAGTGCCCTGAGAGCAGACAAGTGGGGAGCCAGAATGACAGTGGCCGCCTCTGTGCAGTGGAACACTGGCCCTTGACAGCTGCAGGGGTCTGGAGGAGCTGCTGGCCTGGCACTTTGCAGGGCTTGTGCTGAGAACTCTTCTCCTTTTTTGGAAAGCAAATCAAATCCTGCAAGGAAACCTCAGCCTGGACAGATTTTCCTTGGGAACAATCCACTCTGATGTGTGCCTCTCCTCGGTGGCTTTCTGCCACAACCTTTGAAAGTTAAGGCCACTTCATGCTGCTGTAGGCCACTTCTCTGAGGAGTCCCAGAGTCGCTGAATCTTACAAGTGCTGACTGAAAGAAGCCTCCACTTGCCTAACAAAGGGGAAAGATGACTTAAATACTCCTTCTCATCCACCGACACAACCCAATGGTCCTATAGACACAATTACATCTAACAAGTCTTTTGGGTGTGTTTAAAGCATGGGCTAGTTATGAAGGAGAGGAACAGATGATGGGAGCTTTCTTGTTTGCTTTTAAAATTCTGTATTTGACAGGAATACTCTGTGCTGGCATAACAACGGGACTCTAGAGAACAGTAGCTTTTATAGGATAAAAGTTTAGTTCTGGCCAGGCACGGTGGCTCATGCCTATAATCCCAGAACTTTGGGAGGCCAAGGCAGGCAGATCATTTGAGTTCAGGAGTTCGAGACCAGCCTGGTCAACATGGTGAAACCCTGTCTCTTCCTAAAATAGAAAAAAATTAGCTGGGCATGGTGGTGTGCGCCTGTAGTCCCAGCTACTTGGGAGACTGAGGCAGGAGAATCGCTTGAACCCAGGAGGCGGAGGTTGCAGTGAACCGAGATCACACCACTGCACTCCAGCCTGGGAGACAGAGTGAGACTCCATCAAAAAAAAAAAAAAAAGAAAGAAAGAAAGAAAGAAAGTTTAGTTCTGCTTCATGGACTAGCCCAGAGGTTGTCTAGTAGTCATTAGTCTGATAGGGTGGTCCTGCCACTCTCATTGTATATTTCTCTGCTCAGGGTCTCACTCAAACCTCTGTATTCCAGTTAAAGGAAAGGGGGAAACAAAAGTGTTTGCCCAAGGTTCTCACATCCCATTAGCCCAATACTTGTAGCATGGCCACCTCCAGTTGCAAGGGATATTGGGAAATGTAGTCTCCAGTGGCATGCCTATGTGCCTAGTTAAAAATAAAAAAATTCTGTCACAAAGAACAGATATTAATGGACATGTCCTAGTCTCTGCCACCCTTTCTTTCACTTATTCACCCACTCAAGGAATTACTGAGTGCCAGTCATATGTTTGGCACTGTTTTTACTCAGTTGCTTATAATACAGCAATGTATATGAACACATGTTCAGCTAAAGTCACATTGTGCTGCATTCTCTAATAATTCAAATGCTATGGATCTTCAGGGAAGGAAGGGCTCATTTCTGTCTGGAGAGATTTGTCCATTTGTTTACAGATTTATTGAGCACTGTGGTCAGCAGCCTGAAGATGGCCCCCAGTGATCTCCACCTCCCAGAATTCACATCCTTGTGCAATCTCCTTTCCTTGAATGTGTGCTGGACCTAGTGACTCACTTCTAGCAAATAGAATACAACAAAAGTGACAAAATGTCACTTTTGAGATTAGGTTACAAGAGGACTGTGACTTCCACCTCACTCTTTCTCAGACTTCACTCTGGGGAAATCCAGCTGCTGTGTTTTGAGTAACATTATGGAGAAACTTCTGCGGCAAGGAAATAATATCTTCAGTCAACAGTCAGCAAGGATCCTAACATCTGCCAACAGCACGTGATTGAGCTGGAAAGTCGATTTTCTGAGGACTGCCAACAGCCACCCGAGTGAGCTGGGAAACAGATCCCCCTGCAGTTGACCCTTGAGATGACTGTAGCCTGACAGACACCTTGATTACAGCCTTGTGAGAGATCTGCACACTAATCACCCAACTAAGCTGCACCTGTACCTGAATTTCTGACTCAGAGAAACTGTGAGATAATAAATATTGTGATTTTCAAATGCTAAGTTTTGGGGTAATTTGTTATGCAGCAATAGATGACTGATACAAGTACCTACTGTTTTCAGGTATGCGAGGCCATTAAAATGTGAAAAATGAATGATACTTCATTTTGTCACTGTGTCTTGGGAGAGGGGAAGACAGCAATATATATACAAACATGGTGCTTATGATAGAAGGTGGTCAATCCAGTGATGGAGAGGTGCTGAGTATGAAATAGGAGCACAAAGGAAGAGCCCCTTATCCAGAGGAGGAAGGGAGATGAGGAGGGACATCCTGGAGAAAACAAATATTTTCAGAGAAAGTTGAGGGAGGAGTCATTCTATGGAGAGGGGACAGAGTGACTAATGCCTGGAGGAGAAACGGTACAGAATCTGCTTGGGGATGGAGCACTACCATTTGTGTGTACAACAAGAGGTAAAGGAAGATGAGGCTGGAGAAGTAACTAGAAACTAACCTAGTCTCATGCCAGCAATTTATTTCTATATATTTATTTACTTTGAGATGAGGTCTCACTTTGTCACTCAGGCTGGAGTCCAGTGGCGCGATCTCAGCTCACTGCAGCCTCCACCTCCTGGCCTCAAGGGATCCTCCCACCTCAGATCAAGTAGCTGGGACTACAGGCGCCCACCACCATGCCTGGCTACTTTTTTTTTTTGTCTTTTTTGTACAGATGGGGTTTTGCCATGTTGCACAGGCTGGTCTTGAGCTCCTGAGCTCAAGTGATCAGTCCACCTTGGCCTCCCAAAGTGCTAGGATTACAGGCATGGGCCAGCATGCCTGACCCACTAATTTATTTTTAAATATCAATATTATGAAATCCTGCCTTGAGTGAAGGGAGGTAAAAACAAAAGAGTTAATGAAGGAACTGGCGTGTTCTCAATAGTTCAACACCTGAATTTTAAGAAACCAGTTTCAATTACCTATAAAACACCGACATGTGTAATTTGTTTCATTGTTTTGCTCATAAAATTTGAGCCAGGAACAGTTGACATATTTCCATGGAATAATTGTGGTTCCTATTGAGAAACCAGCTTAGACAAGTTGTTTGATGGTTTTACAACTGGGAGATTGACCCTTTCAGCTTCAGGGTCTCATGAGTCAATATTTTGAAAATCTGAGGAGAAGTTTGGGAAGAATTGTATGTTTTGTTGTTGTTGTTTGTTTGTTTGTTTGTTTTGAGACAGGGTTTCCCTTTGTCACCCAGGCTGCAGTCAATGGCGTGGTCTCCGCTCACTGCAGCCTTGACCTCCTGGGCTCAAGCAATCCTCCCACCTCAGCCCCTCAAGTAGCTAGGACTACAGGTGAGTACCACCACACCCTGCTAATTTTTGTGTGTGTGCATTTTTTGTAGAGACAGGGTTTTGCCGTGTTGCTCAGGCTGGTCTCAAACTCCCAGCCTCAAGTGATCCTCCCTGCTCAGCCTGCCAAAGTGCTAGGATTCCAGGCGGGAGCCACTGAGCCTGACCTGGTTGATTGTTTTTTTCCTTCCTTTCTCCCTTTCTCTCTCTTTCTCTCCCTCTCTCCCTCCTTCTTTCCCTCCTTCGTTCCTTTCTTTCTCTCTCTCCTTCCCTTTCTTTCAATTTTTCAGAATATTGAAGGCTCCAATAATATTTCTAGACTCTAAACCTCAGCTTGGCAAAGCATGAAGAGGAAACAAAAGCATTCCTCTCTCCCCTGAGGGAAGGATTAGCTCTAAAGATTTTTAAACTAGCTCTCCGAAGGTTCTCTGGATCATTACTGCTTACAAGTGCATCTAATGACTCAGTAGATAATGAGGTTATTTGAATGAAAATGACTACAATACTATGCTTGTGGGTATGATTGGCCTAGAATAGGAGAAATTTTAAAAATTAACCTTTAAACTTAAAATATTTTATAGTATCACTTCAAAATGATTTTCTGTATCTAAAATCCTTATTTATTTATTTATTCATTTACTTATTTACTTATTTATTTATTTTTTGGAACAGGTTCTCACTCTGTCGCCCAGGCTGGAATACAGTGGTGCGATCTCAGTTCACTGCAACCTCTGCCTCCTGGGTTCAAGTGATTCTTCTGCCTCAGCCTCCTGAGTAGCTTGGATTACAGGCACGTGCCACCACACCCAGCTGATTTTTGTATTTTTAGTGGAGACAGGGTTTCACCATGTTGGCCAGGCTGGTCTTGAACTCCTGACCTCAAATGATCCACCCGCCCCAGCCTCCCAAAGTGCTGGGATGGGATTACAGACGTGAGCCACCAGGCCCAGCCTAAAATCCACAATTATTAATATGAAATAAATGCTCAGGCGCCCCCTTGCCTGTGGTGCACACAATTCCTTGAAGCTGGGGTCTGTGCTGCTGCTCATGCTTGTGGGAGCAGGGGTTTTGAGTAGACTCCTAGAAACAAAATATCACCTGCTGTGTTGGGTTTTGCTGGAGGCTGCATACTCCCCTTCCAAATGGAATTGGGCATCCCTCTCATATGATGAAGTTATTTCTTCCTCTGACCCCCATACATGAGTGTCTTGTGCTGCTATTACCCCCTGCAGGAATGATACTAAAATATTATCAACCAAAAAGGCAAATGCATTGACCAATCAGAATGGACATAGTGCTTGCTGGAGAAGCATCCTAGGGTCTCTCTTCTGTCCATTTAGTAGGGAGATGTGGGGGCTCCAGAGCAGGAACTAGGTGACAAGGTGTTTCTTAGGGGCTCAGGGGCTCCTAGGGGGCTCAGATTTGAACAAGTTGAGTAATTTTGTGGTTTTGTTTTTTGTTTTTTGTTTTGAGATAGGGTCTCACTTTGTTGCCCAGGCTGGAGTGCAGTGGTGTGAACATAGTTCACTGCAGCCTTGACCTCGTGGGCTCAAGCAATCCTCCTGCCTCAGCTTCTTGAGTAGCTGGGACTATAGGTACGCACCACTATGTGTAATTTTTGATTTTTTGATTTTTTTTGTAGAGACAGGGTTTTGCGAATACCTGGGTTCAAGCAATCCGCCCACCTCTGCCTCCCGAAGTGCTGGGATTACAGGCGATTAATGTTTTAATGTCTGTCTTCCCCACCAGACCGTAAGCAGCTTGAGGGTATGAGCTCTATTTTAGTAGTCTTTAGTGTCTCTACTACCTAACACAATGTCAACCCCTAGTAGGCACTTAGAAAATATTTACTGTGCAAAATCGAAATATGCCTGTTTAAACATTTGGTATTTATTGGGGACTCTGCCTTAAGCTAGATACTGCCCTAGACAATTTAGGGGACGTAAACAGAATTAAGAGTTGGCATTTATCTTTGATGAGTTTTCAGTCTAGTTAGCAGACTCTAGTAGAAACTGTCTCGTTCATCTTGGTTGCCCAGTGCCTGACTCAGTGCTTGGCACAAAGCAAGCACTCAGTAAACATTTGTTGTAAATTCACGTGTCTGGGCTAGAAGGGTTGCTTCAGACTGGTCATTCTTTGTCTACCCCTCCAAATCTGCCAGCCCAGCAAACAGCTCCACAGAATTACTCCCAGTGATCCGACAAACTATTATGGTTAGCCAGGAACAAAAGCCACTAGGAAAATAATGCATCACTTTTCATCTGGATGTTTCCAAAGGAACTGAAGTATTAAAGTCACAGTTGTCCCAATCAGATCATCTTTTCAAAGGAATTACAGGGTTGTGAGCCAACAGCAACCACATACACCTTTGCAGTAATCAGAACCAGCGTTCTCGATGCTGAAAGCAAAATCAAGTAAACAAGGTTGTGTTGTGGACTTCCTTGACCCAGACTTTCAGGAAGGAGCTGACACACTGCCCAGACTCGCGCTCACCCACATCGCTCAGAAGCCAAACAAACTCGAGAAGCTCGTGTTTTCCCAGCTGTATGATGCACTCACTTCACCAAGTGACTGGCCAGAAAACAAGAAAAAGAAAAAAGAAAAATCCCTCATCCAGACCAGTCAGGGGAAGAATTGCTTCAGCTGGCCTTTACTTTTTATTTTCATGAAGTATCAAGAAATCTAAAAATGAAGGAAGTTAGATCTATGACTTTTAGTCACTGAAAAGGAAACAAAATATTATTTTTTCTTTTAGAGAGCTGATCGTGTTATTACTCTGCCTTAAAACTTCAGTGGCTTTCTATCTTATAATCTTCAAACCCCTTGGTATCCCTTCCAGGTCTTTCATAACTTATTTAAAACAATCTTTCTAGTCACATCTGCCTCCTTTCCTCCCACTGAAAGCTGTTCTTGAGCTTTGCCAGGCTCCTATGGTCTTAAATACTGCATGTGCTTTCTTGCATACATGCTTTTTCGTTCATGCTATTCCTTTTGCTTGGAATACCCTTCCTTGCCTTGATCACTAGGAGAACTACAACTCATCCTTCAAGACCAGTTCAAATGGCACTGTTACTCAACCCAACAGCAGATTTAGCTTCTCCTTCATCTGTCTCCCCTTAGGACTACTTTGTGTGTATCTCTTACTGCACTTGTTCTTTATATCATTCATCCACTCATTCAATAACATTCATTGTCTTTGCACTTTGTACCAGATACTATGTGAGGTGCTGAGGATCCAGGTGTAAAAGTCCCTATCTAGTGGGGCATGCAGATAAGTAAATTGATTGTTATGAGACAGAATTGTGTTTTTGGTAAAGGTAAGCACAGGTTGCTTTGGAAAATCAGAGGAGGATCACATACCCCAGTCTGATTGGAGGGAGAGAATCCAAAGGGCTTCTTGGAGGAGATGACACCTGAATAGTCTAAAGAACAAGGGGTTTTTGTGTCCATCGTCTCATTCTTGGCAGAGCACTCCTGGAGAAAAGAGTTAATCATAGCTCATATCAAATCAAGTCATTTATTGTATACATGTTCACTGAGCTCTTTGCTAGGAGACAAACACTCCCAGGAGCAGCTTGGGAACTAGGCAGAAGCAGTCAGGAGTGAGAGAAGCAGATAAGAAAAATATGAGGGGAAATCAAGGACGAGTCTCAGGTTTCTAGTTTAGGCGAATGGGTAGTAGTGGATTAGGGCTGCCACGTGCAGTTGTGCAGGTTGTGGACCCACAGATGCAGAAGGAGGAGCAAGTTTAATGAAGAAGAGCCTTACACTTGATCCCACAGTACCACCACTTAATATATGATGTTGGAATGGACCACAATTGAGAGAATTGTTTTGTTTTATTAAAAACAAGCCTTGGCCAGCCGCAGTGGCTCACGCCTGTAATCCCAGAACTTTGGGAGGCCGAGGCAGGTGGATCATTTGAGGTCAGGAGTTTGAGACCA
The DNA here is from genome assembly GCF_028885625.2 of Pongo pygmaeus. Classification (NCBI taxonomy): domain Eukaryota; kingdom Metazoa; phylum Chordata; class Mammalia; order Primates; family Hominidae; genus Pongo; species Pongo pygmaeus. The sequence goes on along the minus strand of NC_072373.2, from coordinate 162,668,996 downwards.
GCTTGGGCAACATGGTGAGACTCCATTACTACTAAAATACAAAAATTAGCCAGACGTGGTGGCGCTCACCTGTAATCCCAGCTACTTGGGAGGCTGAGGTTGGAGAATTGCTTGAACCTGGGAGGCAGAGGTTGCAGTGAGCCGAGATCATGCCATTGCACTCCAGCCCGGGCGTCAGAGCAAGACTCTGTCTCAAAAAAAAAAAAGAAAAAATAAAAAAGAAAAAAAGCAAGCAAGTCTGTTCTTTCTTGAGTGAACTAAAAAATCCACTTTCTCGCTATATTCACTTGGCTTCTTAATTTTCACACATGAAAAATCTCTACTGTGAATTATTCATGTCTTCTACACATCCCTCTGCCTTTAGACCATTTTGACACCTCTACCAGAGATTTTAGGATTTCCTGCTTAAATGAAGCTTGAAAACTAGGTATAAAACTGAATACTCGGTTATTAATATTGTTAATAATGGGGTTATTGATATAATAGTATTAAAAACATCCATTATTATTAAATTCACAACCAAGAATTGCCTTTAGTTTTTAGAATTATTTCAAGCTACAATTTGATCATCTCATAATAGGGGTAAGGCCTTTTTTTTTTTGAGACGGGGTCTTGCTCTGTCTCCAAGGCTGGAGTGCGGTGGCATGATCTCTGCTCACTGCAACGTCTGCCTCCCAGACTGCCTCAAGCAATTCTCCTGCCTCAGCCTCCAGCGTAGCTGAGATTACAGGCATGTACCAGCACACCCAGCTAATTTTTATATTTTTAGTAGAGACGGGGTTTCACCGTGTTGGCCAGGCTGGTCTCAAAATCCTGACCTCAAGTGATCTTCCTGCCTGGGCCTCCCCAAGTGCTGAGATTACAGGCATAAGCAACCGGGTCCAGCCCAGTAATGCCATTTTAACCTCAAATTTTATTTTCCTTTTATTCTATTTTTTCTTTTATATAGTGGAAGAAATCTCAGCAGGAATTTTGATCACCAAAGATCCTTTACTAAAGCTAATCCTTTCAAAAAAACTGAAATACATCCTAATGTACCCTAAATAATTTCCTCCTCAAAGTTTGGCTCTTTCTAAAACATCCCTTGGGTTGCCATTTGACTTCCTGTTACATTTAGACAGAAACATAAATCTTGTAATAAATATACTGCTTTAAGATGTATCCAGGCCTCTCAAAATCAGCTCTTTATTATTCTTGATTGCTATTCTTTGCCTTTTCCATCTCTTTCTAGAACTGCAGGGCCCCACCATATGTATCTTATAAAAAATAGAAAATACGGTCTACAAAAGACAGCTGGGGTGGGAAGTGTGGTGATCATCCCTTTGCCATTGCCTATTTTTTCTCTTCAGCCTCACTGGCAACATATTTAATTTGCTTTTTGTTATGAGTCTTATCCTCTTTTTTTTCTGTATTTTGTTCTTCAAATGTACTTTTCTTTGAAGCTATTTATTATGGACTGTATTTTCTTTTTTCTAAAAAAATTTTAACTTTTCTTTTAGATCAGGGGTACATGTGCAGGTTTGTTACATAGATATATTACATGATTCTGAGATTTGGGGTGTGATTGATCCCATCACCCAGGTAGTGAGCATAGTATCCAATAGGTAGTTTTCCAACCCTTGACCTTCTCTCTCTCTTTCCCCATAGTAGTTCCCAGTGTCTATTGTTGCCATCTTTATATCCATGAATACCCAGTGTTTAGCTCCCACTTATAAGTGAGAACATGCAGTATTTGGTTTTCTACCCCTGCATTCATTTGCTTAGGATAATGGCCTCTAGCAGCATCTATGTTGCTGCAAAGAATATGATTTCATTCTTTTTTATGGCTGCGTGTATTATCTTCTTATTCACACAGTTTAGATGAAATCTGATTAATAGATTAATAACTTTGAATTCTAAACATCTATCTTGTGATTAAGTGACTGAGGTTTGTCTTTGCATGGTCTGTGTGTAAAGGTTTGCCAGGTACATGTGTAATATGCAAGGCAGTGTTATAACTAGTCTTTTAAAGAAGAGCAAATGATTAGAAGCACTATTTCCACAATATCATTCTTGATTACTTGACATTTTTATCTGTTCATGAAAAGAGATCCTCTAAAGCACTTATCTCCAAATCTTTGCCCGTATACTCTTCCATAAAATTTGAAAATGGTATACTTTCATCCATTTCTTAACTTAAATATCTAAAAATTTTATGATACATTGAGATAGTTGCAAAGGAGGTAATTTCTGAACATATTATAAATGGTACCATTTAAAAATAAAGCTCTTATATTACTCTCTTGGCCGGGTGCGGTGGCTCATGCCTGTAATCTTAGCACTTTGGGAGACCAAGATGGGTGGATCATTTGAGGTCAGGAGTTCAAGACCAGCTTGGCAAATATGGCAAAACCACTAAGAATACAAAAATTAGTCAGGCACAGTGGTCTGTGCCTGTAATCCCAGCTACTTGGGAGGCTGATGCAGGAGAATTGCTTGAACCCAGGAGGCGAAGGTTGCAGTGAACTGAGATCGTACCACTGCACTCCAGCCTGGGTGACAAAGTGAGACTCTGTCTCAAAAAAATTAAAAAAATAAATAAAAATAAAGCTCTTAAATGTTTCTCAAAGAATTCTAAATACCACAGCAATTTGACACCAACTATAGTGATTTGAGATCCATCATCTAGTTAAAATTATATAAACAAGCTCTTTAATACACATTTTTATCATTTTTCTCCATTTCACTTCTACACAGAAGTTCATTCTAAAATAATAATGCTTGAAAACCTTTTATTTATCATTCTATTATACTTTTCTACCTCTACGACAAAACAAAAAAATACATAAGTAAGTTAAATGCTGCAAGTGTTTTAAATTTTTTTCTGAATTTAGTTATGATTAGCACAGAATTAACCAAAACAACAGAGAAATATTATAAATTTTATGTATAATTATTAAACTTAAAAGTAAGTTTTTATTAGAATTACATTTATTGGTAAGCTGAGTGGCACTTTTTCTCAACTGCTTCTTGCATCCCATAAATGAATTATTTATTGCTAGAATGAGACAGGGTGTAGTATCCATTCTATTTCTATTTGTTATTTTTACAGATACAAACATTGAAAAACTGTGTTCACATAAGTAAGTAGGTAGGAATGGATTTCATAGCACTGACACTCAAGTTTAAACTATTTCATAGATATAAGACAAAGATAACATAGCCATTTACCATAAAGGTATTTTAAACGATCTATCAGCTGACAATTCAGTTATGTCCTTCAATTCTGTTGAAAGCAAAGAATTGAAAACCACATGACTTGCACATAGATTTATTTCCAAGTCATTAGAAATTAGGAGTGCAGTGGCACCATCACAGCTCACTGCAACCTCTGCCTTCCAGGCCCAAGCCATCCTCACACCTCAGCCTCTCAAGTAGCTGGGACTACAGGTGCACGCCACCACGCCCAGTTAATTTTTGTATTTTTTTGTGGAGATGGAGTTTCGCCATGTTGCCCAGGCTGGTCTTGAACTAATAGACTCAAGGGATCTGCCTACCTCAGCCTCCCAAAGTGCTGGGATCACAGATATGAGCCACCGTACCCAGCCTGGAGTTGTTCCTTTGTAGCACAGAGATTTCTCCACCTTGGAGCAGTGCCCCAGGGTAAGTCTGGTCAGCAGTGAGATGTGATTTTCTTTTGTAAGGTGGGAGAGTGGACCTAATGAGGGAACAGGAGGGAGAGGAGGACCATAAGGAGGAGTCATCACACATATTTACTTTTAGAAAGTATACTTATCATAGTTGAGGATCTGTAATTGATTCTTTAAAATCCTTTGGAAAGCCCTCAAATAGTATACCAATTCGAAAGCCACTGTTATAAAGATTTCTGCCAAGTATCATCATTTGTTAACTTGACAATAGAGCTTTTTTTTTTTTTCTCGGAAGACCTATTAATATCTGTAAGAGCCAACATTCTTGGAATACTCCCTGGGAAATGCTACTTTAAAGGTTTGATTAATAAGTCTTAATTGGCTCCCCAATTAGATAACAAAATATACAGCTGTGAGCCAGAGGTTGTTGAAATTGTAGGAGAACATATATAATGATGATGATGACCATATTGATACCTATTATTGATTATGTTAGTTTCAAATAGCAGAGACCTAACAAACACAGGTGAATACCAGCAATGAGGTAATTGTCTCACACAACAATAAACTCCTGGCCAGGTAGCCCTGGAGTAAAACAGAAGCTCAACAATGTCATCAAGCACCCTAGCTCTTTCTCTCCTGCCACTTCATCAACCTTAGCCTGTGAACCTTGTGCTTGTTGCCTCATGACATCAAGATGGCTGCTCTACCTCCAGCCTCGCAGTTAAGTTTCAGGCAAGAAGAGAGAGAGGGGCAGACAGAGAGAGGAGCAAGGACTTGCTGCTCAGAAGCTTTGCCTTTTTATTTGGAAAAGTCGAGGACAGGTACTTACGTCTCATTGGTCATAGCTGGGTTTTGTGGCCAACCCCAGCTGCAGGGAAGCTGGGAGTTTGGGTATTTCCTCTTTGACCCTTCCTAGTAGAGAAAAGCAAAGAAGATGGTGTTTGAGAATAGATGTTGAATGAACCAGTTTACAGGATCTGTCACATCCTTCTATTCTGAGCTAGGCATTTTACACATATTACGTTTATTATAACAATCCTATGTGATAGGTTTATTATCCCCATTTTTCAGACAAGGAAATGAAAACTCACTGAGGTAAAGTAACCTCACAAGATACCATAACTGATTTGTGTGAAAAAACTGGGATTGGAACAGTTCTTCTGATACCAAAGTCTGTGCTTTCCATCTCTGACCACCGCATGGGCTGTTTTGCTCTACATCCTGATACATTCCATGTCCTTCATAGAGTGAGACCTAGAAAGTTCTGTTGGAGTGCAGAGACTCCCAAAGCCTGTGCCAAGTGCAGAGGAGTGGGGTGGGAATGAGAGAATAAGAAAGGCTCCCTTTGCCCCTCTTCCCCTCTCCCACGTACCTTAATCTTGACAAGAGCGGGTCACGGGAGGCAAGGGCAGGGAAGGAAGCAGCAGCTCTCCACTGGGAACAGGCCACTGGGGCTCCTTTTCTGACTCTGACTCTGGATTTTTAAGTCACCTGGACTCTGCAGGCCTCAGTCTGTCCACCTTGCTCTTCAGAGTGCATTTCCATGATTTAAGACAGTGGAGAGACTGCAGGATTGTGGTCTAGTGAGAAGTGAGAGTGATCACTCCTGAGGCAGCGTTCCCATGCTCTGGAAGCTGTACCTGAGAATCCACCTGGCGCGAGACACCTTTCCTGCCCCTCCCCTCCCCTCCAAGCCCACCATGGGCTCAGAGATAATTTCATTTCAGGGGCTCTGGGCTGTTGTGACCTAACAAGTCATGACTGATGAAGCAAGGGAGCCCCAGAAACTCCACGTGAGGGCACAGACCTCCAAAACTTTCCAGAATTCAACTGCTTCTCACCAATGTTAGTCTGGTCCAAGCCAGCATTGTCTTCCACTTAGATGACTGTAATGGCCTTCTATTGGTTCTCCCTGCAGCCACTTTGCCCTACAGCCTATTTGCCACAGAGCATCCAGGGTGATCACATGAACGCCTCAGACAGGCCGTGATGTCCTCTGCCTCAACCCAACAGCAGCTCCTTTATTCTTTCAAAGTAAAAGCCAAAGTTTTGACAAAGGCCTTCTGAGGCCATACACAATCTGCATGCTGTTCCTCACCTTCCCCGCCCCTCCCCCCATACCTTTCCAACCTCACTTTCTACCTCTTTCACCCTCTAAGACATCTTCCTGCCTCAGGGCCTTTGCACAGATTATTCTTTCTGTTGAGATCATTCTTCTCTCAGAGATCCAAAATGGCTCTCTCATCTCCTTGAAGGCTTTTTTCAAAATGCCACCTTCTCATTGAGGCCACACCAACTACCCTGATTTAAAAATTCCACCCCCCCCCACTTCTTCCCACAACACAGCCAATCCTCCTTACCCTCCTCTGCTTTTTCCATGGCACTCATCCCTTTCTAATACGGTATGTAACTGATTTATTTTTTTAGCCTATAGACTGCTTCCTGCCATGTGGCAGAAACAATAACACTCACCAAATATTCCATGTGCTTCCTCACATTTGCTAGTTTTTTGTTGTAGGCGAGGCCATGTGATTAGTCCTGAGAGAAAGCACTGTGAGTCATTTCCAAGCTGCAGTACCGACAAGCCCATGGGAAGTTCTTTGGTCTCTCTTTCCTCTGCCATCACAACTGAGGAACCTCAGATGAAACCTCTTGGGCCCCTGAGTCACTGCATGGAAGACAGTTGCCTTGTAGAATCACAGTGGATTTTGTGCAAAAGAGAAATAAATAAAGCATTGTTTTGTTAAGCCACTGATACTCTGCACTTATTAATACAGCATAACTTAGACTTCCCTGACAAATACACCACGTTAGAATATAGGGTCCATGAGACCAGGATTGTTGTCTGTTTTGTTCTCTGATATATTTTGAGCACCTGGATCAGTGCCTGGCACATAATAATCCCTCAGTAGATTTGTTGAATAAATGAATAGACTTCTGGACACAGGCCAGCATCCCTGACCCAGTCCAGTTTCTAGCTTCCTCTGGTTTGTAACAAATTCCCAGGACCTATGCTTGAAAGCTCCTTATGAGTAGGGAATAAATCGCAGTCATCTTGTATTGTCCCCAGTTTCATAAGGCCTTGTACATTGTTACTATTCAGTAAATATGGACTGACTGACTGACTGACTGATAGAAATAACTGAGTACTAGCCCAACTCTCTCCTGCGGTCCTCAGGTTGAAAGCTCTCAGCAGAAGGAGGATGGCCAGTTCTAGTTCACGTACCACTACAGTTTCAGCACAGAATATTGCTTCACCAAGAAAACTAAGGCTGTTTTGCCTGATCCCCTTCAGTGCCTCACTCTCTAACCTAAAATCTGGCCTCTCTCTGTCCCTGTGCTCACGCCTTCACTGCCCTCATCCTGTTCAAAGGCAGTCCTTGTGACTGAGCAGGGTGCACTATTGTTTCCAGATTTCTACCTCCCATTCATACCTCAGGCCAATATTTTCTGACCTCTGACACCACAGTTGTACTGAGCTTCCTCTCGTTGATGGCACCCAAGACCTCCTGATTGCCAAACTCAGTGGGATGCACTGGAGACCTTCAGCTAATCTCCTTGTCACCTGCTACTAATTTGGCTCCTATGGCACCATCCTTTCCAGGTACTGCTTACATCTCCTTGGCCATTCCTGTGCCTCCGTGGGCTCCTTTTCCTCTGCTCAGTCCTTCAGCGTCCTCCAGGATGCTGTCCTCAGCTCACTGCTCTGGGCACTTGACACACTTTCCTCATGGTTTCAACAACCTCCTGGATACTGATGATTGCCAAATCTTTGTCTCCAGCCCCAGTCTCTCTCCAGAACTTTAGATGATTTACATATCTGCCACCTGGACAGACCCACCTGGAGGTCCCATGACTTGGGTGTCTCTTATGCACCCTCTCATATCCTCTTGGCCTCATTTCTGAGTCCATTAGTGGCTCTGGCAAGCGGTTCTATCCTGGCTTTGACTCAATTTACACAGTAACTTTTTCAACAATTGGCTTAGACCATGCTTCATGCCTTGGGGCTTCTCTGATGCCCCTGGATGCCTAGTCATTCTTGTTGCCTGTGCAAATACCTAGCACTTGGGCGTGTGCAACCCAGGTTGGGGGTGGGGATTGGGATAACACTTCATGGGGTATCAGGATTACTGAAGTACAAGAATCAGTGGATAACCGCTTCTCCCTCTTATCTCTCAGGTGGACAGTCCTGAAATGCAGCATAAATGCTTCTCGGAGGCCCCAGGGGTCCAGCATCATTGTCCTGTGGCAGTGACCAATATGATACACATCCATTATCGGCTTTCCATTTTTCCATTTTCCTTTATCCCATCCTCCTTGATCCCTCTCTCCTGTTCTTGGGATCACATCCCAGGTAAATGACCCATGCAAAAACCTTTGTCCCAGGCCTTCCTTTGAGGGAATCAAGGATAAAATATCCTTTAGGCCCCTCTATCTCAATATGTCTAAAGCAGGACTCTTCGTCTTGCCCTCAATCCAAGTCTTCTTCTTTTACTCTTACCCCAATCAGTCATCAAAGCTAAAAACTGGAGACTCACCTTTTCCTTCTTTTTCATCTTGATTTCAAGTCAATCCTGAATCTGTCCCTCTACTCCTTTCCTAAGACCACCTCACCTAAGCTGCTGCCTCCTCTCAGTTCTCTCTGCCTCTCCTCCAATCCTCTCAAATCCACCCTACACCCAACCACCAGGGTGAAATATCTCAAGCGCAAATTTTTGCCACGGCATCCTTTACTTAAGCCCCATCAAAGGCTCTGTTGGTAGGATAAAACCCAAGCACCTTGTTATGACATGGGGCCTCCTGGGACCTGCCCTTTGCCCATCTCTTCAGCATCATGGCTGAACTGCTTATGCTTGCCAGCACCGTTCCCATTGTGCACTCACCGAGAGGAAGAAAATGCTCATTTTCAAGAGACATTTTATGTTGTCTGCTGTGGAGCATCCCAACAGCATAGCTGCTATGAAGACAATGTTGGAAGAGCTATTCTCTAGACTTTTGCTTTCACAGGGTCTTTCTGGACTCATAGCTTCACAATACACAGATCACAGGACAGTCAGGATGAGGGCTGGAAAAAGTACCGGAGGTAGAGTCAGCACACCTGGGTTCCAGGCCTGCTGTGACACTTGCTAGCTGTGAGACCCTGGGTAAATTTCTGGGTTTCTGTGTTCACAAAGTGGGAAAATGCCATCTAATTGCCACAGGGTGTGCGATGAACACATAAAGGTAATAATGATATTGATGATGATCATGATGACTAACGTTTATTGAGCACTTACCAGCAAGGCAATGGCAATAAAGAAGGTACCTGGTAAGCAGTTCATGGCTCTGCTGCTAACTTAGTAATGTTTTCTCAGTAAGTCATTTCCTGTGTCTTGACTTCAGTCTCACCCTGCAAGCAGTGGAGTTGAACTAGTTCAGGGCTTTTGACTGGGAGGTCACTAATATCCTTGATAAGATAAAGTTCTGAGTTTATGAGCTAGCACACTGAGCTATTGCCTGTCCTAGAGTGGGCTGAGCATCCATCAGTTTTTGGCTCTGACATGCTCATTGGGATGCACACAGTGTGTTGAAGGTGACCTCACCAGACCTTACATCAGCCTCCTTCCCCTGTGTATTGGGGAGAAAAGAAATGACTGTGTCCTGAGCAAGAAAGTTAGAGATGCTGAATCTCTTGCACTTTTTTTTTTTTTTTTTTTTTTTTTTGCCCAGCACACAGTAACAATGAGGGTAATTCTGCCAAAAAACAACTTTTCTTGGCATGCATTGTGCTGTTCAAATCCATGGAATTTATTGTCACATCACTGCCAAGTTGGACAAATTATTATCAGAGCCAAGTCAAATCCAAGGACAGCTCAAGGCCTGCCATCTCTTTGCATGATGTCCAAGCTTCTCGTGTGGCCTCTTCAACGACCGTGGCTTCTGCACACCTTTCTGAGGGCCTGGGAACAAGGAAGACGGATGCTGGCACCCTGATCCTTCACCACTCAGCTCTAAAATGATGCCTTTGCTATAACTGGAGGGTTTTGTTTCATTTGTTCATTTGTTTCCTCCCATCCTTCAATACGTTATTATTTCCCTGTTTGAAGTGAAAATGTGATGGAGTAAATATATTGACTATTTTCTCTGTTCTGTTACTACCAAAGTCACACTCCCCATTTTTGACTCATTTCTTTTCATATTTGATTATTTTCTGACTAGTTTCTGATCATATTTATATGATTTTCAATAACCTGCTGCTTCCTACATAATTGAGGTGGACAGAATAAAAATCCCAAAGTGGGTGTGAATTGGAAGACATTTATCCAGCCATGGTGAGGGGAGTGAAAATGCATCCATGCCAAAGAAGACACAAACTAGGCAGAGTGATTGTCCCCTTATTTCTCCGAAAGCCAGGGGTTTGTAGAAGAGCATTCCTGGGTGGGTTTCCTGATGGGGAGAGCTAAGGGCAGAGAATCTAGGATAATACTTGACCTTCATCCATTCCATGACACTTTACACCTTTGGCATCTATTTGGCTGTTGGTAGGAATGGGGAAAGATGAGATGAAGAAAGAGGAGATTTGCCACCTCTGACTTCCCCTCATGACTCCCAGGTCGTATTAGCACTAACACTAGTTATATTTTAAAGTGTCTTATTTGTTTATGTCACAGATAATGATTGAGAGCACACTACGCATATGCCAGGCTCTGTACTAGACACTGGAGACACAATGCAAAGCAGCCATACTCCCTGCTCTGTGGGGTGTTCACAATGTGGTGCATGCAATAAGACAATCAGATGTGGAAAGTGTCCAGTGAGTTCTGTAGAATATGGCCCACTTAGATCTCTTATTTACAGAATTGTGGCTGGTATAATTAAATTATTTGAGTAATTATTTGTTAGTATTGGTCTTCCATTTTTGACTAAAAATCCCATAAGGACAAGGATTCCATTACCACTGTAAATCCTAGCATAATGCCTAGCCTATGAGGAAGAGCTCAATAAACATTTATGAAGAAGGAAAGAAGAGGAGAGGAGGGAAGAATGGAGGGAGGGAAGGAGAAGGTGGGATGAAATAGAAAGAAAAGAAAGAGAAATCAGTTGTAGTGGTTCGCTTCTGTAATCCCAGTGACTTCGGAGGCTGAGGCAGGAGGATTGCTTGAGCCTAGGAGTTTGAGGTTGCAATGAGCCATGATTGCTTCACTGCACTCCAGTTTGAGTGACAGAGTGAGACCCTGTGGAGAAAGAAAGAAGGGGAGGAAGAAAGTAAGAAATAACGGAAAGAAAGAATGAGAAAGAGGAAGAAAGAAAGAGAAAAGGAGAAAGAAAGAAGAAAGAAAGAAAGAAGAAAGAAGGAAAGGAAAGAAAGAAAGAAAGAAAAAGAAAGAAAGAAGAAAGAGAAAGAAAGAAAGAAAAAGAAAGAAAGAAAGAAAGAAAGAAGGAAGGAAAGAAAGGAAGGGAGGGAGGGAGAGAAAGAAAATGAGAGATGGGAAAGGAGAGAGAAGAAGATGGAAGGGAAGGAGAGGAAAGGAGAAAGGTAGATTAGTGTCCTGGAAGAAGGGTGAAAGGACACTGTGAATAAACTCTGGGCATGTAGAGGGAAGCTGGGTACTGAGAAGGCAAGGAAATGGATCTAAGTGAGAGGAGGTCAAGGCGGCAGGCACTAGGTGTATAGGAAGTGGATGCTTCATCTGGGAAAATTCCATGGCAGAATAAAGGCAGGTGGCTGTGCAGAGCCTGGGAACTTGTCATAAAGTGCACCCTCTGTCTGGCTGGGAGGTGTCCTGACTGCAGAGAGCAACACCTCTGGCTGCACCTGGGAATCCCTGACCTAGGGCTGATGCTGTGCCAAGTGGGGCAGAGAACTCTGGACTCTGGACTCAAACAGATCTGATTTGCCTCTAGCCTGTACTGTCAATAACCTAAAGTTTCTCTAAAGAGCTGTTGAGGTGATGAGCTGTGCTGGAAGAACCTGGCCAATGCCTTCTGGTGGAGGCAGGCCTGGGCTCTCTTCATAAAGAAGCATTTTGTTTTAGCTAATTGATCCTCATGAACCATTGTTCTAGTTTACTATTTCTCGTCCTTAGCTATATTCACACTATAATCACACCTTTCTCACTGTGTCTTAGAAGCCTTCTATTTCAAATAGAACTGTGGTCTTACCTCTAAAAACCACATTTCCCAAATACAAATTGTGATCAATAGTTGCAAGGGCACTTACAGGGAAAACTCTGGAAAAATGAACAGCACTGCCGAAGGGTGTAATATGTGCACGGCCTTGTGCTGAGTGCTTGCATTGCAGTATTCCATCCAGTCTTTGCAGCAGCCCTGAGGGGCAGGTGCTATTGTTATCCCCAGTTGACAGGGAAGGAAATGAGGCCCAAGCAGGCTTCAGTCACCTCTCTGCAGTCTCTCAACCACACGTGGTGGAAACAGGACCCACAAGCAGGGCTGACTCTCTTGGTCAGGCCTAGACACTCCAGCCCCAAGCCAGGCCAAGGTGATGCAGGCCCCAGTGGCAATGAGCTGTGGTTTTAGAAGAAAAGTTGACAAACGATTTCTACCCTAATCGTTACATCTATTTTTAAAGCTTCTTTCTTTTATTTTGATAAGTGATTGTCATTTTTCATAGACTATAAGTATGTAAAGTTTTATTTAATTAAGTTTGAAAGTGAACTTTTAAAAGAGAAGTGTTCTGTAATGGTTTAGCGGATATATGGATACAGGGATAGTGAAGATGAACACAGGTGATGATCTGGGGAAACTCAGGCCTCCCTCAGGGCTGATTTTGATCTTTGCTGTTGGACTCTGTGACACTGTCAGTCTGCCAACCCTCATGGGACATGCCACTGGTGTTTGTTGCATTTTACTGGGCTTTGCCTAATCGGTCTTGCCTGTGTGGGTCTGTCTGGTCTCTCGGGTCATGGCTGTGCCCCATCTTGACAGAATAAATATCAGGAACTAGGTAAAAGGTGATTTGGCAAATATCAGGAAATGAAATGTCTTTAGCTGCAATTGGCACAGGACACACAAGGGCTTGCTGGGAAGCGACGTGAAAGATGAGGATCCCCTCTGTCCTCTGCACAAGACCTGGGGCAAGGGCAAGTCAGGAGAGGCATGTACACACAGAGAGAGGGTCTCTGGAGGGAAAGGGCTGTTGTGTTTACCAGGAGGCTACAGCCTCAGAGATTTCCTGCTGTCACAGTGAAAGCAACCTGCTTCAGGCCTGTGTACCTATCGTTCTGACCTTTACGCTTTCTGTAGGCATGAAGTCTCATACTTTCCAGGTACTCATTAAAATTGTTCTGAATTCACTCCCCTTGCCACTGCACTTGGGAGAGAACATTCTACGTAGAGGACCACAATTAGAGTTGATTAGGCACCCAGCTCTGTTCCTCCACTACCGAAAACTAGATATGCAGCAATCTACTTCCTAATGATTACTGGAAGTTTCTTTTGCATGACGCAGTTCTCCCAGGACCACTCCCTGAGTGAATGGATAATCAGGTCCCAGACCTGCAAGGCTTTAACCAGTTCTTGGACAAAACTATATAAACCTATCTCCTAAAGTATCCCTGCTGCCTCCTCACTCCCTACCCACCCCATAGCGGACTAGGTGGAAAAACTATTTTTGTGCAGTCCACTCAAAAGCAATAGTCCTCTTATGTTAAAGATTGTTAAGCTGTAAGATTTAACAACAGGTCAATAATGCCAAATAGCTCAGCTTATTGATATGAAAGTCCTATGTCCCTTGTGTTTGTGTTCAAGGTAAGGAAAAGTTAATAGACTGAGCAAATACTTTTGGGCAGATAATTTCTGCTGCTTTAATAAACAATATGTTTAAGAATGAGGGCTTTAGAATGACACTAAGTGAGCCAGGCATGGTGGCTCATGCCTGTAATTCCAACACTTTGGGAGGTCAACGTGGTAGCATTGCTTGAGCCCAGGAGTTCAAGACCAGCCTGGGCAACACACTGAGAACTCATCTCTAAAAGAAAATATTAGCCTGTGTGGTGGCACACACCTGTGGTCTCAGCTGCTTGGGAGGCTGAGGAGGGAGGATATCTGGAGTCCAGGAGTTTGAGGCTACAGTGAGCTATGATTGCGTCACTGCACTCCAGCCTGGGCAACAGAGCAAGAGCCTGTCTCAAAAAAAGAATCACACTAATTTTAGTTCAAGTTTCTGCTCTGCCAATTAGCTGTGGCAATTTGGGCAAGTTACTTTCCCTCTCTGAATCTGTTTCTTTATCTGGACGTGGGAACACTGTCCCTGGGGTCCCATGGAGCAGAGATTCTTTTAGGCTCACTCTGATAATGAGGTTTTGATGAGGCCTGATGAGGGTAGGCATCCCATGAAAGCTGAGAGTAGGAACCATTCTGAGGAGCAGGGCATGGGGGCCTTTCAGAGACTGGAACTGGGCCCCAGGGCAGGAATGTGTGGATCTTTACTCTAGTGCTCACCACCCATGTGACTATTAATACCACTCTCCAAGTGTTGGCCTCCCCTTGATCTGCTTCTCTTTCCTTCATGAAGTAGTTTCTCTCCCTCACTCCAGGTATCGTTTCTCTCCCTCATGGCTTCGGCTTACTCACGTCCATGACTTAACTCATGCCCTCAACGCACTCAGGCTCGTCATGACCTCTCTGGCTTCTCATCTTTCAACTTTAGTTTCTACGGCGAAATAGAGGAAAACAGATTTCCTCTATTTTCTCAGCTTGAACTTTCTAAAAGCAAGAATTAATGTGGATAAAGCTTTTTGTTTTTTGATATCCTGTGAACTGCTGGCTAGCCAATGGTTGCTGTTGGGCCCAGGGTCCATCCCCGATGCAGTCAGAGGTGTGTGTATGTGTGCACACTAGTGTGTGTGTGTGTGTTTGAGGACAATCATATTGGGCAAATCAAAGCCACTGAGGGCAACCTGTTTGTTGAGTGCAGGTGACTGACATGTGCAATAGCCAAAAAAAAAGTCTCCTCAGGTTGTAGTGAAGACTCAATGAGATAAAACTTGTACAGGACCTAGCACAGAGCTAGGACACATAGGAAGTGCTAAAAAAGAAAAAAAAAAAAGATAGCTGTTACTTATCTTCTTATTATGTGATTGTTGTTATCATTATTCTAATCTACAACAAGTGCAGACTTGGTTCCAAAGGCACAGGGCAATTTGCAGGCTGTTAATAGAAGATGCACTGGGTAATGATTTTCTTCACACAACTAGGTCAGCTTCACTAAAGACAGGGAGAGAGATGGGAAATAGAACCTCTCTATGTACAACATCAATGAATTAAAAAAAGGTCCTCAGAGCAAACAAGCATTAAGAATTCCTCTTAAAGTTACCCTTTAAAACCACAAATACAATCCTGTGAGCATACCTAACTCTTTTAAGGACTTCTCCTTTTTCTTAAAGACACAAATTCTTTATAAGGCCTTACGTATTCTGCACCCTCTCTCCCGCCGTGCACGCCACAGACACACACACAGACACACACACACACACACACACACACACACACACACACTTCCCAGCTTCCTTCTGCACCACAAACACCCTGCTTGGGGAGCTGCAGCTACGCTGACCCGCTGGCACTTCTGGGACAGTACACCTTGTTCGTGTTGTACACAGGGCTCCACACCACGCTGTTTGGCCTAGGACACTCTTCTCCACACTTTCAGCCCTTTTCTTAGTTAACATCCACTCACCCTTTGTCTCTGTTCAAACAGCAGAGAACCTTTCCCTAGCCCATGGTCTTTTATGATACACATTCACAGAATCAAATGCATTTTCTTCAGCCCATTATTTTACTGTAATCTGTGTCTGCTTCTCTGACCAGACTGTCCACCTACAGTCCCAAGACCATGCAGGCACTAAATAAATATCTTTTGATTAAATGAATCAATGATGGTTTTGCTACCAAATGCAACTGCCTATCTCAGAAGCTACAACAACACTGGAAGGTAAAAACATTCAATATTATGCCATTATTAAAAGTTAAAAACACACATGCAAAGTTTACCAAATTTGACTCTGATCTATGCTCAAAGGAAATAACAACATATTTTTAAAAACTGTTATTATACAGGCCACATTCATTAGCCAGAATGCAATAAATTTAGAAATTAACAGGGAGCCAAAAAAAAATCTATACTCCTTAACTATAAAAACACACTTCTAAAGACCTCTTGGTTTAAAGAGGAAGTAAACCACTTAGAACTAGACCACAAGGAAAGTAGCACACATCAAAACTAATGGAATATGGCCAAAGCAATTTTCAGAAAAAAACCTCTAGTCTTACATTTATTTATTAGAAATATAAAAAAGATTGAAAAGCAAAACAAAATAAAGCCAAGTAAATAGTAAGAAATAAATTAATATAGAAGCAGAAATTAATGAAAAGGAAAAAAACTCAGCAAAATTGATCAATAAAACCACAGATTTGCTTTGTATTAAGGTAAAAATTATTTGGCTAGAATAGTTAATAAAAAGAGAAAGCAATATTGCCTATTGCTTAACAGGCAATATCAAGCATGAAAAGGGATATGTACAGATATAAAAGATCACTTAAAAGGAGCATTATGCACAATTTTATAACAAGGAATTTGAGACCCAGACGAAAAGGGTTTTCTAAGAAAATATAAATAACCAAAAAAGGATTTTCTAAGAAAATATAAATAACCAAACTTTGGGAAGAAAACATTAATAAACCATTACAGAAACTGAACCGTTAGTTAAATATGTACCTCCTTCCAGTCCATGCAAGGGCATCAGGCTCAAAAGGCTTATAGGCAAGTTCTCCTAAAATATAGATGAACAAATAGTATGTTCATGACCTTACATGTATAGAAGGCCTCCTTAAGTCATAAAAACAAAGAAAAAGGTGAACAAATTTGACACATCAAAAGTAAAAACTTATCAATGACAAAGACTTCGTTAACAAAAGTTATGGTCTAGGAGAAAATATTTGCATTTGCAGATGTATATGTGTATGTGTATACATACACATACATAATGCAAACACATATAACAGGCAAAAGAATGGTATCCTGGTGTTATTGACTGAATTGTGTTCTCTCTTGAATTCATATGTTGAAGCACAAACCCCCAATGTGATTATACTCAGAGATAGGGCTTTTAAGAGGTAATTAAGGTTAAATGAGATCATAAGGGTTGGAATCTAATCCAATAGGATTGGTAGCCTTTTAAAAAAATTTTTCATTTTTTGTAGAAATGGGGTATCCCTATGTTGCCCAGGCTGGTCTCAAACTCCTGGGCTCAAGCAATCCTCCCACTTTGGCCTCTCAAAGTGCTGGGATTACAGGTGTGAGATACCATGTCCATGCAGCCTGATGGCCTTCTAAGAAGAGGAAGAGACCTTCTCTCTCTCTCTCTCTCCTTCCCTCCCTCCTTGTACACACTAAGGAGAGGACCTATGAGAACACAGCAAGAAAGCATTGTCTGCAACCCAAGTGACAAACCCTCACCAGACACTGACCCTTCTGGCATCTTGATTTTGGATTTCTAGTCTCCATAACTGTGAGAAATTTTTGTTGTCTAGCTACCCAGTCTATAGTATTTTGTTATGGCAGCCCAGGCTAACTAAGACACCTGGATATATCAACCTATAAGAAGAAAAAAAAAAGACAAAAACAAACCTGATTTTAAAAAGTCGAAGATATGAACAGGATATTCACAGGATGGTTATGGTCAATAAACATCAGAAAAAATGCTTAGCAATACTAAAATACCTTTTTAACAATCATCAGATTGACAAACTCTGTAAACAGTTTGCTAATCTCCAGAATTAGCAAGTGTGAGGAGAGATAGAGTGTAAATTGGTAACAGTGACTTTTGAGGTAAATATGGGACTATCTTAAAATATAAAAATGTGTGTAACCTAAAATCCCACAATTTTATTTCTCTGTATGTATTCCTGGAAAGCAACAGACACATACAATATGCTCACCAAGGCATTATTTCTGAAAGCAAAAGCTTTGAAAGAATGAGTGGCTGGCACTGGCAGCGCGGTCAGAGAGAGGCTGGACCCAGAGGGGCTGAGAGGTGAGCCATGGAGAATGCCAGTGGGTAACTGTATCAGGGTAGGGTTGCCCCAGAGAGAGGGCTCAGCACTGACTGCCTGGGTTAGGATAGCCAGGGAGCCATAGCCAGGCCACAGAGCAGCCATGGCACCCACAAAAGCTAAGCCACGATTGAATGAGGCAAGGGCAGCACCCCGTTGCCCGAACCCAGAGAGAAAATGACTAGTTACCAGCCTTGGACTTCAGGTTCTGACGCCTGTAGAAGAAGCAGCAAGCAGGCAGACAAGGAACATTACCCTGAAAACCAGAGGAGGGACAGGGCCCAAGGACTGTAGCTCTTCCATCTGTCCAGTAAGCAGCAATAGCCGTGCCAGCCCCCTTAGACCCAGGAACCATCACAGGGAGGAAACAAGGAGGAAGAAAGGCTGTCAGAGAGACACAGCATCTTCTCCAAGAGACATGGTACACCATCTAAAAGGAACTGTTTAAATGATCATGTTAGACTACTCTTTAAATCAGGCTGACTCCTGAGCAGATTTTTTTTCCTCCCACTCCCCAGGGGGTGATTTGGTGAGGAAGACCGAATCAGCATAGAAAGATCACTTTTGTTTGAATATCTGAATTATGAGGTGAGTGCATTATGTCATCCTAATAACATCTGCTTTTTATTTTTCTTTCATGAAATAAATTTCAAAGTTCAAAGAGAGAAGGCATTAATATTTCTCAAGATGCATAATGTGATTTTATAAAAACAAATTGCAGAAAGCTGTAGGATTTCAAAAGTGGATCCTAAAGATGGTCACGCCCTTTCAGTCCAGGAGCCACACCTCAAGAAGGAAGTGGGGCACAGGCACAAAGGCTGGAAAACCCTGAGGATTCCTGGGAAGCCAGCCTTGGCTTGTACCAGGGAGGGTAGGTATTCTTATATTGATTGCAGTACTCTTTGTGATGATGATTAGCAGTGTGTTGATCTTATTGAATAAAGAAAGAGAAGGGAATTTCAAAATGAACTTGAAAAACATCAACCTTGGAATAAAATAGAAATAATAAAATAAGAATAATTTGAATCACAATTAGTGCACATCTTATATGCATTATTACATTTTATCTTCACTGTAACCTTACAAAGATAGCTATTATTATTATCTCCCATTTTATAGATGGGGAAACTGAGGCTTAGAGATGAGTTGTCTGCAAATATGGCCATGAATTCCTCCATCCCAGTTTGCAAATGCCCTTCTTCCCACTGAGTGTTGGAGTCTATTTCCCCTCCTGTTGAGCCTTGGCTGGCCTGTGGTGGCTTTCAACAAAAGAATGAATTGGAAGTGATGACATGCTCGTTCTGGCTTACGTCTTAAGAACACTGGCAACTTCCATTTCCGCTCTCTTTGAAGCCAGTTGCCGTGTCAGGAAATCTGAAAAACCTGTTAAGAGAGAAAGGCCACATGGACAAAGGCCACATGGAGAAAAGGGTCCAATTTTTATGAGAGACTAAGAAGGAAGAGGGAAAGACCCAGCCAGCCCCCGGCAATTTCAGCTACCCAAGACATGAAGTGTCAGACATGTGACTGAGGCCTTCTTGGTCACTGGAAACCTAGCCAAGCTCACTGATGAACACAGCCATGTGCGTGACCCCAGCTGACACAATGTGGAATACAAGAATTGACCCAGTACACCCAAAGAATTCTAGTAAATAATAAAATTGCCATTGATCAGGCCACTACGTTTGGGAGTGTTTCATTATGCAGCAAAAAATATCCGAAACTAGAGATTAGAAGCTTGCCTATGGTCATACAACTGGTAAGTGGTAGAGCCAGGCCTTGAGGCCAGATCTTTCTGACCTCAGTGTCCGGGCTCTTAACACCTGCATGGCCAAAGACTATAAATCATTAAAGATATGGAAATTATTAGCAGAGGTCTACTAAATCATGGAACACGAGAGCTGAGGAAAGAACAAAGACGAGAAGAGGGAACACACTGGGAGTGGAGATGAGCTTCCAGGAGCTTGAAACAAACCTTTTATTCCCATATTTATTGAGCATCTATAATGCTTGAGGCAATTTTGTAGGGGCTCTGAGAGATTCAGAGGTGAATGCCATAGGGTAAATGATCTCAGGAAGATAGCAATCTAATTAGGGAAAACAAAAATGAATAAAAATCATACCATATGAAGTAAAATGGTAGAGCTGCTATAGAACACAGTTTAACAGTTCCTCAAAAAATGTTTCCCTTTAAAAGGAATGGGAAAAGCTGCAATTACTTTTGTACCAACCTAATATTATATGATCCAGCAATTCTCCTTTGAGCAAAAGAGTTGCTTAAACAAATATCTATACATTCATTTTCATAGTAGAATTATTCACAATAGCCAAAAAAGGGGCAAGCAACCCTAAGTCCATGGACAGATGAGTGGATAAACAATATGTGGTATGTGTAGACAATGGAACATTATCGAGTCTTTAAAAGGAAATTTCGGACACATGGGTGAAACTCGAGAACATTATCCTAAGGGAAATAAGCCAGTCAAAAAGGACAAATCCTGTATGGGTCCACTTATAAAAAGTACCTAGAGTAGTCAAATTGATAGAGATAGAAAATAGAATGGTGGTTGCCAGGGGCTAGGAGGAGCGGGGAATGAGGAATTAGTGTTTAAAGGGTCCAGACTTGCAGTTCAGGCAAATGAAGACATTCTGGAGATGGATGGTGGTGATAGTTGTACAACAATGTGAATATACTTAATACCACTTAGCTGTACACTTAAAAATATGTATATTTTACCACAATAAAAAGCAATAGATTTTTAAATTTTGTTTTTGAGACAGAGTTTCGCTCTTGTTGCCTTGGCTGGAGTGCAGTGGCGCGATCTTGGCTCACTGCAAACTCCACCTCCCGGGTTCAAGTGATTCTCCTACCTCAGCCTCCTGAGCAGCTGGGATTACAGGTGTCCGCCACCACGCCTGGCTAATTTTTTGTATTTTTAGTAGAAATGGGGTTTCACCATGTTGGCCAGGCTGGTCACGAACTCCCGACCTCAGGTGATCCACCCGCCTTGGCCTTGCAAAAAGTGCTGGGATTACAGGTGTCAGCCACCGCACCCGGCCTAGATTTTTAACTATATAGAAAACAAATGCTAGACAAGGCAGAGAGCTGTGAAGAGAAGAAAGCCAGGTAGGGAACAGTAGTGAGGGCTCATCACAGGCTCATCACGGGCCAGGCACTGAACTAGACTTCACACATTTTTCGTTTCATCTAGGCTTCTCAATAACCCAGAAAGGTCAATAGTATTACCCCAGGTGATACCAGGAGGTAAGTTTATGGATTTAATCGTCCACAAAATGTGTCATAGACAGTTACAAATTGGTTCAAAAGTTTTAGATAAAGTCAAGTGTGATAAATCCAGAATGAATTATTTAAGGAACTATAGAAATGAGGAGTGGGGGAGGCTAGGTATTTTAAAAATTTAAAAATTAATTCCACAGAGGAAAAAAATGGCCCTGCACCAATTTTCTTTTGAAAGTTTGTTATGGCTGGGTGCAGTGGCTTATGCCTGTAATCCCAGCACTTTGGGATGCCAAGGCAGGAGGATTGCTTGAGGCTGGGAGTTCAAGATCAACCTGGGCAACATGGCAAGTCTCCCTCACTAAAATAATAATAATAATAATAATAAATAAAATGAATAAAAATTAAAAGTTTGTTTTTTCATATTTCAGAAATAGTGAACAATTAAACATTTTTAAACTATAGAATGGAAATAGGAAAATAAAGCCATACATAACCTCATCCTTAGAGGTAAATTGCTAATATTTTGGTATATATCCTTCTAGTCTTTTCTCTGCATATGTATATAGATATTTTTCCAAACTGAAAAACACATGTAATGTGTATTTTTATATCCTGACTTTTAAATCTTCGCATATAAGGGAAATTTTTTTTACATTACTAAATATTCTTTAAAACATGATTTGTAATGATTTGCCATCATAAGGACAGGCCCAAATTTTACTAAACCACTCTCATTTAGAGAGTTTTCTTTTCTCTCTTAAATAACACTGCAAAGATATCAGTATACATACACCTTTAACCATAATCTCTGATTATTTCCTTAGAAAGGATTCCTAGAATCACACCAAGTGTTTTAATGCCACTGCCAGAGACAAAACATTGGTCCAGAGAGACCTCGTTTTTGAACCAGAATGGTGAGTATACTTCTTATGTAAAGATACATCTTTGGGTTATACTCTTAAAAATTATCTGTGCCTCTCTTTGTCTATGATAGTTCAGACAAATAAATATATAACTTCTTTATAGGTCAGCTACATAAGTCATTGTTATATAGTATAGACCAATAAATCAGCATGTATTATTTTTCTTGGCATCTCATATTGCCTGACATATAGCAGGTATCCAATACATATTTGGTGAATGAATGTCTATTGAATGAAATCCTGCAAAAATAAAGGCACTTTCAGCTTGAACATGAGGAACAAAAATTGGAAATGTGAAATTACAGCGCTTTCACTTCAGTGGATGATTCACAGGCCCAGCTGGTTTCGTGCATGTTTTATGAAGAGCAGTGCGAAGCGCTGTTCTGTAATTATTGCAATCTGGGGGAATGGTCTCAGTGGGTTTAGAGCAAATCTTTTGGTGTAGGGTCTAACAAAGCAACTGCTCTCTGAGCCAGGAGAGTGCTGGGCTTCTCTGGTGAGCAGCGTGGGTGGCCGCTGGTTCTCGGCTTTCCTCCCATTGTGTTCAGACAGCCTACATTGCTCTTGTCTGCTCTGTGTCACTAGAGCCCTGGGGATAGCAAGAAATCTGTCCAGAAGTGTAAAACCACCCTTTTTATGAGACGAGAAAGTTAGAACAAGAACATTCAATGAGCTGACTGGCGATCTCAGAAAAGACACCCAGCAATGGCAAAATATAAAACAAAAGGGTCATCTGAGATTTGGCATCCTAAATCACTTACTTCTCTCTATCAAAGGGAGCTCCATTTTCTATAAGCTGCTGCCTTTACACACCCTCAACACAGATGTTTCTCCCTCTCCTCAGAGTTTGTAAAACTCACTCCGTGAGGAAAGTTTCTGTCCTGCAGGTGGGTATAAGAATGTGACCAGGAAGCACAGTATGGGATACAGAAGGCCACAAGGAATGGCGGAAAGGAAGACGACATGGAGAGAAAGGGAACCTGGGACTCAGTCTTGAGTCTTTCTGAGTGACCTTGGTCAAGTCACCGAAGCATTCATTCAACAAACATTTGAGTGCTCAGTATACACTCCAGCAGCGCTGTCCAAGAGAAATATAACAAAAGCCACACATGTAGTTTAGAATTTTCTAATAGCCACCTTGAAACACAGTAAAAATAAGTAGGTAAAATTAATTTAAATAGTATATTTTCTTTAACCCAGTATATTTGAAATATTGCCATTTCATGAGGTAGTCAATATAAGAAATCATTTAAGAGATATATTTATATAGTTTTTACCATGCTACATCTTTAAAATGAAATATATGTTTTATACTTATGACACATCTCAACTCAAACACTATGTTTTCATTGGAAATAGTCAAGCTCTTTTAGGTTTCATACAGCTTACAGCTGAGAAAGGGTATTCCCATACATGAATTATTCCAAACATACTTAAAAGTTTTTCAATAACAAAATCAGACTTTACATTAAAATTAAAACACAATGAAAAATTCATTTCCTCCATCTCATTAACCATATTTCAAGTGCTCAGTAGCCATATGTGGCTAGTGGTTACTATACTGGATCACTCAGTTCTAGAGCTCATTGAACTCTGCCCTCTAGATTTCAATCCAATGGGGAATTAAGACCAAAAAAAAAAAAAAATCTAGTGACTACAATATAAGAAGCCTTTTTATCTAAAACTTATCTGGATGTGTCTAAAGACTTATCTATTCTTATCTTGAGACTAGAGGTCTGTAGGTTAATTTTTAGCCAGTTTAGTTCAAAGGAATCATAAAAATGGTACCTAACTTAAAACATTTTTAAAACTTAAAATACATAAAGGTATGTCAATTCATCAATCTTATGTGACCAAGGGATCTCCGAATAAGAATTTACTGATGGAATTTGAGTTGCTTTCCTTGCATGTGTCAGATCCATTGTGCAGGAACAATAATTTTCAATAGGGAAAAAATTCCAAGTTGTAAATGAAGGCCAAGGTCAAGGGCTGGCTACAGCCAGTGGAGAAGCCACATGGGCAGGGTTCATTAATGGTAAATGTGGCAAACACTGTTCACTGCCCACTCATCCATCATCCTCACTTTCTTCTTTGCCAAACAGAACTCTGGTTCTATTCAGTTAGTAAATGGGGATCCCTTGATCTTATCAAAGCTGTACACAGTCTATGCCAGCCCAGGGAAGAATCACGATTGGCTTAAACCTTTGCCAGTAATTGCCTAGGAGTAGGCATATGAGTTAGTTCTGGCCAGTAAGATTTCAGGGTAAATCTTTTTTCAAAGACTTTCTCCCTAAATGGAGAGAGTTCACAAGGAGAACATGTTTGGCCCTTGCCCGTTTCTTTATGTTTGAAATGCAGCTCTGTGAGGAGTTGCGGCTGCAATCTTAGGCCCATGGGGACATTAGCCTAAGACTACTTGAGACAGCTGTTCTACAGTTTGTTGTACATAATGAGAACTCAGTAAGTCATCACTAAGCATGAGAATTTGTCTTTTTTTTACAATTTTATTGACTTACCCAGGTTTCTTTGAGGCCCATCTCTTCCATAAACCCTCTGTGATCCCTCCAGCCTGCAGAGGTACTCCCTCTTGCAGGCCCATAGTACTTACTTAATTGATACTTAATCATATACTATCTTGAAACACTCTTCATTTCTTTATCCTAACTTGACTTTTTACATGTCTAACTATGTTGAGGGCAGACCCCATGTGTTCTTCTTTGTATCTTCCGTCGCATCTAGCACCATCCAGGTACTGGGCTGCTGTTCAAAAATATCTATAAAAGAAATCAGTGAAAGAATAAAAGAGTAAAGACAGACATCCTCACTCTCTTGATCATGGAGTGGTATTTACCTTAAATAGCACTTAAGCCAGTTGCAAATTGATGGTCTAGGTTGCTATTATTATATCGCATAGATTCTTAGGTTCTACTTCAATATTTGATCCAATGTTTATCCCTATTTTTAAATTTTGGATTAAAATTACCAATTTTGGATTCATGGTATTCTTACTCACTTTATCGATGCTCTAGTTTTTTCCCCCTATATTTCTTTTACTCAGATTGTAAAGAACTTATTCTAAATCTCTTTCCATTTATTCCTTGGAAATTCTCCCTTCTAACATTTCTGCCACCTAGGGACAAATGTACTTCAAATATTCCTTGGAACTCCGTTCTACTATCCCCTCCACTTCCCAAATGTGGTAGTCTCTGAAGGCCTGGACAGACGGGGAAGGCCTGACCACAGTGCCTATAGTTGGTTAGTTCAAAATGGAACCAAAGCTAGTGTTTGGCAGCCAAGAATTGCAGCAGCCTAAGTCCCCAGGGCATGCTGACGTACAAACATGGGAAGCCAAGGGCCTACGCCAGTTTCTAGAGGCAAACAGAAGGGATCAAAGGTCAGCAGCTCTGCAGAAGCTGGAGCAAAGTGGAAGCCAACTAGAAATGCAGCAAAAAACGTCCCAGGCAGTTCCAAGAAGAGCATTGGAAGGGCCTCACTCTCCATTATCAATCAGAAGCCACATGGCACACGGAAGTGTTTCCCCAGCATGCACAAAGGGAAGAATGAGAGAATGCTTCCTAGTACATCTTCTTTTCCCAGGCTCACATTTTTTATAGTTAACTTTGGCTATTTTATTTATTAAACAAAGTTAATTCCCTCCATATCCTCTGAGGGCTGGGCTGCTCCAGAGTCAGCTGGCCCCTTGCCTGGCTGCCTGCACATTTGCAACTGAAGGACGCTGTCAGTTTGGACACGTCAAGGATGCCAGTAGGATGGTGGTTTCCCTAGGCTGCTTGCCTGCTGGAGAGCCTCTAACATGCCTGCAAGGAGGGGAAAACAGAGAGAGAGAAAAAGGCAATAAAATGTGGAGAGCAAACTGCTAGTGTAAGAGGCTTCTTAGAAAAAAAACAGATCTATATCTAGTCCTAGAACAGCAGCAATGTCCAGAGGGCAGCCAAAAGCCCAGTGAAGCAAGTAAAAGATAACAGACTGCAAGCAGCAGGCAGCAACTGACAGATTTCTCAGAGCAGGCAGGAGGTAGTCTGAGCAATTATACAGGGATGAAGCTGAGACCCACAAAGCAATGAAAAGAGATGGAACAATGCCAACAAAGGCTTGAGGGTAAAAGGAGCATCACAGGGAAATAGGAACAAAGCTTCATGTGAGCCATAGATACGAGATAAAGAAAGTTGCAGATCGATAAGACATATTGGGTCATCTAAGAGGAAGGGAGGACGATGGGAATGGATTTTTCAGGACAAGTGTTTTAAAAACCTTGTTTTATTTAAAAAAAATAAAGATGAGCTCAAAATGAGATCACTGCGGACTGTCACTTCAGCCCACAGCTGCCATAGTATAGGAGGGAGGGCAAGGACTTCTAGAAGTGCAAAGTCACCCCATTGACTCATTGAGGGGACTCCCTGAGGTGTTAGACATCTGTTACTGGTGGCCCTGGATTGGGCTGCTGGCTGCAGTGTAAGGGAACAATGTGGCAGGACAACGGTAGAATTCTGGTTTCTGAATGCAGCAAGGAAGATCTTGATTTATAAGGAAAGTGGCCAGTCGCTAGGAAGACAGTCTGTCCAGGGACAGAGAGGCTCATGGCAAGGGCAGGCTCAGGGGAGGCAATTTGATTGATTTGATGGAACACTTAATGTTATCTATGTAGGTGACAGTGACTCTCCCTGTTTTTACCAGGAAATTTCTATGAGGGCATGGGTTTGTTTAGGTATGCAATACTCAGCACTCGTTTGGCACTTAGCCTCCCTCTCCTCCCTTAACCTTCTGCCACATCCTCTGGCCCATTTCCAAACCTGGATCATTTCCATGATCCCTTTTTCCCTTATCCTGGGGCCCTGAGCCCTGGCCTGCCACACGTCCACTGTGAGGCCTGGACAGCCTAGAGCCTGCTAATGATTTTTTGTCCATTTCTAAGCCCACTTGCCACAAACATTTTTAAGTGTCTGCTCTCAAGTGAGCTTCATTTTAATAAAAAGGAGTTCCTTCTATTTCCACCGCCTCTCCTACAGCACACAAATGCCCCGGGTCCTTTACTTGTCTTTTAACTTTGATCATCTCTCCTCCCATTATCTCCCAATTGGATCCCTTTCAGCAAATGCTGTCAATCTTCTCTTTCCCTTTCCCCTGCTCTGGTCAGCAGATGACATCATGTCAACTTCAGGTATTACATAATCTGACTCCTCTCTTCTTTATAGTCCTCTGTTTCTCCCCTCTCTTCCTCATGCCTGCCTCCTCCAAGCCTTGCACTGTTGCATAGTCCCCCAAATCCCTCATCATCCCCTTGACTTTCTTCTCCTATACGTAAAAGAGAGGTTTTCCGCTTTAGCTGTGTTTTAGATCACCTGAAGAGCCTTTAAAAAGTATTGAAGTCCCTAAAGGATTGAAAAGAGGATCGTGAAGAACTATTTGCCCATCTGTGTTTAGAGGAGCATTATTCACAATAGCCAAAAGATGGAAGCAACCCCAGTGTCCACAATGAATGGACCAACAAAATGTGGTATGCCCATACAATGAATATTATTCAGACTTAAAAGGACAGGAAATTCTGACGCATACTACAACATCGATGAATTTGAGGATGTTATGTTAAGGGAAATAAGCTAGTCACAAAAGTACAAATACTGTATGATGCCACTTATGGCAGGTACCTAGAGTAGTGCAGTTCAGAAGCTGAAAGTAGAATGGTGGTTGCCAAGGGTTGTCGAGGAGGGGAGAATGGGGAGTTATTGTTTAATGGGTACAGAGTTTCAGTTTTGCAACATGAAAAATGTTCTGTGGATGGATGGTGGTGATGTTTGCACAATGTGAGTTTACTTAAGAACTCCACACTTAAAAATAGTTAAAATTAAAAACTAGCCAGGTGTGGTGGCACACGCCTGTGGTCCCAGCTTGGGGAGCTGAGGCAGTATGATTGCTTGAGCCCAGGAGATAGAGGCTGCAGTGAGCCATGATCATGCCACTGTACTCCAGCCTGGATGACAGAGCCAGACCATCTCAAAAAAGAAAAAAGAAAGCTAGAAAGGTAAATTTTATGTTATATATATTTTACAATTTTAAGTAAATACATAACACTTTTTTTAAAGTATGGATGCCTGTTCTCCACTCCAGATCCCCTAAATCATAATCTCCAGAGTGGTGAATGTTTTCTATTCATTCAATTGACAGTGACTCTGTGCCATACCCTGTGCTGAGGGCTGGGGATACAGACATGAAGCACACAGCATCCCCTTGTTGAAGAGTTCACAGCCTAGGGAAGAGAGCAAGCACTTTGCATACAGTTGGCAAGATGAGTGATGAGAGAGGAGTTCTCAACCTGGGATCAGAGGCTGGCGGGTGGACAGCACCTAAAGATTCCTGGAGGCGGCGTTGTTATCTCCACTTCCTGGCAATCCCTCCTGCTTTCCCTGCTCCTTGCAATCTTGCAATCTGTCTGTTAAAATATTTGACTGGTTTAAATGCTCCACCCCATCCCCATGTATATATTAACCTTTATGTGGGTTTATAATGCGTTCCTAATTGCAAAACACTGTGGTGGCATGTTCCATGTGGCAGAGATAATGCTACGGGTTTGCCCACTCTTGTGTTATTTTCCTCTTTCCTGGGCACTCAGGCACAGATTTTTTCTCCACCCTCCCTCTTAGGTTGAGGCCATGTGCCTAGATTTTGGCCAATGACGTGTGAGGAGAAGGGATGCAGGCCACTGCTAGGTCAGACCCTTAAAAATCCTCCATCCCCTGTCCTCTCCTTCCCTTCTTCGGCATCAGTGCAAACTCTTGCTTTAGAAGGACAAACCTCGAGGTAGAGAAAGGTCTTATGACCAGAACTGGTCTTGCTGTGAGTGAAAAACAAACTTTTATTAGGTTAAACCACCTGAGAGTTTAGGGTTTTCTGCTGCAGCTGCTGGCTTTAAATACCCTAATAAGTTCTCCATCTCTGTTCCTTCATTCAATCATCACTTTATTTATTATTTTTAAAATATTTAGCCCTGATTGTCTTCCTGGCATGTAGCTGTGGGTATTCTCATTACCCTTATTTTCTCTTCAGAATCCAACTGGGAATTGTCCTCGTGAAATGTGCTCGAAGTCTTGGCCACAGGGGTTCTGCTGGTTTTCCCCTTCCTCCATGATGTGCGGCATTCTCCTCCTTTCCTCACTTATGAAACAAAGGCATTTCCCAATAGTTTTACTCTGGGTTTCTCTCCCTCTCTAACACTATTGTGTCAGTTGAAGGAGAATCAGGAAGAGGTGGGGAGAGCCGCACACAGCGGGAGGATCCCTTGAAGCCGGGAGTTCGAGACGAGTCTGAGCAATGTAGTAAGAACTCATCTCTAAAATTATACCAGGCTTGGTGGCACACCTGTAATCCCACCTGTAGAAGGAGAGGGGAAAGGAGGACTGGCTAGGAAGAGTGCCAGGTTGCTGTGCACCTCTGAGAAAGTGTGGACCAGGCTGCTGAGCTCCTGAGCAGAGTGCTTGTCAGAAGACTCCTATGTTGAGCAGGAATGACCTGGCTCTAGGACCTTTGCCATGCTCTGACATTGGCTGGGAGCAGCCTGGGGAGTGTCGCCTCAGTAGGAATGCTGCAGTTGAACCCCAAAGGGGCAGCAGCTACAGTCTGTCAGCTACTACACTCCTCCCATTCTGGTTCTCTCTAAGGAGATCTGGGGGCACTCCCAGGCTGCCACATGTGTCCATTTGCCCTGCTTCTTTGTTGCACTTCTCCTGTGGGAGGCTCATTAGTTCCAGTGTATCTACTAACACTTGATATCCCAGGAGAGTTAAGTGTGAGACTCAGACCATGAGTAAGAGCATACTTTGTATACATGGTTCACTTCAATCTTTGCCTTCTCTGTGAAGCCGTCCTCCCCTCACCCACCCCCATTCCATAACACTTGTGCACCCACTATCATCTCTGCACTTGCCAAATTCTAGGTTTTGAAAAATGTAAACCCTACTTTCCCCAATGGTTTGTGAGCATATTTGTAAAATATGTAAACAAGTAAGGTGTGGTGGCCTGTGCCTGTAGTCCCAACTACTGGGGAGGCTGAGGTGGGGGGATCCCTTGAACTCAGGAGTTTGAGGGTGTGGTGAGCAATATTTACACCACTGCACTTCAGCCTGGGTGACAGAGCAGACCCTGTCTCAAAAAATTAAAATTAAAATTAAAAAATTAAAAAAAAGGAAGCCAGGCATGTTGGCTCATGCCTATAATCCCAGCACTCTGGGAGGCCGAGGCAGGGAGATCACTTGAGGTCAGGCAGGAGTTTGAGATCAGCCTGGCCAACATGGTGAAACCCCGTATCTAATAAAAATACAAAAATTTGTGGGGTGTGATGGCGCATGCCTGTAATCCCAGCTGCTTGTGAGGCTAAGGCAGGAGAATCACTTGAACCCAGGAGGTGGAAGTTGCAGTGAGCCAAGATCATGCCACTGTGCTCAAGCCTGGGCGACAGAGTGAGACTCTGTCTGAAAAAAAAAAAAAAAAAGTAAACATAAGTATCTTTGCGTCCTTATAGCCTGATACTATGTGAGACATACAGTCGGAGCTCAGATGCATTGTCTGTTGAATAAATTTTGGTATTAGAAATAATTACTGGGCTTACCATGGAAAGTGTGGAAAACTGAATCAGCTGAGAGCAAAGGAGTTGCTTTCAAGTCCTAGCTGCAATGTTTAGAAGCTCCGTGAACTTGGGCAAGTTACTTAACATCTTTGACTCTCATTGTCTTGTCCATGAAAAAGGAAGTGACCTTAATGAAGTCCCCACTCTGAAGCAGGCATTTCACACATGGTAACTCACTTAATAGGAGTTACTTGCCCATCCCAGTGATAAAGCTATTGTGAGGATCAGCAAAACGTCAGATGGGAAAGCATCAGGCAAATGCTAAAGCTCTGTAAGGATGTAAGATAGGACATTTTTACCACCTCTGTACACACAAATCCCAAATCTTCATTTCTACCCTAGCCTACGTCCCGAGTTCCAGGCTGGAATCCCAGATCAAAGCAAATGTCTTATTCCAGTAATTACCTCTTGCCACATCAGACCCTAATTCATTCTTCTGGGCCCCATCTTATGCTATTTCCCTATAAGGCAGACCCTCTGCAGGGTTCAAAAAGGCCTAATTCTGTGAGCAAGACTGCACCTGCCCAGACTCCGAGCTTTTGCTCACAATTGTCCTCTGTTTTGGGGAAACGTCATCTCTCTCTCTGCCTACAGAAATCTTGCTATATTTAAAAGCCAAACTCAGATCCTAGCCCTACCAAAGTGCTGTCTCATTATTCTCACTCTTACAACAGCCACTAGCAGTACTATTAATACCACTACAATTACTAACATCTAGTTAAAAGACTGCCTGGGTTTGTATTCCTTAATTCTGCCATTTGCTAGTTGTCTGATCTTGAGCAAATCGATTAATCTATTTACGTTTTAGTTTCCTCATCTGTAAAATAGGCATAAAAATCCTCCCATCTCACAGGGGTATTATGATGACCAAATGAATTAATGCAGATAATACGTACTACAATGGTTTCTATTTGATAGGTCATAAAATGACTGTCTGCACCTCAAATGTAGCACTTAATTAACAAGATATTTCCATGTGACAGGGTTAATTTTATTATGCTTTAACTATGGTTGGGTACTATGCTAGTCATTTTACCTGTATTAACTTATTCATGTCTTACTATGATCCAAGTCCCTACTTTTTAAAAAAAAGAAAACCCACCAAATGCCTGTAATGCTAGCACTTTGGGAGGCCAAGGCAGGAGGATCACTTGAGCTCAGGCATTTGAGACCAGCCTGGGCAACATAACGAGACCTCATCTCTATTTTTTTAAAAATGAATAAATAAAAATAAAAATAAAAAACAAGAAAACTGAGGCACAGAAAGTAAAGCAATTCGCTCAAGGTCAAGAATCTAGTTAGTTTCTACAAACTTCAAATTTAACTCCAAATTCTGTACGTTGATACTACACCACACTATCCCTTTAATATGTGTGAGTCTTAACAACCAGATTGTTGGTGGCAGTGCCTGTCTACACTTCTTGCTACTTGAGCCTGTCTCTCAAGCACCATAATAATTATTTGATAAATACATTTTCATTGATTGATTAGTTCATGCCACATTTATTAAGTGTCTCGGTGGCAGGCAGGCAGAAAGGTAAAGCACAAGTTCTATCTAAGTAGGAAATACTATTATGGTATGTTATATATTATAGTATGTATACACACACACACGTATAACATATGTTATAGTACAGGATATCACAGACAGTGGAAGCACAATAAAATCAGCAATCAATTGATCAATTCAGCACACGTCAAATAGCACCATGTACAAATGCCCAAAACAGAAACTACCCAAGAAAACACTGCTTAGCAATAGCCTACCTAGAAACATTAAATTAGCAAGCGAAACTTGCAGGTCTCCTGCAAGAAGGGTGAAGTCCTCCCTTACCCTTCTTGAATTGCAAAATGCTGTAAACAGATCTCCAGCAATGTTTTTGATGACCGATCCAGGGTAAGGAGACCGCCAGGAGGACAGCTGCCTCCTCTGCTGACTCTTACTCATTATCTACTGACGGAGCACTTCTCCACTCTAGACCACAGCCACAGGAGTAAATAACCCTCAATCAACAGAGGCATTGAGTTTAGCTGAAGTGGGCACACTAGGTGGAAGGAAGGGAAGTTATATACCTGTCACTAAGCATACATTCTATGATGAGATCCTCTCTGTATTCTCCGGATGGTCATTTCTAACACTTTCCTCAAACCTCCTACTCCTCCCCACTT
Source organism: Pongo pygmaeus (assembly GCF_028885625.2). NCBI lineage: Eukaryota > Metazoa > Chordata > Mammalia > Primates > Hominidae > Pongo > Pongo pygmaeus. The sequence goes on along the minus strand of NC_072373.2, from coordinate 162,636,341 downwards.
CTACTGATCGCCTCAACTATACTTTATTGAGAAAATGAAAATTTTTAGAAGAAAATTGCTTCATCTTCTCACCACTGAGTTCCTAAGTTTAACTGAATCTGGGTCCATTTTCTCCTTCTTCCCTCTTGTTACCATGCAGAAAGGGACCCTCCCACCAACAAAGGCTGATCCCTTCACTTGCTCTAGAAGCCATCCTCTCTTTTCCCAGGGACTTTGTTCCTTTTTGGTTCCCTTTTTCTTCCATCATTATTCTCTCTCTCTCCCTTTCTCTCTCTCTCTCTCTCTCTCTCTCTGTCTCTGTCTCTCTCCCTGACTGTTTAGTAAGTCATTCTTATTGGCATAACATGTTCTAGCACCTCCTATATTTAAAAACAAGCAAAAGCCTTAACATCACATTCTTTCTTAGCTGCTACCTTGATTTTCTAAGGTTGTCTACATGTGTCCATATTTCTTTTCCCCATTTGCTCATTTCTCCCTATTATTTTACATTTTAATTGAACACACAGAAAAACTACATAACCATCACCAATATTCAAGGTTCTTACGGGCATCCCTCAGATTCTGTCGCCCTACATCCCCTCCAAAGGTAACCACTATCCTAAATTTTTTTTTATCACTCCCTTGATTTTTTTCTTAATCAAATTTCCTATCAAATAACTTACCTGCAGTAAATTCACATAATTTAAAAGTACATGCTGGGCATGGTGGCACATGCCTGTAGTCCCAGCTACTTGGGAGGCTGAGGCAGGAGGATTTCTTGAGCCCAGGAGTTTGAAGTCAGCTGGGGCAACATAGTGAGACCCCATGTCTAAAAAAATACAATGCAATGAATTTTGCTACATATATGCCATCATGTAATCACCACCACAGTCATGATCCAGAACATTTCTTTCATCCCAAAAAGTTTTCTCTTGCTTCTTTGCAAGTCAATTTGTATCCCTACCCTCAGCCACTAGCAAACACTAATTTCTGCAACTAGTGTCTTACCTTTTTTAGGATTTTATATACGTGGAATCATATAGTATGTAGTCTTTTGTGTTTGACCTCCTTCGGTTAGCATAATGCTTTTGAGATTCATCTATGCTATTGTATGTAGTAATAGTTCATTCCTTATGCTGAATAGTATTACACTATATGGATATACCACAATGTGTTTATCCATTTGCAGTTGAGAGACATTTGGGTTGTTTGCAATTTTAGGTTATTATGACGAATGCTGCTTTGACTATTCAAGTACAGGTCTTTATGTGAACATATGTTTTCATGTCTCTTTGGTGAATACCCAGGGATGGGATTGCTGGGTTGTTTGGAAAGTGTATGTTTCACTTTATAAGAAACTATCAAGCTTTTTCCAAAGTGGTTGCACCATTTTTTCATCTCCACCAGCAGTGTATGAGAGTTCTGGGTGCTCCTCATCAACATTTGGTATGATTAGTTTTCTTTTTTTTTTTAACTTTAGCCATCCTAGTTACTATATAGTGATATTTCATTGTGGTTTTAATTTGCATTGCTCTACTAACTAATAATGTTGAACATCTTTTTATGTGCATTGCTCTACTAACTAATAATGTTGAACATCTTTTTATGTGTTTGTCATCCATGTATTTTCTTTGATAAAGTATCTTTTCATATCTTTTGCTCATTTTTAAAATTAGATTTTTGTCTTCTTAAGTTGTAAGAGTTCTTTATATATTCTAGATATAAGTCTTTTATCAAATATTTGTTTTGCAAAGTTTTCTCCCAGTCTGTGGTTTGCCTTTCTATTTTCTTAACAATGTCTTTCAAAGAACAAGTGTTTTAAAATTTTAAAATATTATTTTTAAGCATTTTTAAGTGTTATCAATTTTTTTTCTTTTATGGCTTTTTGTATCTCATCTTAAAAATCTTTGCCTACTTCAAAGTTATTGCAGCAATCTGCTAAATTGTTTTTCCTATAAGTTTAATAGTTTTAGCTTTTATATTTAGGTCTATGATGCATTTCAAGTGAATTTTTGTGTATGGGGTAAGTTAAGAGCCTATTGCTTTAACACTATTTTTTGGAAAAATTATTTCCACATTGAAATAAATACCTTGTCACTTATATCAAAAATCAATTGACCATATATAATTGGGCCCATTTCTGCATCTCTACTCTTTTCAGTTAATCTTTATGTGTTTCTTTATGGCAATACCATAACATTTGTAGAGTAAGTCTTGGAGTCATGTAGAGTAAGTTTGTTTTACTTTTTCAAAATTATTTGGCTATTTTAGGTCCTTTGTATTTCCATCTGAACAAGCTTGTCAATTTCTACCAAAAAAAAAAAATTCTGCTTGGAGACTCTACTTTCTATAATGGTGGCATGGAGAAGAGGTAGAGAAGTTTCTTTCCACAGCAAACAAGTATAAAACTGGACAAAATTATTAACAACAACCATTTTGGAGCACTGGTAAATGACCAAAGTCAAGTAACAATTTTAGAAGTTTTACTCATGAAAATTTCACCACACCAAATAAGAAGACTGAGTTTGTGGCCTTCCTTGTTCTGGACAGGGCACAGGAGGCATCCCTATGCAAACATCCGTGTTGAATAGCAAGAACCTACAGTTTTAATGGCTGGAGGTGGTTGTCTTGGTTTGAGAAGGGCGGCAGAACAGCTAATATGGAAGAATTGTATTAATAGACCTGAGAGAGCCATAGAAAGGCTGATATAATAAAATCTCCACATATTTCTGGATAAATGCTAAGCTATGTGTGCATCCCAAAGAGCCCAGTTAAAGTTAAAAGTCTGAAGAGACTTGAAAATCTGCTGTACCTTTAAATATGCTCCTCAGCTGGGTGCAGTGGCTCACGCCTATAATCCCAGCACTTTGGGAGGCCGAGGCAGGTGGATCACCTGAGGTCAGGAGTTCGAGACCCCCCTGACCAACATGGAGAAACCCCGTCTCTACTAAAAATACAAAATTAGCCAGGCATGATGGTGCATGCCTGTAATCCCAGCTACTCAGGAGGCTAAGGCAGGTGAATTGCTTGAACCCAGGAGGCGGAGGTTGCGGTGAGCCGTCGCACTCCAGCCTGGGCAACAAGAGCAAAACTCTCCCAGAGTGTGCAGCCATTGATGTCTCTGCTCAGTTTTTAATTTTTTGTTTTCTCCTTGGAGAAGAAGTGATTGAGGGCTCCTTAGGCTTTCCCCTGCACCAGCATAGGTTATTGGTAAGCCAGTATGTTGGGTGGAGGCTATGCTCAGACACCTCAAGCCAGTAAGACTTTCACTTTCTGCCATCTGAGTATATCAGTTGAGGAGCACTTTTTTTTTTTTTCAGACAGAGTCTTGCTCTGTCCCCAGGCTGGAGTGCAGTGGCGTGATCTCAGCTCACTGCAACCTCCATCTCCCGGGTTCAAGCAGTTCCCCTGCCTCAGCCTCCCTAGTAGCTGGGACTACAGGTGCACACCACCACACCCAGCTAATTTTTTGTAATTTAGTAGAGACGAGGTTTCACCATGTTGGCCAGGATGGTCTCGATCTCCTGACCTCGTGAGCCGCCTGCCTCAGCCTCCCAAAGTCCTAGGATTACAGGCGTGAGCCACTGTGCCCGGCCTATCTTTTTATCTTTATTATAGATTGGCTATCACTATGTTGCCCAGGCTGGAGTGCGATGGCTATTTACAGGCGCAATCCTGCTATTAATCAGCATCAGAACTTTGACTTGCTCTATTTTCAACTTGGGCTGATTCATCCATCCTTAGATAACCTGGTGGTTCTCTCCTTCCAGGAAGTTACCATATTGATGCCAAGCTTAGTGCAGACACCTGATCAGCATAGCACACTGCAGCCCCAAATTTCTGGGCTTAAACCATCCTCCCACTTCAACCTTCCAAGTAGCTAGGACTACAGGTGCATGCTACCACACCCAGTCTCATACGGTGTTTTTAGAGGAATTACTAAAAAATAAAGCAAATAAATATAGCTATCAAGTCAGAAGAGGAATTATAATAAAAGAATAAATTTTTCATTATTCAGCTCCCACTATAAGTGAGAACATGTGGTGTGTTTGGTTTTCTGTTGCTGTGTGAATTTGCTGAGGATAATGGCTTCCGGCTCCATCCATGTCCCTGCAAAGGACATGATCTCAATCCTTTTCATGGCTGCATAGTATTCCATGGTATATATGTACTACATTTTCTTTATCCAGTCTGTCATTGATGGGCATTTGGATTGATATCATGTCTTTGTTATTGTGAATAGTGTTGCAATGAACATACACGTGCACACAGGGAGGGGAACAACACACACTGAGCCTGTTGGAGGGTGCAGTGGGGGGAGGGAGAGCATTAAGAAAAATAGCTAATGCATGCTGGGCTTAATACTTAGGTGATGGGTTAATAGGTGCAGCACACCACCATGGCACATGTTTACCTATGTAACAAGCCTGCACGTCCTACATGTGTACCCTAGAACTTAAAATTAAATAAATAAATTTTTAGCACAAAAAAGAGTAAAGGAGGAACATAGGAGCAACAAGAACAAACGGATGAGATGAATAGAAAAACAGCAAAATGGCCTAACTTTTCTAGCACTTGATGGTTATATTTAGTGTGGATGTACTAAATATTCTAATCAAAAGTCAGGTATTGTCAGACTGGATAAAAAAGCAAGATTCAATATTTGGTTTTTACTTGAGATGTGCTTTAAATTCAAAGACACAAATCTTGCCCAGTGAATTTCTTACTTTGGATAATCTCTAGAAGTTCCAGTTGGGTCTTTTTCACATTTTCAAATTCTCTTCTCATTATGGCTATATTTTCTTCTACCTTTTGAATATATGGAGTTGTTTTAATATTCTTATGCACTAGTTTCATCATTGATATCATTTTTGCATCAGTTTCTAAGGATTGGTTTTTGTCTATGTTTTGGGATATTATTTTACTGCTTCTTTGCATGCTCATGGTTGTTTATTTTTTTCTCAGACACTGGGCATTGTGAATTTATGTTGCTGGTGGCTAGATTTTCTTGTATTCTTTTAATAATGTTGTACTTTTTTCTGGTATGCAATTATTTGGATAACAGTTGGATCCTTTTGAGCTTGCTTTTAAGCTTTGTGGTTTTGGGTACACAGCAGCCTCTAGAAAGGTTTTATGCTGACTATTAAGATGTTTTACTTCTTAGTTTCCTACTGATGCTCCATATATCATGAGACCTGTTCACTCTGACTTGTGGAAGCAAGAACATTTCTCAGTCCTATATGAGATCCAGGAATTGTTCTGCCTACTCCCTTCTGGTAGGTCTTTCCCTGACCTCAGGTTAATTCTCTCTCACTCCCATTTACGCCTAGTGTTCCATTAATGGAACGCTAAGCATGTGGGAGTTATTTATATCCCACTGCTCAATGTCATCACCAAGGTCTGATTTTTCAAATACAAAAAAATTGCAACCTCAGGTATAAATGGGTTAAATAGATCATTCTGCAGATCCCCAGAGCTCTCCTGTATAGCTCCCTCCTCTACACTACTCTGCTCTGTAAATTGTGGCTGCCTTGTTCTCCCCTAACACCAATCTGCTTTCTTCATCACTACTGGATTTTGTTTGGGGTTCAGTTTTTCAGTGCTACTGCCTGAAAACTCCCTTCAGGGGGTAAGCTGGTGCAATTACAGGGCTCACCTGGTTTGTTTTCCTTCACTCACACACTACAGTCCTGCTCTGCCTATTGTCCAATTTCCAAAAACCATTGTTTCATGTATTTTTCCAGCTATCGAGTTGTTGAGGCAGAAGAGTAAATTTGCTCTCTGTTCTAACATGTTGGCCAGAAGCAGGAGTTTCAGTTCTTTTGTTTTCTAAAAATGCTTTTATAATATTTTTAAATTTGGGGTATTTTAAGATTATTTTAAATGCACAGTAAATAATACTGTAAGTTGGGGTTGTTTTTTGGTAATTTTTTCTCCATTCAAAGTACTATTTATTTATTTTTCTACAAGTTTCTCCTTTAATAAGGGCTTGTTTATTTTGTGGGGAAAAGGCCTCAAACATCAGGCTGTTCACAAAAATAACCCATAGTATCAACTTTAGAAAACTATCTTAAGACTATTACACTGATTTTTTTTTAGAGGATGCATTTGACATGCCAACTCTCATTCACAAAAATACACTGTTACATTTGTGCTGCACTGCCCCACACAGCATACTTATGTGGGTATAACCCACATACTTCCAACTCAAAGCTGCCCTCCAGTGCTACCGAACTAAATGAGATTTCCTTTGCAGTTAGGGAAGCAACTACTGAACTCATGTATGAATGAAAAAAACTGTTCTCCTGCATAACAAGAGATTATTTTAGAGACAGTTGATAAAAACCATACATCCTTTTAATCGATGTCACAAAGAGGTATCGAAATTAAAAGCAAAAATTACACGGTAAGACTTAACAAAACTACTAGGAGCCTCAAAGGAAGTGATAATGAGACTAGGCTCAGAGCAATATGAATTAATGAACATGGTAAGGACAAGGAAGGGGAGAACAGTGAGCATGTGCTTAAGATACCAGGGGAGAGGATCAGGTGAGGAATTTGATCTTAGACAGCCACCTAGGTAAAGAAATAATGGGATAGGAATTCTAAACCCCATCATGTGCTTAAGAGTCGTTCTCAGCCGGATGTGGTGGCTCGCACCTGTAATCCAGCACTTTGGAAGGCCAAGGTGGGTGGATCACCTGAGGTCAGGAGTTCGAGACCAACCTGGCCAACATGGCAAAACCCCGTCTCTACTAAAAAAAATACAAAAATTAGCTGGGTGTGGTGGCACACATCTGTAATCCCAGCTACTTGGGAGGCTAAGGCAGGAGAATTGCTTGAACCTGGGAGGCAGAGCTTGCAGTGAGCTGAGATTGTACCACTGCACTCCAACCTGGGTGACAGAACAAGACTGTCTCAAAAAAAAAAAAAAAAAAAGTCATTCCCGCCATTGGCACTGTCTCTGTCATCCTCCCCTCTCTCAGCCTCTTTTTCATCATCCTTGATTATCTCCAGTTGGTCATCCCCACATTCAGTATCATCGTCATCCAGCAGGTCCTTCTCCTCAGCAGAGTCATCTGCAGCCCCTCAGATTCCATCTTCACATTAGTCTCATCTTACTTCACGGAGCTGCTGCTCTGCCCGTCATCTGACTTCACATTCTTTAACACTACTCCTTGTAGGCTCTCCTCCATTTCAAATTTCTCCAGATTTTCCAGTAGAGAATCCATTTTTTGTTTTATCTGGGTCAATTCCTTCTTATGGCCTGAAGGTCATCTCCTTTCAATTCGGAAGATCCCCACTGCCCACTCTTGGAATTGAAGACACTTTTGCCCCTTTGTGAGGTGTTTCCTGATACATGCTGGCGTTTTGAGGGTACTACAGCCCAAGCACTAGGAGGAGGAGGAGAAGCATGTGCTGGATCACTATGCGTCCTGTCATAATAATCCCATTGAAAGTCACAGACCAAGTCAAAAGAGGAGCCATACATCTCCGCTGCAGATCATCTCATGCCGGCTTTTCCTCAGTTCACTTTCAGCTCTGCAGCCAGATTGGTATCTAAAACTTGGCCGGCAATCATTCTGCCATCCCCTCCTGCCACAGTAGGCTGGGTATTTCTCTCATGAACACAGTGAACAGAGGCAAAGCCCTTATGAACAGAGCCACCCAGTTTTGCCATACTTTGAAAAGATTGCTTCCACATCAGACTTCTTGACCACAAGAGTGTTGAGATTCCCAATGAATACTCTGGGGTTCATGGAGTGAGGATTTGACTTGTTGATAACATTGCTAGCCGTTATGTTTGATGGGAAGGTTTCTCACAAAGCCAAAAACAGGAGTGGGAAGGGAGATTCTGTGTCTCCAACTCCAGGGTTCCATGTGGAGAAGCCAACTGCTGCTTGAGGTCAACAACGTGGTCACAACCACTCAGTATTCATCTCAAAGTTTACTTATAAAATTCATCTTCATTGGTCTAACTACAATTCATTCATTTTGCTGCTGTATAATCTTCCATTGTGCGAATACACCAAAACTTACTTATCCTTTCTTTTGTCCATGTTCGGATTATTTTAATTTTGTGCTATCACGAACAAAGATTAGTGCTATTAGGAGTATTTTATATATGTCTCCTAGTGGGCATATTTAAGAATTTATCTAGGTTATATACCATGAGTGAAATTACTGGGTTTTAGGGTAGACAATGTCCATTTTTTAGGATAATGCCCCCCCCACCCCGCCCCCGGCTTTTCATTTTTTAATCTACTAGGCTACTTTTGCTTTCTCAAACTCTTCCTTTACTAGCTCAGGACCTTTGCACAAACCATTTCCTTTACTTGAAACACTTTTCTCACTTGCCATTTACAAAGCTTGTCTTTTGCATTCTTTAGATATCAGCCTAATATCATATCCACAGAGAGGCCTTCTCTACTTACCCACCTGAAAGCAGATTGCCTTACTTTATTCTTCATCATAGCACCCAGTTCATTTACAGCCTGTGTCTCTCACCAGGCTATAAGGCTCAGGAGTGTAGGAACAGTGGCTATCTTGTTGAACATTGTTTATCTAGTGTCTAGCTCAATGCCTGGGATGCGGTAGGCATTTAAGAATATGTTTTCTGGATGAATGAATACATAAGCAAACTAATAAAAGACATTATTATCTTCATTTTACAAATAAGGATATTGAGGTTCAGGAAGGATTGTATAACATAGTGACATGATACAGATAGTAGCTGAAGAAGCCAGGATTTGAATATAGGGTCTGTTTTTCAAGGCTTTGGATAACATAATTAAAGTAACAGAATTTTCCAATAGTTATAAAGGTGATCTCTCTGTTAGTTTCTGGAACCCCTTCAACATCTTGTGTTCCAGGACTTTGGGGAATTTCTTAAGCAGAAACTAACTAGAATTCATCCTTAGGCTATTGGGCATCTCTTATTGTAGCATGCTAAACATAGGCATTTTATAGACTGTTGCCATATCACAGTAGGGTTTCTATGCAAGATGGAGAAGGGGAATACTTGGATATATTCCACAAATTAAACTTGGACTATTTCACAGACTTAGTATCAATCTTATCTGTGCCTTAAACATAAACTAGAATGAGTTATCATGAGTTTCTTGAGTATAGAAACCATGTCCTTACATCTTGGTGTCCCAGATGTCTAGCAGAGTATTTAACTTACAATGGGGGCTCAACACCTATCAGATGAGTGAAAAGTAGCAGAAGCTGGATTATGAGGGGTGACACCATTTCACCTTAAAGGTAAAATAATGCAAATGAGATTATATTCACATGTATTTAATGTAATATATAAAAATACATACATAGATATATGAATGAAGTAAAATGAGATAATAGCATATTCTGAAGACTATTTCAGAAATGAGCATTATGAATTATAGAAAAATTAAGTTACACAACAAACCAGCATATCCTGGGCATGAAGAGTATTAAAGTCATGGAATTATTGGTAAAATTCTCCTACAAAGTAGAAATAAATGCAACCACCTATTACACACACAGACACACACACAATCACACACACACACTCCAAAAAGAATTCCAGCAAATGCAATTGTGGTAGAGACAAGAAAGCAGAACTAAAATCTAAGTGATAGTATGTACCATTATGTTAGTTGTTATTATAGAAGGCTATGTGGCATCATGGCTAAAGACAGGAGGATGAGCATCAAACCTCGGTTCAAACCCAGCTCTGTCATTTTGTACTATAAGAACGCGGCAAATTACAACTCTGAGCTTCAGTTTTCTCATCTGTAAAGTAAGGACGATAACACTTACTTCATACTTTATCAGGAAGATCAAGTGAGACAATAGGAATGTTTAAAACGGTTGTAGGCACATGTTAGGTGCTCAGGAAATGAGTGTATTACTATTGTCATGATTTTCATCATCAGTGTCATCATCGTATTGGCAATTTGAGCAACACACTCTAATGGTCATCTTGTGGAACTAGAGATCTATCATGTCTGTGACAGTAGAGAAAGTTTTTATTCTATATACTTGCCATTGCCTCCTTTTTCTACTCAAACAATAGACCATTGTAAAGTACTTGGCCAACTGGATTGATCTGTTATGGTAACAGTTAATGCCAGATACATTGGAAATATAAATATTAATCCTACTCCAGGGGAGGAATACTAAGTCCTCATGATTATGGAGCATAGAAGCTTTTGATCAGCAATTAAAACAAACAAACAAACACAAAGGTTTGAGAGTGGGAGAATTACTCTCTTGCACAGTAGAGGACAGACCTGCAGCTGAATCCTTGAAGCCAGATATCTTTCTGAGCAGCAGTTTCTTGATTTATAAATTGGGAACATACTCACCTGTTAAGGTTTCTGTGAGGACTAAATCATATAATCTCTGCTAAATTACCTAACAGAGCACCCAGCACAAAGTGATACTAAAAAATAAAAAATAAAAAACAAAACAACAACAACAACAAAAACAGTGGTCTACACTTTCTTTCCCAAACTTTTTGAGTGTTCTAAAGACTTGGTAAATGGAAGCTAAAAAATCCTTTTTGAGAATAAGAGGCAGCTGGATGAGAGTGGGAGAGTTTTGTTGGAGGACTTAAAAGTCTTCCTGTTTTTACAAAACATGAATTAAGAAAATAATAAATAATGGAGCAGCAAAGGAAGAGGAATTACTGAGTGCCCTCTCTTTGATTTTTCTTTGATTTCCACATCTTGTCTTCCTAACGTACCTTCTTCTTAGGGTTGCATTGTAGTCTAGATGCTTTTAGAGCAAAATGTTCAGGTAACACAACCATACAAATTAAGAATTGAGTATCAGAAGTAATGATAAAGATACCACACTGGCATATATCTTTAGTGGTTATGCATTTTTATAAGGACTAATAAGTTCTGTGAAGCTTCATTTCTTCTTTTAACTCACAATTATTAAGGATCAGCTATATATTAGGAATTGTGCTAGATGTTAGTAATACAGAAAAAAACACTGTCAGTTCAAGTTGTTTGCATTCCAAATTCTTTCCTCTTACTCCCAACCCCACAAATGTGACTGCAAGAAAGAATATTTACACAAAGACGAAACTCTTTCATCCTGATCTATGACCATTGTTAGGCTTTATAATGACAGGAAGTCAAAGGAGGATAATGCCAGAAAGCTACAAAGACAAGGCAGATAGACCCATAAAGAAGAGGGAAGTTATTAATCGATGCAGTATAAATTTTAATTTTAATTTCAGTATCTCCAGTGATTCTTTTAATCATTTCTAGGCAGTATCTGAAAAATCTGTTTTTAGTCTTTTTATTTATAAAAATTAAATCAGAAATATTAATTACTTCAGTTTTGGTTTTGGTACATAATAAGAACACAAGGCCAGGCATGGTGGCTCACCCCTGTAATCCCAGCACTTTGGGAGGCAGAGGTGGGTGGATCACTTGTGGTCAGGAGTTCGAGACCAGCCTGGCCAACATAGTGAAACCCCATCTCTACTAAAAATACAAAAAAATTAACTGGGTGTGGTGGTGCACGCCTGTAATCCCAGCTACTCTGGAGGCTGAGGCAGGAGAATTGCTTGAACCCAGGAGGCAAAGGTTGCAGCAGTGAGCCGAGATCACACCTCTACACTCCAGCCTGGGCAACAGAGTGAGACTTCATCTCAAAAAAAAAAAAAAGAGAACTAAAGTGTTGGTTGACTTGAGTATCTTGAGATACATAATTTTCTTACATGTCACATGTGTATAAGGTGTATACTAATCTCATGCATAGATCCCACTGAATTTTCTTACATTAAAAATTCTCTTTGTTCCACCTTTTGTAGTTATTTTAAATTAACTTTCCTCACTGTATTATTTGCATTGTATCATGCTACCCTAAGTCTCTTTGGAATCAAGGAAAAATAAATAGAAATATATGCCTTTGGCCATTACACCTAATGTGTTGAGGAAACAACCTCACTTTGTGTGTTCTTTCAGAAACACAGATTCTCACAAGATTCTTTATATATATATATATATAAATATATATTTTTATTATACTTTAAGTTCTAGGGTACATGTGCCATGTTGGTGTGCTGCACCCATTAACTCGGCATTTACATTAAGTGTATCTCCTAATGCTATCCCTTCCCCCTCTCCCCACCCCACAACAGGCCCCGGTGTGTGATGTTCCCCTTCCTGTGTCCAAGTGTTCTCATTGTTCAATTCCCCTCTATGAGTGAGAACATGTGGTGTTTGGTTTTTTGTCCTTGCGATAATTTGCTGAGAATGATGGTTTCCAGCTTCATCCATGTCCCTACAAAGGACATGAACTCATCATTTTTTATGGCTGCATAGTATTCCATGGTGTATATATGCCACATTTTCTTAATCCAGTCTATCATTGTTGGACATTTGGGTTGGTTCCAAGTCTTTGCTATTGTGAGTAGTGCCGCAATAAACAGACATGTGCATGTGTCTTTATAGCAGCATTATTTATATTCCTCTGGGTATATACCCAGTAATGGGATGGCTGGGTCAAATGATATTTCTGGTTCTAGATCCCTGAGGAATCGCCACACTGACTTCCACAATGGTTGAACTAGTTTACACTCCCACCAACAGTGTAAAAGTGTTCCTATTTCTCCATATCCTCTCCAGCACCTGTTGTTTCCTGACTTTTTAATGATCGCCATTCTAACTGGTGTGAGATGGTATCTCACTGTGGTTTTGATTTGCATTTCTCTGATGGCCAGTGATGATGAGCATTTTTTAATGTGTCTTTTGGCTGCATAAATGTCTTCTTTTGAGAAGTGTCTGTTCATATCCTTTGCCCACTTTTTGATGGGGTTGTTTGTTTTTTTCTTGTAAATTTGTTTGAGTTCGTTGTAGATTCTGGATATTAGCCCTTTGTCAGATGAATAGATTGCAAAAATTTTCCCCCATTCTGTAGGTTGCCTGTTCATTCTGATGGTAGTTTCTTTTGCTGTGCAGAAGCTGTTTAGTTTAATTAGATCCCATTTGTCAATTTTGGCTTTTGTTGCCATTGCTTTTGGTGTTTTAGTCATGAAGTCCTCACCCATGCCTGTGTCCTGAATGGTATTACCTAGGTTTTCTTCTAGGGTTTTTATGGTTTCAGGTCTAACATTTAAGTCTTTAATCCATCTTGAATTAATTTTTGTATAAGGTGTAAGGAAGGGATCCAGTTTCAGCTTTCTACATATGGCTAGACAGTTTTCCCAGAAAAATTCTCACAAGATTCTTTTACCAGTGACAGTTAAAAGATAATGATGGTGATAACAAATGCCAAATGTATAGGGTTTTAATTTATTTTCTTAATAAGGATAATAAGTCTGGTTATTTATTTGCAATTGTAGCCCACATTTCATAGCACTTTCCACCTAGTTACAAATAAAAGATCTATTAGTAATATTTATGAAATATATTAATATATTTATATCAAAAAAACATTGCAATTCATTTCTTCCAATCATTTTCTCACTATATGTAACCAGCAGGAGGGTTAAAGGTTCAAAAAAACCCCTGGAAGTCTTCCTTTTGGGATAGCTCCAGCACATAGCATGAAACAATATAGCTGCATAAATTATTAACACCACTTTAATCCTCCGATTAAAACTGCAGTGTGAAGCAGACTGTTTTCCTATGTAAGCCACACCATGGGAGCATGTTAAGCACCTTTAGATGTTATTCTAATTCTTCCAGCACTTAGCACAGAGCCGCTGAGCACGATAGGCTCCATTATACATAGTTTATTTGCTGGGTTCAAATCATTTGAGTGCTATTTGATACACTAAATCATTAATAGGTAAAGTGGGATTCATAGTCAGTTCAACTCAACAAACATTTATGGAGCATCTACTATGTAATATGATCATGTCACTTCCATGCTTAAAATCTTTCAGTAATTCCCTATAGCTTTCAGGATAAAATCCAAGCTTCTTAATACAGAATAAGAAGCCCTACCTAATCCATCATAATGGCAGATATATGACATACAGGCTCCCACTCCCCTCTTCTGCCCCCACAACAAAGGGAATCAATGTATCCCATCACTATTTCCCACTGAGACTGGCCATGGCTTCAGAATCCTTCACAACACAATGTTCTAGACAGCCACCACCAATAGACAGGAGTGAAAATCTATTTGCTAGTCCTTTCGGATGATCTAGCATTCCAGAACTTCACCAAACACCATTTGCTCCAGTCACATAGAATGACATGTAGATCCCTAAACATGCAAGACTTTTCACACTTATGTGCCTTTGCATATGTTCTCTCTCCCTAGAATAATCTTCCTCCTTTTCCATGTTTAGGTAGCTCCCACTCATCCTGCATAATTCAGATGAAGCTTCAACTTCTCGGTCTGATCCCAATATCTTTCTTCTGTGCTCTTGAAATACTTGGCACTTAGCATTTTTTTTTTTACTGGACCATGATTATTAGTGGTTCATCCCTCTCCTTGACTAAAGTTAAATTCTTTGAGAGTAAAGGATATGTCTTATTTTACCTTGTATCTCAGGAAGCCATCACAGACCCTGGCATACAGTAGGTATTTAATAAATGTCTAAGAATAAATGTTCTAGTCACTCTACTAGGTTCCAGGAACACCTAAAAGAATAATGCATAAGAACAGGTAACATTTAGTCAACATTTATTATGAGCCAGGCATTGCTCTAAGCATTTTACATGTATTTTCTTATTTAAACCTCACAGCACCTACCCTTCAAGGTAGATTCTGTGCTTGGAAGGACTGTAATAGATACATGTTCAATATAAAGGGGTAGCACAGAACAGAGAGTGATTAGTGTGGTAGGAGATGGAGGGACAAATGATCAGGGAAGCTTTCACTAAAGAAGTGGTATTTGCTGGGTGCGATGGCTCATGCCTGTAATCCCAGTACTTTGGGAGGCCGAGGCGGGCAGATCATGAGGTCAGGAGTTCGAGACCATCCTGGCTAACATGGTGAAACCCCGTCTCCACTAAAAATACAAAAAAATTAGCTGGGCCTGGTGGCGGGCGCCTGTAGTCCCAGCTACTTGGGAGGCTGAGGCATGAGAGTGGCATCAACCCAGGAGGCAGAGCTTGTAGTGAGCCGAGATCATGCCACAGCACTCCAACCTGGGCAACAGAGTGAGACTGTCTCAAAAAAAAAAAAAAAAAAGGAAGAAGTAGTATTCAAATCAGGTTTGGAAGACAAAGAAGGGCACAGGAAATGGAGTGAAGGGAAAGATAGACTAGGCAGACAGAGGAGCGAAACAACACACATAGGAGTGAACCAAGATGATGTTTGGCCAGCAGGACCCAGTGCAAAATGAAGATGTGGGGAGAGGGAACATACACAAAGGCATCTAAGTGAGATGGGGTCTCAATGTGTTGACCAGGATGGTCTCAAAATCCTGGTCTCAAGCAATCCTTCCATCTCAGTGTCCCACAGTGCTGGGATTACAGGCATGAGCCACTGCGCCTGGCCAGCATGAAGACGTGGGTTCTTTCATGCAATAATTAGTTCAAAATAGTTACAGCAGAGCATTAAATAAAACGGAGCCCTTCTGAGCTCAGCACCCTCTCAAACAGCATAGATTGCACACCCATGAAGCCAGAGCTGCTGGGTACCATAAATGCTTCAGTATTGCTGGAACAAGAAGTACCTGGAGAATAAGTACTTTATGAGACAGGAAATGACACCAGTGACGTCAGCAAAGGCCAGATGATATACTATGGTAAGTAGCCTGGACTTTGTCCCATAGTTAACAAGAAGCCATAGAAGGGATCTCAGCATTGATGCAATCTGATTGCATTAATTTGTAAAAGGATACTTCCGGCAGCCCTATGGAAAGTAGACTGGAGGGTAAGAGAGGAAAACAAGGGGATAGCATGGCAGCAGTGGCCATTATATGGGCCAGAGAGGCTCAAGCCTTAACCTTGGTCTTTTCAGTGGGGATATCCAAGAAAAGCAGTCTGAGAAATAAATAGAAGGTATGGCTTGCCGGCATCGACACTCAAGGTGCACATGAGGGAAAAGGAATAAATGAAAGGTGCAACCAAGGGTGTGGCATTCAGGAGAAAACTTTACCATTTTACTTCAGCCTGCCAGACCAATTTAAAGTAGTGCTTGATATAATTATTTAGCATCATTTTTGTCGGTGACATTCCCAGCCTAGAGAAGGCTAATGCACAAACAGCAAGGAATGAAGCCGTTGTGCAGATTTCCATTTCTGTAACTTCCATAAGCAAAGAGGCACATGAAGAGTCTATTTATTTATTTCTTGATCTATTTCCAAAGAACAGTGGCTCTCGGGTCACTTGAGTTTTTCCTATGAAATAAAAAGAGATGATCCTTACACACTTCCAGTGGAATTTCTCAATTACCAAGCTATTCCCGGAAGCTTCTTGAGTTCTCTTTGGTTTACCTGCACTATTTGAATGTGATCTCCAATATAATAAGGATAAAATTAAATAACACATTAGTTCAAACACCAATACTGGCTTCATTTACACAAAGAGAGTAAACACCTAGATCCTTGGAGGCTGACAATAGTTCACACAACTAAATTACCTGTTCTTAACCCTCTAAAGGTACATTTTTCTGTTCAGTTGTTGAAGGTTCAGTCCATTTGTGGAAAGTGTCCTAATTATGCTAACTTCCCTTTCACCTCTTTGCTCATAAAACTTAGGGAACTAGAATATCAACATACACAAATTTAAATAGTCAAAGTATTGATCTGCTTATGACTCATAATCCCCTTCATTAAATAACAGTTTTTAAAAATGGGAACATAGTAGATTATTTTTCTGGTTCCAGGGATAACTGACACTTCAAACTTTTCTTTACTGTTCTAATTGTTCCTAAAGAAGACAGCAATCATCTAACAAAATGCTAACAATGGGGTAGCTTGGTGTAGCTGAAAGATCGTGAGCTTTCAAATCAGATGGATGAAGGTTGGTACAGGTGTGGACAAGTTATTGAACTCCTCTCACCTCCAGTTATTCTGGGTGTAAATTGGGATTTTTATCTGCATTGTAAGGTTAACAGAGGACTGAGTGAGCTCAAAGATGTGTAAAATGGTTGTCCCCAAGCAGATCTTCAATGAAGTCAGGTTCCTGGGTAGCCTGTGTGTGTCTTTGGTAAGCAAAATTAAATGATGCTTAATACCTATATAACTTTTCCCTCAATTATAATTGGTTGGTTGGCTTCTGAGGGTGAGTTTCTTCCCTTTGGGTATAAGCAAGTGAGAAGATCCTTCATGATCTCAGCTTCAGAACGTGAAGTCCCTAGGCTGAAATCAGCTCTCCCAGGGTCAGATCCTGAGATGGCAACACCAGCTCTGGGAAACTCAGAATCTTCTTACAAACAAGTAGGGGAGTTCTTACATTTCCTTCTTTTCCCAAAATGCTTTTAGCTCTCATATTTAGTGCTTCAGTAATTTCCTCAGAAGTCTCTCCCGATCTCCCTGACCTCCTCACTTGATCATATCCCCTGCTGTAAACTCTCATAGCAACCTGTAATTGTTTCTTTGTAGAACTTACCACAATTATAATTGAGCAATTAATTCTGAAATTAGTTGTTTCAAGTACATCTCAATGTTAATTCCACTGGAAATCTGTCTTATTCAATACTGTAGACCCAGTACCTGGTGCACTCCCTTGCACATACTAGGTGCTTAACAACTACGTATAACAAAATGAATGAATGGATGCTGGGCCCTTATTAACTAATTTGGATAAACACATATATTAGTCATACACATAATGATTTAGGTTAGTTTGCTTGATTCACATGTGTAGTCTTCAAACTAAGGATTAGTCTTCATATACAAGGACATTTGTGATTGCAATCAGTGCAGAGACTTATTGAATTGCTTTGATCCCAGTGGGAATGGATTTGTGCAGATCCAGGTACACTCTTACTTAATAATTATTGTGTCCAATGGTATACACTTACAATTTGGTGAGACAAATGAAACTGGGCAAGTAAGAGAGGGAACAGAGTTGAGAGAAATGCCTCTCAAATCCAATGAGGTGGTACCATTAAGCTTGTCTATAAAAGCTGAGTATACCTGAGAGTGATTTCCTGAGTCTAGAACTCTCAGCAATGGAGCCAACAAGTGGGTGGTGGGGAAAAGCAACTAATCCTGAGAAACTGCCACGTGAAGACACTGAATCCACTGACATTGATGTATCTCCCAATTATAGTTGAAGAAATGGAGGTTGATAAATGCTAAGTAAACTTTTCAAGGTCACAGAGCTAGGATTCAAAATAAAGACAACTAACATGTAGAGAGTACAAAAAAATACTGGAAAAGGGCAAGGTAGAGAATATAGGGAAATAGAGAGCAATAGGATAGGTCTAACTGGCACAGGCATAAGGGCAGACTCCTTCACCAAGAAATTACAATCGTAACAACTGGCTCTTTGACCCATCCTTATGCCCCTAATATCCACTCCATTCCTCTTAAAAGGCAAACATTTCAGGTATGTAAGGGTTTGGGAGGTGGGAAGAAGGCATCTCTACCTTAGAGCCACAATGATCAGTAATCACCTTTGTAGGGATGAGTTATCAGATACCTGAAAAGGATATGAGGGTTGGTGGAATAAAGGGAGGAACATGGGCAAGAGGAAGAAAAGGTAATCAGAAGAACAGGTAATGGGCACCAAATAAAAATCCTTTCAAGTCACCATTTTGCCCTGCACCAGCATTGTAAATCATTGCCTTTGCCCCAAGGTATGCAATGGATACATTATAGATCCATAGTTTGAACCATGGCCAACAGATGTCTGACCCTCACCATGGTGGATCCATAATCTTGGCCTCTATTGCATAATGATCTGCAAGAAAATAAATTAAGTGGTTCTACCATTAACCAAGTTGCTTATTCCAGGATCTGAAGTCACTTTTGTTACCTCTACTCATTTATCTATCACAGCCAATCATTTGCCAAGGCTCAGTTCTACTTCTGAATATGCTTGCAGGCTCACCATGTGCCTTCCTCTTTAATCCCTCACAGTTCCATTCTATCTGTCTCTAAAACACTTTTAATACAGTATCAGTCTTCCACCAAGATACAATTGTAAAGTCCATGAGGTTAGGAACCATGTCTATCATTTTACCATCATATCTCCTGGGCTTAGCATAATCCATGGCACACAGTAGGAGCTTAAGAAATATTTACTGGAAGAGTAAATAAATATTTGTTGACTGAGTAATTGAATAAATAATACCCTTTTAATCAGTCCACAAATATTTAGTGAGTCAGTACCCTCTGCCAGGCAATGTGTAAGGCACTTAGGATACAGTGAACAAGATAAACATAGTACTTGACATTTTAGAGCTTATAGTCTAGTAAACTTTTCACCTTTTCTATTGGAATGAAATAACAGATCTAAGCTCTTTTAAAATCTTACCTGATTATCTGGCTCTTCTCTGAGTTCTCCTGAGCTACATAGTTTAACCCTTAAATGCTCTGTGCTAAGCTCTCTATTATTTTTCTCATTTCCTCACCAAAAAGGTAAGATCCTTGAAGGCAGAGAACTGTTTCAATTTTTGTGTGTATGTGTCCTATCTTAATCTACACAGAAGCTTCTTTTAAGAGACTGAAAGAATAGAACTCTCTGAAGTAATGTAAACTTTATATATCTTGATTGGGGATATATCACTAATAGGGTTATGTCCTGATTGGGCTTTATATCTTGATTGGGTTACACAAGAATATACATTTATCAAAACTCATCAGATTGTACATTTATGATCTGTGTGTTTCACTGAAGATAAATATTACTCAATTAAAAATATATTTAAAGTAACACACACTTAATTATATAAAACATCACCAAATAAAAGTAGGCAAAAATAGAAAATAAAAATCACCAGTAATCTCATCTCTCAAAGAGGAACACTGAGGCTAGGTGCAGAGGCTCTTCCTGTAATCCCAGCACTTTGGGAGGCCAAGGTGGGAGGATTGCTTGAATCCAGGAGTTTGAAACCAGCCTGGGCAACATAGTGAGACCCCATTTCTAAAAAACATAATTAGCTAAGCGTGTGCCTATAGTCTCAGCTACTCAGTAGGAGGATTGCTTGATCCTGGGAGGTCAAGGTTGCAGTATGAGCTCATACACATCATGATTGGGCCACTGCACTCCAGCCTGGGTGACAGAGAAAGACCTTGTCAAAAAAGAAAAGAAAAGAAGAAAGGAAGGAAGGAAGGAAAGAGAAAGAAAGAAAGAAAGAGGAAAGAAAGGAAGGAAGGAGAGAAGGAAGGAAGCAAGGAAGGAAGGAAGGGAAGGAAGGAAGGACAATAAAAAGGAACACTGCTTACATTTTGAGGTATATCCATCCACATTTTTTTTTGCACACACATACACACACACTATGGATTCATATAGAGTGTAGTGCCTTCTAATTTCTTTATAAACAGTATACTGAGAACATACATAAAAGGTTCTTTATAATTACCTCTTGAAGGATCAATTTGCTAAACTGCATAAAAATCAGAATCCTAAATTTGTTTCCAAAACTTTTGGAGTGTACGATATTCCATCATCATTACCATCAACACTTGTTGAATATCAAATGTCATCCCTAAAGAGTTTTCTTGACAAAGAATGATCTTTTGCTAATGTTGCTAAATCTTAACTGCTAGGTGATCACTAACAGTAAATTTTTAAGCTGGTACCAGATTTACAATCAGCTTCAACTAACATTCTAGTGTTCTTAGTGACTAAGTACAACAAGCATCACCTCAGAATTTATTCTTCTATTCCCCTCACATTACTAAGCTGTTATAAGATCCAATTTATGGCATGTTGCTATTATATTCATTGTTTAATTTGGGTAGATTCTAATTTAATACAGGGACCCACATAATTGTATGGCTAGACTGTTGTGATCTACATCCTCATAAAATTTACCACAATATGAGCTCATACACACAAATCTCACATTTATATCAGCAGTTCAAACCACATCAAACTTAAGACATAATATTTGAAGTCAGCAAAGCCACAGCCCACCTCTAACACTTCCTAAAAAATCCATTGCTAAATCTAGTTCACCAAGAAGATGGCATATGGGTAAATATTCTAGTGAGTCCTTTGCTGGTTTCCTGATGGTGCTACATAGACTCAGACAGAAGGAGAATTACTTGGAACTACCCAGAAAATGAGAAGAGCAAGGACTAGAAGCAAGGATTTGTGAGAAAGGGAAATGTCTTTTGCTTTACACTTTTTGGCAAATGATAAAAGGCAGCTTTAGTGACAGCAGCCAGATGGAGATCAAATGACAACTGTGAGTTCGTAATGGTCTCCAGCATTCTGGCAAGCACAGGGGCAGTAGGGGAAGTGGGAGGGGTCAGCTTTCCTGGTACTACAAGTCAATCTGGTGCACATCAGTGTTATCTGACGTCAGCTAAACCCAGTTCTGAGGCACTACATCGGGACCAGCTGCTACATACTGAAAGCACCCTGGCCTGCCTCTGTGCACTCCCTGAACTCCTCCTGCCCATAACATTTACAGGGCGCTACCAGTTAATTTATGTTCCCCACACCAGGGAGGATCCAGATGTCGAGGCTGCAGTTGCTGATTTGAAAGGAGCTCACAAATACAGGAAGCTCTCAGAGGATAAAAGAAAACATAAGAGTATTTTACAGTGAGCTTGAGAAACTCATTGTTCTGTATTAAAAAACACACACACGAGAAGTGTTTGAATAACATCAAGCCTGTTCCTTAGCATGCACAGAAACACATGATTCACGTTATCAAAACTGCCTAAAAAGGCTGGTTGTGGTGGCTCGCACCTGTAATCCTAGCACTTTGGGAGGCTGAGATGGGTGGATTACTTGAGGCCAGGAATTCAAGACCAGCCTGGTCAACATGGTGAAACAGCATCTCTACTAAAAATACAAAAATTAGCCAGGCATGGTGGCACAGGCCTGTAGTCTCAGCTACTCTGGAGGCTGAGGCATGAGAATCACTTGAGCCCGGAAGGCAGAGGTTGCAGTGAACCGAGGTTGCAGTGAGCCGAGTTCACGCCACTGCACTCCAGCCTGGGCGACAGAGCAAGACCCTATCTCAAACAAACATGGAAACAAAAAACAAGAACAAAAACAAAAAACAGCCTAAAGATCTAAAATGCCCTGATGGGGGAACCTTGGTTCATCTGTAGTTAGAAAGGGAACATGTATATTGGATCTACCTGTGGCTTGCATCAAAATTCAGGGGAATTTTCACAGCAGTAGGTAAGAACCAGGAAGTCCAGTCAGTACTTTTGCCATTAGCAATGATGCCTCAAATGTTAGAGAAAATGGAAATAAATACAGTATTTTACTTAGGTGAAGGAATTAAGAACAAAGAAAATTAGAAAGGACGTTGGAAAATGGGTGCCATCTAATTAATATTCATGGTGTCCTGCTACATGCAGTGTACTCTAAGTGCTGTGCGTATTTTGTCTCATTTGATTTTCATAATAAGTTTAAGAGACAGCGTTTGTCAGAAAAGAGGCAAAAGAGCGTAGGTGGCTTGCCCAAGCCTGATTCCAGAGTCTGCATTCTGAACACTACACTCTGATGCCACGTGAACCACAGCTGTTCTAGAGGAGCATAATATGTGGTTAAGAATGTGAGATTTGCAGTCCCACAGATGTGCATTTGCATCTTGCCCTGGCCATTTCGCTAGGGGTCTTTTGAGTTAGTAACTAGTTTAACCTCTCCAGTAGGCTACAGCTTACTTAGCAATAAAATGAAGATAATAGTATCTATCTCATAGATTGTTGTGAAGGCTTAGTGACATCATGTAAATAAAAATTTACCATAGTGCTAAGCATGATAAGCATTTAGTAAATTAGTATTTTTTCTTCTTTTTATATTTTAAACATTTATTTTAATTTTTTTAGAGATGGACGTCTCACTGTGTTGCCCAGACTGGTCTTGGACTCCTGGTTTACATGATGTCATGGTCTCAAGTGATCCTCCCTTCTCAGCCCCCTGAGTAGCTGGGATTATAGTCGCAAGCCACCATCCCAGCACAAATTAATATTCTTATCAATAAATAAAGTCTAGGGGAGGATCACTTGAGCCTGGGAGTTGGAGGCTGCAGTGAACCGAGATTGCACCACTGCACTCCAGCCTGAGTGACAGAGGGAGACCCTGCCTAAAACAAATAAACAAAAACAAATAACAAACAAAAATAAGGTCTGGTGGGGGTAGGGGAGGAAGTGTCTTTAAAGGAGCTGGCAGGCCTTGAATCTATTATAGTGTTGAGGACAGCATAACTTCTGAATTTTCTAAACATCTCTGGAAGCCAACTCACTGCTGCACATGGATTTCATGAGAAAATCTTCTAAAGGGATGCACATAGGTTGAAGTTTTGACATGTCTGAGTTTTGGAAATTATGCTAAGTGTCTTTTCATTAAACTTGGAGAAGAATGAAGGGAAATGCTCACATCATAGGTGACAACCTGAGAAAAAGTAAATTGCAGAGCACTGTAAAAACCCAGTGTTTAAGGACTCCTCATAGCTAGAACCAAATAAATTAGGATTTCCACTGTGGTTAGATTTAAGGCAAATACAGCTTCAGGATCACAGATGGACTTGTTTTGATAGTTTACATAAAAGATATAAATCCAAACTTATAAAATGGAGTAGAGGGTCCAGTTGCTAGGGATAATTAGGGACACGCCAAATTAACCAAACTTAATTCAGATGGTCATTAAACAATGACCCCACCTGGTTTTCAGTCGTTTTACCATCTGTTGTAGCTCCTTCTTCTCAGATGGGAGAGGTCTCGCTAGCTCCCAGGTGTGACCTGTTTATTAAGACGCAGTGCCAAATCATACTCCATAGCATTTGGTAACCAGACAATAAATTAAGGTTAATAAGGCAAATTGTAACGTAACTTCAACTGACCTATGGAAACAGATTGAAATGTTTGAAAATTGATATCAAAGCAGAGGAACATGAATGTTTTTTAAATTCTTTAGATACATTATCTGGTGATTGAATTTTAAGCCCCAGAAAAATAACTTTTTTTGTGGTAAGGTAAAGTATTTGAGGTTTTTCAGTGACTGCGAAAAATATAGAGTAATTATAGAATAATAAAATTATTAAGTAAAAAATGTTAGAGCTGGAAGGGCCTTAGGGAACAAGACATTTCCCATTGTGACCAATATGCATGGCTCAGAGGCTATGGGGTGTATTGCAGGAGGGGAGTGAGGGGGAGCCTGAACTTGCCAATCCTTGCCCTTCACCCCCACTGCCATCCGGCTACTGCAGCCACAACCCTTCCACTTTTATCTATCTATATGTGGGGATTATGCCTACTGTGGATTTTGGGGACAGGGAGTTCTTTTCAAAATTAAAAAGAGTTCACAAATATTTGTCAAATGAGGAAACTGAGGAATGGCGAGGGTAAACAACCTGCTAAAGATTATATCATTCAAGCCACATTCTTGGAGGGACATCAAATTCGATTTATTATTGTTACTATGTCTGCAAAGTAGCCACATAGTTCTTAATTTTACAGCATCATTTCAAAACTTCCACAAATACAGAACAGATATACAATATAAACAAATAAGCTTATAAACTGGCCTTCTTGTATTTGATGGCGATGCTTTCCTAAAATAGGGAGGACGGCTTGCCAAGAGGGAGTCTCCAGCTGAGAAAGCAAAATCTCTGACACATTTCTGCTTAGTGGACAATGATACTAATAAGATTGCCCCCTCCTATATCTTAAGGGAATGAGCTGGAACATATGGCAAAAATCCTTACAGGTCAACAATAGAATGTTAAACACAATCCATCACTTTGCCACAAACTAATATGGTCCACAAAGCACAGAAGTAAAGTGTTCGTAATGGATAGCCAGATAGCAGACTATTCAATGCATTCTTTAGTTACTGAAAATGAGGCTACTTTGGACTTTTACATACAAAGTCACATGGGAGGCAGAAAGACTACTGTCACACAAACATGGCTGTGGCCCACATCTAAGACCAGCTATACAGAAATGAGCACTCCAAAAGACCATGTCCCCAGACCCTCTTCAAAACATCACAGTCTTACAGAGCTTGATCCTAAATGATCTTGTTTTAATATATAATATCTTCCAGACTTTGAGACTGACATTTTATTGCCAAAGTACATGAGGACCAAACCAAAATAAAAGAATGCATATTATTCAAAGAACAAAAAAAACTTATAAGCTACTTCAAA
This sequence comes from Pongo pygmaeus, assembly GCF_028885625.2. NCBI lineage: Eukaryota > Metazoa > Chordata > Mammalia > Primates > Hominidae > Pongo > Pongo pygmaeus. The sequence goes on along the minus strand of NC_072373.2, from coordinate 162,611,165 downwards.
GAATAAGTTTTATTGGCAGAAATTTCCAGTTAATCAGGATTAAATGCTTACAAGCACTAAGGCCAGAGAGAGAAGTAGAAGTTCAAATAGTAGTAAAGAATGCTCTTATTCTCTTTTATTTCTTTTTCTTTCGTTCTCAGCCTCCTAAATACTACTTTATTTCCTTAATTTCATCTCCAATTGTGTTTCTTGTATGTTGCTTCTGCAACATAACCCATCTTTGCTTTTAAATCTCCCACTTCAAAACTCACCTTCATAAAACCTTTCAGAGTTGTTTTCCTCATCATTATAATCTCTTTATGCTACATTGAAAGAATAAGACTTGAAGCTTGGCAATTAAGCACCTTTTAATCTATTGGGTTTTATATGTGTATACAGTACAGGTCAAAATCCTTAGCTTACAAAATGGGCCAGTTTATAACCCCTGAAAAAATTATAAGAAAAACAGTTGGATGGGGGTGGAGGGACTATGAGAATAATATGAATGCAGATAAGGGTGCACAATCCTCTGTAACTAAAACAATACAAGCAGTTTTCTGATGTCTTGGACTGAAAAAAAAAATACAAGCAGCAGAACAGTATTTGATCAAGACATCTTCCTTTCTAATATACAAAAAAGACAACAAAGTGTATAACTCTTATGTTCTAATTCATCAATTATATATTAAAATTTGTGTACCTTATTCATTCAATAATATCTGATTTAACAAATATTTATTGGTGGATCATGAGGTCAGGAGATCGAGACCATCCTGGCTAACATGGTGAAACCCCATCTCTACTAAAAATACAAAAAAAATTAGCCAGGCATGGTGGCAGCCGCCTGTAGTCCCAGCTACTCAGGAGGCTGAGGCAGGAGAATGGCGTGAACCTGGGAGGCGGCGGAGCTTGCAGTGAGCCAAGATCGCGCCACTGGACTCCAGCCTGGGCGACAGAGCGAGACTCCATCTCAAAAAAAACAAAAACAAAAACAAAAACAAAAAACACCAAATATTTATTAAAGGTCCACTCTGCATAAGGCACTGTTCTAGTGACTTAGGGACCAATCAGTGAACAAAACAAAATTCTACCCTATATTTTTGGATAGTGGAGTGGGCAGGAGGAGAGTCAGATAACAAACAATATATATAGGTAAAATATATATGTTTGAAGGTGATTGTGACATGATCTTTTAAAAAAACAGGATTTAAGAGATTAGTAGTGCCAGGGAGTAGAGGTATTGCAACTCAACTAGAGTGAGCAGGGTATGGCTCATTAGGAAGGGGGCTGGAAGGCAATGAGCAATGTGGTATTGTGTCCGGAATTGGTGGGTTCTTGGTCTCACTGACTTCAAGAATGAAGCCGCGGACCCTTGAGGTGAGTGTTACAGCTCTTAAGGTGGCGCGTCTGGAGTTTGTTCCTTCTGATGTTTGGATGTGTTCGGAGTTTCTTCCTTCTGGTAGGTTCGTAGTCTCGCTGGCTCAGGAGTGAAGCTGCAGACCTTCGCGGTGAGCGTTACAGCTCTTAAGGCAGTGCGTCTGGAGTTGTTCATTCCTCCCAGTGGGCTCGTGGTCTCGCTGGGTTCAGGAGTGAAGCTGCAGATCTTCGCAGTGAGTGCCACAGCTCATAAAAGCAGCGTGGACCCAAAGAGTGAGCAGTAGCAAGATTTATTGCAAAGAGCAAAAGAACAAAGCTTCCACACTGTGGAAGGTGACCCCAGCCGGTTGCCAATGCTGGCTCGGGCAGCCTGCTTTTATTGTCTTATCTGGCTCCACCCACATCCTGCTGATTGGTAGAGCCGAGTGGCCTGTTTTGACAGGGCACTGATTGGTGCATTTACAATCCCTGAGCTAGATACAAATGTTCTGTAGATCCCCATCAGATTAGTTAGATACAGAGTTTCAACACACAGGTTCTCCAAGGCCCCACCAGAGCAGCTAGATACAGAGTGTCGATTGGTGCATTCACAAACCTTGAGCTAAACACAGGGTGCTGATTGGTGTGTTTACAATCCTCGAGCTAGATACAGAGTGCCCATTGGTGTGTTTACAATCCCTGAGCTAGACATAAAGGTTCTCCAAGGCCCCACCAGAGCAGCTAGATAGAGTGTCGATTGGTGCACTCACAAACTTTGAGCTAAACACAGGGTGCTGATTGGTGTGTTTAAAACCTTGAGCTAGATACAGAGTGCCGATTGGTGTGTTTACAATCCTTGAGCTAGATACAGAGTGCCGATTGGTGTGTTTACAATCCCTGAGCTAGACATAAAGGTTCTCCAAGGCCCCACCAGAGCAGCTAGATACAGAGTGTCGATTGGTGCACTCACAAACCTTGAGCTAAACACAGGGTGCTGATTGGTGTGTTTACAAACCTTGAGCTACACAGAGTGCCAATTGGTGTGTTTACAATCCCTGAGCTAGACATAAAGGGTCTCCAAGGCCCCACCAGAGCAGCTAGATACAGAGTGTCGATTGGTGCACTCACAAACCTTGAGCTAAACACAAGGTGCTGATTGGTGTGTTCACAAACCTTGAGCTAGATACAGAGTGCCGATTGGTGTGTTTACAATCCCTGAGCTAGACATAAAGGTTCTCCATGTCCTCACCAGACTCAGGAGCCCAGCTGGCTTCACCTAGTGGATCCCGCACCGGGGCTGCAGGTGGAGCTGCCTGCCAGTCCGGCGCGGTGCACTCGCACTCCTCAGCCCTTGGGTGGTTGATGGGACTGGGCGCCGTGGAGCAGGGGGCGGTTCTCAGGGGAGGCTCGGGCTGCACAGGAACCCACGGAGGCGGGGGAAGGCTCAGGCATGGCGCGCTGCAGTCCCGAGGCCTGCCCCGCGGGAAGGCAGCTAAGGCCCGGCGAGAAATCGAGCGCAGCGCCGGTGGGCTGGCACTGCTGAGGGACCCAGTACACCCTCCGCAGCCGCTGGCCCGGGTGCTAAGTCCCTCATTGCCCGGGGCGGCCGGGCCGGCCGGCTGCTCTGAGTGCAGGGCCCGCCAAGCTCACGACCACCCGGAACTCCAGCTGGCCCGCAAGCGCCGCACGCAACCCCGGTTCCCGCTCGCGCCTCTCCCTCCACACCTCCCTGCAAGCTGAGGGAGTGGGCTCCGGCCTTGGCCAGCCCAGAAAGGGGCTCCCACAGTGCAGCGGTGGGCTGAAGGGCTCCTCAAGTGCCGCCAAAGTGGTAGCCCAGGCAGAGGAGGCACCGAGAGCAAGCGAGGGCTCTGAGGACTGCCAGCATGCTGTCACCTCTCAGTATCAGGAGAAAAAACATTCCAAGCTTGCAGTCAGTACAAAGGCCCTGAGGCAAAAGGAAGTCCAATATGGCTAGAGAGAAATGAGCATGGGGGGAACAGTATAAGATAAGATTGCTGTAGGGATCAGATTTTTATAACAGCTTTATTGATACAATTCACATTCTGTACACACCCTAAGTATTTTATTCAATGGGTTTTACTATATTAACTAACTGACTTGTACAATTGTTACCGCTATCGATATTAGGACATTTTCATCATGGGCACAGATTTTATATGGTATTTTAAGCCATAGTAAGGACTTGGGGTTTTTCTCTGAGTAAAAAGAAAAGCCATTGATAACTTTGGGTTAAGGAATTGACTGGGATCTGACTTACTATTTACAGGATCACTTTGGCTGCTGGAGGTGAAGGGAGGAAGGGCAAAAGCAGAGGGAGACTAGTTGTTACATTCTTCCAGGTGGGAGATGATGCTGGTGGTAGTGGTAATGAGAAATGGTTGAATTATTTTACATTTTGAAGTGGAGCCTATAGGATTTACTGATGGACTGGATGTGGTTGTGAGAAAAAGGAATCAAGAATGACACCAAGGTTTGGGGGGCTGAACAGTGGGAAGAATGGAGTTGCCATTGACGTATTGTAGGCACAGATTTGGCCAGACAATCAGGAGAGCAACAATTCTCATTTTAAGTTTAAGATGCTTACTATATATTGATGCAGATATGATGAATAAGCGCTGAGGTTCAGAAGAGATGACTGACCAGGTTTGAAATATATTTGGGAGTCATCAGCATATAAATAATTAAGGCCATGAGACCAGATGAGGTCACGAAGAGAGTGAGTACAGAGAAGAGGTATAAGCATGAGCTGTTAAGAAGTTAGGAAGAAGAAAACTTTGCAATGAAGTTGACGGGTGAATAGAATTGTCCTTTTATTTCAGAGAGAGAAAACTCACAAATTGGCTGGGCGCAGTGGCTCACACCTGTAATCCCGGCACTTTGTGAGGCCAAGGTGGGAGGATTGCTTAAGCCCAGGAGTTTGAGACCAGCCTGGGCAACAAAGCAAGACCCCGTCTCTTTGAAAAATTTTAAAATTAGGCTGGTGTGATGGCATGTGCCTATAGTCCCAGGTACTCGGGAGGGTGAGGTAGGAAGATCGCTTGAGCCCGGGAGTTCAAGGCTGCAGTGAGCTATGACAGTGCCACTGCACTCTAGTCTGGATGACAGAGGATGACCCTGTCTCAAAAAAAAAAACAAAAAGCAAACTCACAAATCTGTTCAAGGTGCAAAAACAACCTACCAGTGGCCAGTCACCAACTCAGACCACCTACTTTCCTCACCAGTGATTAGGCTACAAAGCAGAGACTCTCAGAACATTCCTCCCGTGATAGAAGCCTTCTGATACACACTTACCGACAGAGAGGTGGAGGGTTAGGGGGTGCTGATCTTGAAGAATGTTCTAGTTAGTCTCTTCATCTGACTTCTCCACTGGCTGGGCCTTGCTTGGCTGGTGAAATGTGAGCAGCTGGTGGCAGCACAAGGTGGCCAGCCCAAAGCTCAAATCAACACTCTGATTACTACCGTGATTCTTAATAGCTGAAGAGAATTTCCACAGGATAAGGATTTACTGAACACAGAAAAAAGATGGCATTAAGAATATTATACTAGTTTTTTTGTTTTTTTTTTTTGAGACAGAGTTTCAATCTTGTCACCCAGGCTGGAGTGCAATGGCTCCATCTCAGCTCACTGCAAACTCCACCTCCAGATGCAAGTGATTCTCCTGCCTCAGCCTCCCGAGTAGCTAAGATTGTAGGTGCCTGCCACCATGCCTGGCTAATTTTTGTATTTTTAGTAGAGCTGGGGTTTCACCATGTTAGCCAGGCTGGTCTCAAACTCCTTAGCCAGGCTAGTCTCAAACTCCTGACCTCAGGTGATCCACCCGCCTTAGCCTCCCAAAGTGCTGGGATTACAGGTGTGAGCCACCACACCCGGCCCCAACTAATTTTTGTATTTTTAGTAGAGGTGGGATTTTACCATGTTGGCCAGGCTGGTTTTGAACTCCTGACCTCAGGTGATCCGACCTCCTCAGCCTCTCAAAGTGCTTGGATTACAGGCGTGAGCTACTGCACCTGACCAGGAACCTTATGATTTTTAACAAGAAAAAATAATACAATACAATTCTAGGTAGGTGGAAAATACATCCGTCATAGTCGAACTGACCTTTTCCTTTAATGTGGACAATGATCTGTCTAATACTGAAATAACAAGCATTATATTTCTTTCAGATGTTAAAGCATTGATTGTTTTTTGAAAGAAAGAAAGAATAATTCTGCATTATGGAACCAGTAGTAGGAATGTATTTCTTTCAGATGTTAAAGCATTGATTGTTTTTTGAAAGAAAGAAAGAATAATTCTGCATTATGGAACCAGTAGTAGGAATGCATGTAGGATAAGCATGACTAAAATATCAAAAAGATCTTTAATATGCAAAGCAGGTAGCAGTGCTAAAATAATTGAACAATTCTTGAGTATATATTTCCATATGATTTCCAAATATAATCATTTAGCATCTTTACAAACATTACTACAAGAGCATTCTACTCCTGTGTACTTGCAGTTCTCAGAGTTACCTGTAGTGGTTTTTAAAATGACATCACATATTGGAGTTATCACACTGATTATAAAGAAATATATATATATATATATAAAATATTGATATAGGAAAATTTCTCTGATTTACCATTGACTACCAATGTCCTCCAGGACTAATAAACAGTTATGATAAATCATCTATGTCCATTCTAATGTATAACTACAATCTAACTGTGTAGCTAAATGCAGTTTTTACTTCCAGCCATGAGGCCCAACTTTGAAGATAATCACTGAGAAAACATTCTAGGTGTACTCAGCAATCAGGCAAAATGATGTAACATATCTGAGTCAGAAAGTATGACAAATGAATATTTTTGCATACTGGAAGCCCAAGCTTATCTCAGAGAAAATCCCCAAAATACTTGGGCAAATAACTTTCTGATGAAGTCAAATATAGCATGCAGTATAATTTTTGAGTGGAGGACTAAGCCTATAATAAGAAGTAACCATTTGATATCACATTTTTACTGGATATGGTTGACTTGGGTGGGGCACTTTAGGACTGTGGTTCATTTGAATTGGTGTAAACAATACACCGGTTCTACTGTCCTACAGCCTCCATTCAGATGACTGAAGTCACGGGACTTTCAGCATAGCTAGCTGATGACAGTGCATACTATTTTGTCCCAAAATCCAGTTCAAGCGTGGACATACCAATAAGAGCCTAAGCTCTTTAAAGGCAAAGGACCAGGAATTGTACAGTTCTTGGTATAGAAGAAGACAGGCAAAAGTGTTTTTGAACTAACGTTAAATGTGCAATATGTTAGAATTCATGCAATGCACAGGACTGCAGGATTCTGATATCTTATTTAACTCTCAAATTCTATTCAACTCAATAAACCTTGACTGTGCTTCCACTAAATGCAGGTATTGTACTAGGAGCTGAGGACACCAAACTGATGAAGTCCTTGCTGTCAAGAAACTCACATGATTCCCTAATTCTTTGTCAGCTTGCTGTGATCATATTTTCTTCCCAAGAACCTCTAAGAAATGCCTAGTGGATAGAACCTTGGAGTTCCATGGAACATATTAACAATCGCCAAATGATGACTCAGGCTAGATTGTGTAATTCAGGTTTTGTCTGCAAAACTGAAAATACTTCGGTAACCTACCTAAATTTCAATGTTGAGGAATTCTTTAAGAAAGACATCAAATGTTAAGATTTAAGGCATAGATACGAGATACATAATCATGCTTGGGTGAATTATGCACTGACCATGACCATTTCTTTACTCGAAGGTTGTCCATGGCTGACAACACAGTTAAAAAATGAGTGCAAAATGATAACTCAAATAAATGAAACAGAAAACCTATCACATTTCTTTTCCACCAAATTAAGATCAAGAGAGCTGGAGAATATTTTGTCTAGAGTGATAAAAACATAAGGGTGCAAAATTTCCAGGTACCTTTGCAAAAATTACTTCTGTGACCTTTGGCTGTACAGCAACCTTAATAATGCAAGCACTGTTTTGAATGCAAGCATGTGGGAGCCATTTTCACCACTTTTGATGACTTCAGTAGGTTTAAGAAATGTTTTTGCTTTTATTGCATAAACCATAAAACAAAGGAAGAGACTTTTGAACTACTCAGTGAGAGTCTATATATTAAAGTTTGTTTTTCAAAAATGTGTAACTACCATTTGCAGTTTTAAAGGTCTGCTTTCCACCTACAATTTGCCATTATCTCAAAGGTGAAATTTTAGCATATGACTAAAAACTTCCTATAGTTACAGCTTCATGATTCAGCATCTAACATCAATAATTCACCGGGAGATCATAGGAGGCTCTCTGTGGAAGGTAACGACATACATATGTTAGGAAAGGAAGCTTAGGGCATATCGAGAACATTTTGAATTTGTGGGCTGTGTGGGTGTCAGATGGTTGTCTCTCAGCTGGTGGGCGTCCAGAAGGATCCTTGTTTGGGCAAGGCTCTTTGAGAAAGGAGAATCTGGGTTGCCAGGGATTCCCACATGTGGTCACCAGCTCCCCACGCAGACCAGCTCACGATTTCCCAGTTACACCGGGCAGGTGGGAAATCGTTCTGCTTTCTGTGGAAAAGATTCTAACTTGGTTCCCCGCCATCCGTGAATACAAACGGGTTGGTTTTTCTTTTTTGAGCTTCCAACCCTAGCAGCTTTCCAAAAATAAATCAAACCAGCCATCAGGGCACCGAAATAATACTACTGCTAATAAGCAGCTTCGCCTAGACTTAGATAAACAACACTTCTGAGGTAAACTTTGCCCCGGAGGTCTGGAGACACTTTTTTAATGTAACCTGCTTACTAATAATTACTAGACGTCAGTGCATTAACCCTGGAAATAGATTTTAATAGCCACCCCTTAAAACAAAAGACATGAAAGGATAATAAGAAAAAAGTGTCGCAACTATTATAGAAAAACACTTGGCAGCCTGCTTCAGCCCAAGCTGAGGCCACCTCTAGCCTCTGCTGAAGCCCTCCACTCCCAATGGTCCCCGCCAACCGGATAAGAGTGCGCGCGGGACAGGCCTTCCCCTCTCGGCACCGCCCCCGCCCCCGCCCCCTCGGCTCGCCTCTCGCGTGGCTCCTCCCTTTTCCGCTCCTCTCAACCTGACTCCAGGAGCTGGGGTCAAATTGCCGGAGCAGGCTGATTTGCATAGCCCAATGGCCAAGCTGCATGCAAATGAGGCGGAAGGTGGTTGGCTGAGGGTTGGCAGGATAATTCCGGAGAGCGGGGCCCTTTGTCCTCCAGTGGCTGGTAGGCAGTGGCTGGGAGGCAGCTGCCCAATTAGTGTTGTGCGGCCAGTGGCGAGGCGAGGGCCGGGGAGCGAGCGAGCACGCAAGGCGGGAGGGGTGGCCGGAGCTGCGGCGGCTGGCACAGGAGGAGCCCGGGTGGACGAGGAGCGGCCGGACAGCGCCGGGGCCTGAGCTCCCGGAGCGGCGCCTGTGAGTGAGTGCAGAAAGCAGGCGCCCGCGCGCTCGCCGTGGCAGGAGCAGCCCGCACGCCGCGCTCTCTCCCTGGGCGACCTGCAGTTTGCAATATGACTTTGGAGGAATTCTCGGCTGGAGAGCAGAAGACCGAAAGGTGAGTCGGCCTGCGGACTCTTCCGGCCCGAACTTCTCTTACCTACCCCGCGCTCCCCAGTGCAGCCGGGCTGTGGAAGGCTTGCAGGGGAGGAAGCAGAAAAGTTTGCACAGGGCAACTCCCGCCCTTGCTCCCTCGGGACTCTCCGTAGAGCTCCCATGGACTGAAAGAGCGTGCCCCCCAACCCGAACGAGCCCCGCCGGGGCCTTTGCAAAGGGCAGCAGTGGCCGTCGCTGCCCGTGCGGCTCCCGCGGCTGGCAGCCTGTGGCAGGGGCACTCTCGGGACTTCTCACGGGACGCCCGGTCCTTGGGCGTGCAGGGGTCATGGGGGGTGACGGGGCCGCGGTAGCGCCGGGTTTTCGGAGAGCCCAGATGCGCGGTGGTGCTTGCATTCGAGAGGGAGGGGCGTGGTGCCGGACGAGGGGGGCGGCGATGGCCCCGAGGGCACCGGGGCTGACGGGACCCCTCGCCCTTGCCCGCGTGTAGGATGGATAAGGTGGGGGATGCCCTGGAGGAAGTGCTCAGCAAAGCCCTGAGTCAGCGCACGATCACTGTCGGGGTGTACGAAGCGGCCAAGCTGCTCAACGTGTAAGTGGGGCCCTTGCGCGTCCCCCGTGGCACCCCTTCCCTCCCCAGCCCGGGAGGTCGCCTTGGCTGGGCGCCCCTCGCCCGGCCGCGCCACTTCCTGTCGCTTTTCTGCCTGTCTCGGAGGGGAGGGGGCGAGTGGGCCGGGCGGCGACCCCCGGGGACCCGGGCAGGGGTTGAGGGTGCCCGCGTTTCTGCGCTCACTGGCCCCGCCCGCTGCCCCCAGCGATCCCGATAACGTGGTGTTGTGCCTGCTGGCGGCGGACGAGGACGACGACAGAGATGTGGCTCTGCAGATCCACTTCACCCTGATCCAGGCGTTTTGCTGCGAGAACGACATCAACATCCTGCGCGTCAGCAACCCAGGCCGGTTGGCGGAGCTCCTACTCTTGGAGACCGACGCTGGCCCCGCGGCGAGCGAGGGCGCCGAGCAGCCCCCGGACCTGCACTGCGTGCTGGTGACGGTAAGGGACTGGGGGACTGCAGCCTGCGGGATAGAGCCCCGGAAGGACGGGAGTCGGGGCTGGGTCGCCTGATTGTGGATCTGTGGTAGGTGGGGGTCAGGAGGGTGGCTGCCTTTGCCCGACTAGAGTGTGGCTGGACTTTCAGCCGAGATGTACTAGTTTCATCATCAGGATTTTCTGTGATACAGAACATGTCTAAGCATGCTGGGGACTGCCAGCAGCGGAAGAGATCCCTGTGAGTCAGCAGTCAGCCCAGCTACTCCCTACCTACATCTGCACTGCCTCCCGTGACTAATTCCTTTAGCAGGGCAGATTAGATAAAGCCAAATGAATTCCTGGCTCACCCCTCATTAAGGAGTCAGCTTCATTCTCTGCCAGTCAGAGCTAAAAATAGAAATTGTGTAGGAGACAAACCTTGTTAATTCCCTAGAAATACATTAAGAGGATAGAGTGGAATTTTTTTTTCTCTGCAATCTTGCATTTTTTTAATGGGTCTTTTTTTTTTTTTCCTGATAAAAACCTTTGGTAGGTAGGGAAGTTATGTTTTCAGGGGTAAATGTGCTACTTTTGTCTTCTAAATTTTGCTCTTTTTTGACTGGTCTAGCCAAGTGACAGTCCGATTATTTTGCTACTCCTTAAAAGTACTACTCTGTCTCTTGGAGTGTAGTTGATGGCAATTCCAGTTAACTGCTGTGCAGCTCTCGTCTCATCGTGCACACAGCATGGAAATCTTTCTCAAAACTGTTTCACTCAGGTCAGGGTAACAAGTTTGGTAGAGCAAACCGGTGAATGATACTCTCAAGCAAAACTGAACAGATATGCAAACATATGTATGTGGTTCAGCATGGGTTGCATGGGTTCAGACTTTGCAATGTGTAGTTTAATAGGTAATTACCCTTAACGCTTTTGCAGGGAACCCAACTACCTTGAAGAAACTTTAATTTTTTTGTGCTTCTAATTTGTCTCCATGTCACATAGCCAAAATATAGAATGTTCAAGTGTTTTCTCCTCAAAAGTATAATTACTAGAAAATACCGTTTTTTTTAAATAAGTTTATTTTTATTAATTTGTTTCCAGAATCCACATTCATCTCAATGGAAGGATCCTGCCTTAAGTCAACTTATTTGTTTTTGCCGGGAAAGTCGCTACATGGATCAGTGGGTTCCAGTGATTAATCTCCCTGAACGGTGATGGCATCTGAATGAGAATAACTGAACCAAATTGCACTGAAGTTTTTGAAATGCCTTTGTAGTTACTCAAGCAGTTACTCCCTACACTGATGCAAGGATTACAGAAACTGATGTCAAGGGGCTGAGTGAGTTCAACTACATGTTCTGGGGGCCCGGAGATAGATGACTTTGCAGATGGAAAGAGGTGAAAATGAAGAAGGAAGCTGTGTTGAAACAGAAAAATAAGTCAAAAGGAACAAAAATTACAAAGAACCATGCAGGAAGGAAAACTATGTATTAATTTAGAATGGTTGAGTTACATTAAAATAAACCAAATATGTTAAAAGTTGAAATGTGCAGCCATAGTTTGGGTATTTTTGGTTTATATGCCCTCAAGTAAAAGAAAAGCCAAAAGGGTTAATCATATTTGAAAACCATATTTTATTGTATTTTGATGAGATATTAAATTCTCAAAGTTTTATTATAAATTCTACTAAGTTATTTTATGACATGAAAAGTTATTTATGCTATAAATTTTTTGAAACACAATACCTACAATAAACTGGTATGAATAATTGCATCATTTCTTATTGTGTGCTCTTGTTTCTTTTAACTTGTACTTTATTAAACACATTTTACTGACGCTTTGCTCTATACCAGGTCTATAATCAGAAAGCAGGTGATTTAAAGGAGTTGGAATTGTTAGGAAAAAGGGATGGTTAGAGATTCAGCTTGCAAAATTTGAATAATTAAAGATCAATGATGGTAGTGCGGTAATAAGATTATACACAAAATGTTGAGGAGGCAGAGAGGACAGAGTGACCAAAGTTACCTACCAGTTTTTACTGAACAGAGATAGTTTTATGTTGGTCTTAGTGAGTTTTATTTCCCTAGTTACAGAGGGCAAAGGGATATTGCTAGCAGCTGCACTAGTTTGTGCAAAGGTGTGGAGGCCTGAAAGACCACAACCAGGTCAGTAAAAACAGAGTGATTCTGTGTGTGCCTCTGGTATAGAAAGATAAGGGAGGAACAGGGCTGAAAAGGAAGGTGGGGATTAGGCCCAGGCTGGGAAGGCATTCTGTGTTACCCTTATGCATTTGGGCTTCCTTCTGTAAACTTCAGGCAGATAGTGGAGCCCTTGAAGGAAGTGGCATGATCAGTGTTCTAGGAAAGTAACACCAGGGTCTGTGAAAGATGGTTATTGGGATGAGCAGCTATAGGTGACAAGGCCAGTTAGGAAGTGACTAAGAATCCAAGGTTGTGCATTTTGCAGAACCATTTTTACAGAGCAAACAGGGAAGTGGCCAGGCAGTTTTTTGCTGCCCCTAGTCTCTTCCTAAAGCTTTGTGCTTTCCAGCTGAACGTTTCTATGGTTCTGAGGGGTCTGCTTAAATTATATCAGATGGAATAGATGGCAGAGAAGAAAAGCACAAGAAAAGGCTTCAGTAGAACAATCATTTTTAGTTAGAACAGTCACTTGATAATTAACTCCAAAAATCTTGTAGGCATAGACCAAAGAAAGCAAAAATGCTTATGGAGGCAAGGCCTAGCCTTGCTTTAGTCCACAGGAATTTTCTTGTCCTATTTCTCAAACCATCCCCCTTATGGCTCCCCTGCCATCTGTCTTTCATCCTAGTCGTGACTACATACAATCGGGAGAAAGGGTAGGGAAAACTCACTAATAGCAACAAAAAGCTCCAAGTTTCTGCATATATTATGAATACATAGGTCCATGAGCCCTTCACCTTGCAAATGACTCTCTTTTCCCACATCTGCTAGAAATGTGGGTTTTTAGGCCTTGTTTAGGCTTCTTGTATCTTTTCACAAGTGGCTTTTCCTACATCTGCTAGAAGTGTGGGTTTTTAGGCTTATTTAGTTTTCTTGTATCTTTCTAAAATCCAGTGCCCACTCCAAAACATAACTGGTATTTAATATTTGTTTCTTACATTACCAAAAGATTGAGAGCAGTGAGTTTTAAATAGCAAGGTGTTTTGCCTTCCCATTGAAGTAAGGTTTTTTTCAGCCCTTTTTCACAACAATTTGGTAAAAACCCTCTTGCAGAGCTGAATGAATTAAAATGGATACACACCGTGGATAAAGCTGCTTTGCTTAGTGGAACGAGCACAGTAGCAGCTGGCCTTGATTAGTCCTTCTTCATCCTGTTTTACTCATGTAAAATGGAGATAAGATTACCTATCTTGCAGACTTGTGGCCTCTCCTACAGCTCTGCAACCTCCCTCAAGGCAGTTAATACCTGGTTCATTATTGTAGCCCAGTAGTTGACACAAGTGCCAGCAAGCAGTAGGTGCTGAATTAATATTTATTGAATAAATGAATGATTAGAAATAATAAATACAAACTACCTGGCACATGATAGGTGCTCAATGGAGTGTGGCTATTTCTAAAACCCAGGTGATAGCAATAGGAAAACAAGGCATCAGAGAGATCTGTGTTATGACATGTACATCTATATAACTATGTTTTTCAAAAGGAATTTTTGATCTTTATTCTAAATTTGTAATGCTTAGAGATATGTAATAGTACTTACACATTCTTCAGATTGTTTTGAGGAAAATCTCAACAATTACTGCAATGCCATTTGGTTTCTTCAAAATTTTTAAACTCTTGTTTTTCTTTCCTGATTGAGCATAACACAAAGTTAACACAGCATTGAAAAACCCAATCATGAAACAGTTAATTTTAAACAAATATAAAATTACCTGGATGGCTTCTATCTCTAATTGATGCCAATATTCTTTAGTTGTTGCCTTAAAAACCATTAAATCTACTTATTGCAAGCTATGTTACAACAAGAACAAAAATCCCCTCATCTACCTAAAGGTGTATTGAATGCTGAAAAGTGGAAAATACCTAATTTTTCCACTGGCAACTTCACCTCAGTGTCATAAATAGCATTGCTTCCTCCTTTCCACACTTAACCTAGGCTCTTGGTAAGTTAAACTTTTATAATGAAAGGACCCATGAAAGTAGCTAATCTCCTATAATACATATCTTAGTTCCCAAACAAAGAAAAAAGGGTCATTTTTAGGAAAGAATTGTTTGTATACTGTCAATTGAAATATTTCCAAAGCATGTTTTCAGATGCCTTACTGGAGCCCTTGTGAAATAATTGCTTAATTTTCATTTATATAGGTCGAATTTTACTCTTTGATATATGGTAAAAGACTGAAATTTGGGAGATAAGTTCTCTTCAAATGAACAAAACTCAGTGGCATGATTTGACACCAAGCAAGTATCCCTCAAAGAAGTGAATACTTTTTTTTTTTTAACAATGCTTTGGTAAACATAAGAAGCACTGTGAAAAGGTCATATTCATGACACCACCAAGAAATATTAAGTGAGTGCTTACTGTGGACAAGGGACTATGCTGGTTATATTGAAGTCTACCAAAAAAAAAAAAAAAAATCAGACACACACTCTGGCCTCAAGGACTTTGTATCACTACATAAATACAAAACAGAAAATTACCAGCAACATAAGAAAGGCCCAGAAAACTGTTCTGGAAGTTCTAAGGATAGAAATCTCCAGAAGGCATATAGGAATGGAATGGAGAAAAAGGTTGTAAACTCTTTGTTCATAAGCTAGCATCGTATTTTGCAAACAGCACAAAAATGTGATCGATTGATTGAATATCAAATATAATTTTGCTAGGTGCTATGAAGAATACAAAGATGTAGCCTATTAGAGCATTTGTCCTTAAGTTGACAGTCTATAAGGAAATCTTTAAGCACATTAAAAAAAAGATAAGCATGTTCATTTCAATCATGCTGTTTATTGAATGCCTATCATTTTCCTGGCACTGTGTTTGGTCCCAAGGCTACAAAGATGAAAAAGCAGCTGCCTTTAAGGATGTGTACAATTTAGTAGGGATACCTGATACCTGTAATACTAGGTGATAAGTGATAATGAGGTATATTCAAGACCTAAGTGTTCCTGGGGCCAGGGAATGTTTGCCAGGTTCAGTGAGACCTGAAAGATGAAGAGATCTGCCAGGTGAATGTGAAGGGTATTTACTCCAGGAGGAGGAACTATAGCTCAGGAAGGTACACACTGAAGGCATGTTTGGAGCTAGCTTTTGGGTGACAGCAACACTCATACAAGATTTACTACATCCTGAGCACTGATCTAAGCATTTTATCGACAGGAACTCATTAGCACTCTCAACAACCCTGTGGGAGTAGGTACTATTATTAGCCCCATTTTGAAAGTGAAAATACTGACACACAGAGATCTTAATTTGCCCAGAATCATATTGTAAGTGGCAAGACCAGGATGCAAACATGTCCTCCAGTGATGGGTGATAGAGTGGGAAAGATGGTAGACACCAGAGCATGATTTTCCGGCAGGCCAAGCTTCTTTTCTACTAGATGATAGAAAGCCATTAAAATTAATTGGTAAAACTAAGAGAAGAGACAGATGCTGTCACCACCAAGAGAGACAATGAAAAGAAGACGTTATAGCTTACAAAGTCCTAATGTGGGGGTGGAAACTGGTAGCCAAGAGAAATTTGGATCACACAATGTATAACAATTTTTAAAGATCAGTTGTGAACATTTAAAAATGGGAAAATTTCTTAGCAAAATCCAGACTTTTATTGTTTCTTAAAAATTTGCTATACTGGCAACCGTGGGTCCACACTGCGTGGCGGCAATTCGCTGGAGCCAAGAGGAGGCCCCTCCCTTTTGGACTTGGATTTCCAGTTTGCCACAGACCTCACCCCTCCCTGTTATAACTCTAGTTTGCTGGACTCATGTAAGCTTCCCTCCCTCATTCTATTAGGCATCTGAGATCTACCCTTCGCCCCCACCCCACCAACTCAGACTGGGGCTTAGAATCTTCCTGTGTAAAATGAAGTGTTTACACTATCAGAATTTCTCAAACTGTTTGGATGAAATAAGGCCCTGAGGTGCTTGTTAAAAATATAACTTTCAAGACCCATTCCCAGAAGCTTTAGATTAAGTGGGGTTGGAATAAGGCTCAGAATTTATTTTTCCTGATTCAAGCCCCAGAAAAAGAAAAAATTATATGTATATATGTATATGTTTTTAACAAGTAATTCAGGTAATTCTTATAAGGGAAGTTTGAGAAATAATGAATGCTCTCTCGGAGCTCTCTTTACAAATCTCAGGGATTAGGGAGGGAGAAGCTTCTACATGGTCAGTTTCCAGTTTCCCTTGATGTTAGCCCGCCAAAAGGGATGCATATTTCTCTGCAAAAATTGCAGGGATTCCCAGGAAGAGGTGTACCCGAACCATTTGCTACCTGGAGACAGAGAATTTACAAGTTAACTCAGGTGATCACTGCACAAAAGGTGGGAGAGTCTGCAAACAGAATGGGTCTTACCTCCCCTTGAACTGACAGATCAACACACCTGTTATGTGCTAGACATGGTGATAGGCACCTTGAAGACGAGGGAGAAGCTGACAAGCATGATTAAAATCTGTTATTGTTATACAATGAGTACTGCTCAGTGTCAGGCACACAGTAGGTGCTGAGAAGTAAGTGGGGCTTCCAGTTTTCCTTTTTTCTTTGTTTGTTTGTTTTTTGAGACTGAGTCTCACTCTGTTGCCCAGGCTGGAGTGCAGTGGCACGATCTCGGCTCACTGCAACCTCTGCCTCCCGGGTTCAAGCAATTCTCCTGCCTCAGCCTCCCAAGTAGCTGAGATTACAGGTGCATGCCACCACACCCGGCTAATTTTTTATATTTTTGGTAGAGACAGGGTTTCATCATGTTGGCCAGGTTGGTCTTGAACTCCTGACCTGGTGATCCTCCTACCTCGGCCTCCCAAAGTGCTGGGATTACAGGTGTGAGCCACTGTGCCCGGCCACTTCCATTTTTCTTACAACCACTAGTACTTTCTGCCTTTCATGGATTTTCACATTTATTAATTCATTTGATTCTGTGCTGAAGCAACTGAGGCTCAGAGCAATCAAGAGACACCTCCAAGTTCCCATGACAAGGAAGTGGAAGAATCAGAATTTTACTGTGAATTGAGTCCTCTTGATGCTAGCTCAGTCTCTCAAAGAGGCCAACCAGACAGCAGAGATTAGAATGGGGAAGGATGAAACTAATTGAATCGAATCTTTTACTTATCCAATAAGTGGGGCAGAGTCTTGGGAAAGCTAAAGGAGACAAAAAATAGGCAAGGGAGAATTCTAAGAATTGTCTTCTTTCATCTTAGAACTGAGAAAATTCTAAGCATCATTGGAAAGTTGATCTTTGTGTCCCTGTATGCTTTTATGCTAATATCTTTTCTAGAATTGTCTGAGAAAGAATTTATACAGAAAAGCAGCAAACTTTCTTAGTATCATCACTTAACACATGATTATATCACCATATTGTAATCATCTTACCATCATTGAAATAAGCACTCAGCAAGAAATAGGTCATCTGGAGGTCTTCTGATTTGATTTTGCTTCTTTATATGTGAAGGACAGGGCTAGCAAAAGATAAGAACAAGAGTACAGCAGTTAAGACAGTGGCCGCCACTCCAGGCCATTGTCTTAATACCAGCCTGTAATACCAGCACTTTGGGAGGCCTAGCTGGGAGGCTTGTTTGAGGCTAGGAGTTTGAGATCAGCTTGGGCAACATAGCAACACCCTATTTTTATAAGAAAGAAAAGAATAACAAAAATGAAGAAAAAAGACATTGGGTTTTAGAGGCAGAAAGACTTGAGCTTGAATCCTGAGGGGTCCTAGCTGGAACTTGGGAAAGTTAGTGTAACTCTCGAAGCCTCAGTTATTTCTCCTGTAAAATTGGGGAAATAAACAAGGCTTATATCATCGGGTTTTGGTGAAAAGGAAAGGAAACAATGCATAGAAAGAACCTAGCTCAGTTCCTAGAAGCAGTCAATATATGTAAGCTAATAATAATTGCATCTTCCATGAACTGGTGATTTTCTATGCCTGTTTATATTCCATTAATATTTAATTGTTCTGTTTGCAAATTAGTTATATAAGTAAAGAAAAAAAAAAACCACCCAGTAAACTACATAGCCCAACATAACTGAATTCAGCAAGACACCATCCAATTAAATTATGTTAACTTTCACTAATCTAGTTTCCCCTCTCCATTTCCATTAACTTAATTTAGTTATTTATCTCTCATTTAGGCTATCAGAACAGTTTCTGTTCAAAATCAAGGTTGTGAGAACATAAGTACCGTGTATCAATTACCATGCTAGAGCTTGCTCCATAAAGATGATTATGAAACAGTTGCTACCTACAGTTTACTATAGGAGCTATAGGAAGCTGACAGACACAGATAATTTTCAAGCCAGAGTGGTGTCACGGCAAGCAGGGGAATGCACAACGTGTGTGTGTGTGTGTGTGTGTGTGTGTTTGTGTGTGTGTGTGTGTGTGTGTGTAGGGGGTGGTCAGGAAGCCTTCCAGGAGAAGGTGATGCTTGATGTGAGTCTTGAAGAGCATTTAGGAGCTCATTGGGGTGAGGGGTGTGGCATGTGTGGGGCTCTGTGGTGTTTGTTAGGGGATTAAGTATTTAAGGAAGGCAGTGGAGAAAGGCAGGCTGAAGAGGTAGACAGAAACAGATCACAGAGGATGTAAGTAGGGGGTGGGGTTAGAGGAGAGTGATAAAGATTTGGAGTGGAAAGGAGTTGAAGAACTAATAAAAGAATAGTGAATACCACCCCCCAACTCCCTACTCCCCAAAGAAATTAGAAACATGACCTCCAGTTTTTCTTCACTAGTTTATTTTTCTTGTTCATTCTAATTATGAACAAAGAAATCTCTTACCGGCCGGGCACAGTGGCTCATGCCTGTAATCCCAGCACTTTGGGAGGCCGAGGTGGGCGGATTACGAGGTCAGGAGATCGAGACCATCCTGGCTAACACGGTGAAACCCGGTCTCTACTAAAAATACAAAAAATTAGCCGGGCGTGGTGGTGGGCGCCTGTAGTCCCAGCTACTCGGGAGGCTGAGGCAGGAGAATGGTGTGAACCCGGGAGGCGGAGCTTGCAGTGAGCTGAGATCGCGCCACTGCACTCCAGCCTGGGCGACAGAGTGAGACTCCTTCTCAAAAAAAAAAAATCTCTTACCAACTACCCTTCCCCTCTATGTAATTCAGTACAAACTCTTGGCCTTTGATTATTTGACCCAACCTTCCTTTCCAGCCTTGTCCTCATTCTCATTCCCATACTTCTGTTGCAAAGATCTCTGCTGCTCTAACACTCCAGGCTTCCTTAGATCTTGAGGCTTTTGCACACACTATTTTTCACTGCTGAGAATATCCTTTCCCTCTTCTTTACCAACAAACTCCTACTTGTTCTTCAAAGTCCAACTAATATACTGTCTCTTCTGTGAAATCTTTTCTGACTCATTCAGGCAGAACAATTTCTTATGATAGTATTTACCATATTGCATAGCAATTTATCTGTTTATTTCCTACTGCCCATGCACCTGTTACCCCCACTCCCACTATCCTTGTGTTTTCTGGGTTTATCCTAGGACATACCTACCACAGTGCTAGTAGGAGCTCAACAAATAAATAAATTTCTCTTTGTTCTGTTTCTATAAACCAAGCGCACTGTCATTCATATTTAATGTTTGAGTGGGCTATTTTTCTTTTTGTAGTTATGTTTTATGAACTCATAAGGTGCTACTGACACTTTAAGTTTGCTGAAGAACTTTGCTCCTTAATTCTATTAGTGGTAGGCTGTCAATATTCAAAATGCTTTTCTATAATTCATTTTTCCTTAAAATTCTTTATAGACCTGTCGATGAGCCAGTAGCTGAAGTATCAGGAGGTGATTCTTTAAATATCTTTTAAATACCTATAATTATACACAACAAACCCACGTGCCCTCCTCTGGCTCCATACGCTAGACTTTGGTTCTTCTCCTGATTTTCAATTCAAGGAGGAAAATGTACAATGACTCGGGGTGGAGATGGCAAGAGGGTTGATCTCTTCTCAGATTTACAGATTTATATGCAATTTAAAGCTGAGGAAATGTTAAAAATTACCTAGCCTAAATATTTTTTAAAAAAGTGAATGGGGAAGTAGAATCAGAGGTCATAAGTGTCCTAAGGTTGCACAGTAAATGAGTAGTAATCAGTCCAGAACATGCATTTCCTGATTCCCAGATACGTATTCTTTCTCTTACGTCACACTGGCTACCCTGAAAAATGGTTTTCTGAAAGCATATCCAATATACTTTTGGATCTCTCCAGGCTTCTATTTCCTCATATGTAAAGTAGGAATAATAGGAGTAGCTGTTTCCTGGATTTGTTGTGAGAATTAAATGAATTAACAGATGCAGGCCAGGTGCGGTGGCTCATGCCTGTAATCCCAGCACTTTGGGAGGCCAAGGTGGGTGGATCACCTGAGGTCAGGAGTTCGAGACTAGCCTGGCCAACATGGTGAAACCCCCGTCTCTACAAAAAATACAAAAATTAGCTGGGCATGGTGGTGCATGCCTGTAATCTTAGCTACTTGGGGGGCTGAGGGAGAAGAATCGCTTGAACCTGGAATGTGGAGGTTGCAGTGAGCCCAGATCTTGCCACTGCACTCCAGGCTGGGCAACAGAGCAAGACTTTGTCTCAAAACAAAAACAAACAACAACCACCACCATACCCCCACCAAAAAAAAATAAACAGATGCAAAATGCTAAGAACAGTACCTAGTCATAGTAAATGCCTGAAATATAGCACTGTTTATTCTTAAGGCCCAGGGTATTACACCCATGATTAGTAAAGGACTTATTTGTTTACCTTACCTTTTACTTAATCTAACAATTACCAAAGTTACTGTTTGTTTGTTAGTTTTCCTTTATGCAAACCATACTACAAATATTAAGATAGTTCATGGGCTGTAGAATCTGCCTGGGTGTTCTTAGGACCCACCCTTTTATGTTGTTGGATCTAGCACAATTTTCTTAACTTCTCTGAGCCTCAGTTTCCTCATCTGTAAGATGGGGTTAAATCACATCTACTTTGCTTTAAAAAGTTGTTTTGAGGCTTAAATGGGAGAACACATGCACAATGCCCAGCCTAGTGTCTGGAGTTCAGTGTTCCTCATTGCCTTGCACAGATGTCTACAAATGTTGACAGATGTTGCATGGCCAGTGTTGAAACCTACATGCATCACCAAGGTCGGATCTAAAATGTTTATTTAGAACAAAGCACTTCTAGTGAATTGGCCATGGGAAAATGTTTCAAGGTTAAAAGTAGAAATGTGAACCTGTCTGCTTTACATGGGTGATTTTTTTTTTTTCTTGAGACAGAGTCTCACTCTGTGGCCAGGCTGGAGTGCAGTGGTGCAATCTCGGCTCACTGCAAGCTCCGCCTCCGGGTTCACACCATTCTCCTGCCTCACCCTCCCGAGTAGCTGGGACTACAGGCGCCCGCCACCACGCCCAGCTAATTTTTTGTACTTTTTAGTAGAGATGGGGTTTCACCGTGTTAGCCAGGATGGTCTTGATCTGCTGACCTCATGATCCGCCCGCCTCGGCCTCCCAGAGTGCCAGGATTACAGGCGTGAGCCACCGCGCCCAGCCTACATCGGTGATTCTTGGAGTTGGTTCCCAAAGGGGATGCTTGTCTTTTTACTTGCTTGTATTGTAGGGCTTCATCACAATTTTTTCCATATCCAAATCAAAGGCATGCTGTTACATACTTACATTTTAAAAAATACAAATTGGCTTACTTTTTATTTAAATCTATCTTAGAAGGAAACTTTCTATCACAACTTGTGCTAGTTCTGGTTTTCCTAATACATATAAAACTACACAGTTAGTAAAATGTTAAAAAATTGACATGTGTATTACCTAAATCTCACATGCCAACCTTTACTTAAGGTCGGGGACACTAATGAACAAGTCTGTCAGCGCCTGGCTTAGAGGAGGTAGCATTGCCCACATTTGTTCAGGGAATGACTGCTTTAGGCTTGCCCTAGTACACAAATTTCTGGATCCATAGTGCCCTTGTAATGTCACATAGTTGGCGAATGTCTTCTGTTAGGACCATATTTAAGGTCTTTTAGCGGATGATGCCCTCCTATCACTAAGCAGGGTGTGTGTGTGGAGGGGGTGGGAGGAGGTTGGCTCTAGAGATCAGAAGTAGCAACGTGCGGCCGGGGGCAGTGACTCACACCTGTAATCCCAGCACTTTGGGAGGCCGAGGTGGGTGGATATCCTGAGGTTAGGAGTTTGAGACCAGTCTCGCTAACATGGCGAAACCCTGTCTCTACTAAAAATACAAAATTTAGCCAGGCGTGGTGGCACATGACTGTAATCTCAGCTACTTAGGAGGCTGAGGCAGGAGAATTGCTTGAATTCGGGAGGGGGAGGTTGCAGTAAGCCGAGATCACACCACTGCACTCCAGCTTGGGCGACAGAGGGAGACTCGGTTTCAAAAAATAAATAAATAAATAAATAAAAATAAAATTATTGTGCACATAGATGTCTCAGCTGCAAATCTCTTGGACTTACAAACCTGGCATCTTCCATTATGGATGTCAACCATTTCAATTAATTGCTTTCATCATTCAATAGATGGTCTAGGAGGATTTAAAGGGTATAGGAATGCTTCATATGTAAAATTAATTCTCAGTGATGCCTAAACTTTACTATGAACTTCCATTTCTTTGTGCTAAGTATCACTCTCCCCAGAGTTGTACTTGACAGTGCCAGTGGTCCTCCACAGGCCAATATATTAATTCATTTGCACATTAGCATAAATTTACTTGGACTGCATTTTCCTCCAGGGCAGAAAAAGTTTTTGAAAAAAATGGGCAATTGAGGTGAGGGTTCCTTAGACTAACTGCACGTTGCCCAGGGCTGGCCTAAAGTTAAACGACCTCCATGGATTTAAATGACTCAGATAAAGAGAAAGTAATTAGGGTAACAGAGGGCTCATCTGAAGGCAAAGTTTATTTGCCACTCACAGTGGTAAAGGGGTACAGTAGCAAGTATAGTCACGCTCTGAAAACAAGCACAAGGCCCTAGCCATGCCAGGTTGTGCAAAGACAGCTAGAACTGATGGTGGGACCAGGCTCCACAAAGATGGTCAGAGGTTTTTTTTTTTTTTTTTGAGACGGAGTCTCACTCTGTTGCCCAGGCTGGAGCACAGTGGCGCGATCTCGGCTCACTGCAAGCTCCGCCTCCCGGGTTCATCCCATTCTCCTGCCTCAGCCTTCCGAGTCACTGGGACTACAGGCGCACCCGCCACCAGGCCGGCTAATTTTTTGTATTTTTAGTAGAGACGGGGTTTCACCGTGTTAGCCAGGATGGTTTTGATCTCCTGACCTCGTGATCTGCCCGTCTTGGCCTCCCAAAGTGCTGGGATTACATGCATGAGCCACCGTGCCCGGCCATGGTCAGAGTTTTAAGTCAAGAGATTATAATCCTGGCATAGGGAATGAGGGACAAATACTCAAAAGACGGTCGCCTAGCCCCAAACAAGGATTATAGAGCCCCAAATAAAAAGGTTTAGAGGGAATATCCATGTGTTTATGTGTAACTCACCCTCCTGCCAGGGAAAAACTGATCATGGCACATATCCAGAAAAGGTGGAAAGCCCCGTGACATGCATCTCCACACTGAGTTCCAACCACTACCCACAGGCCTGGGCTTCTTGTCCATGTTAAGGCTAAGTATACATCTCACCTGCCTCTTCCAGCTTCATTACCTTCCCTCCTCCCATCTTTTAAAAACTCACCCCTACCCAATCCCATCCATCATCCCCAACTCTCCTCCACCGAGAGTTACAAGAGCTTTGTAATTTGGTCAGAAGCAGTAAAAAATGCTTGTTGTTGTTGCCTCTTTTTCAAAACCGATGTATCTAAATCCTTCAGCCTTTTACTAGAAAGGGCCCAGGGACTGTCTTTTGCCCCTACCTTTTGTTAAGTGTGGAGTGCTGGCTCTCAGAAGCAGGGACCATCTCTGCAGCATGTCCGGTTCATAGCCTGGGGCTTGTTGGCTGCCTCCCGCCCTTGTTCTTTGATGATTTTGCCCTCCCCTCATCTCTGTGGGAATCCCAGCCCCGAGGGAAGGGGCAGAAGAGGAGGCAGGGCATCTTCAGCAAACACACAGTGAATATGAGTCACCACCATCTAATGACCTTTCCATTTGTTATCAGTTTCCACTGCCTCAGCTGGTCTCAGGATGGGAAACGGCTCTCCACAGGTCAGAGTCATTACGTCACTCCTCAGCAGCCTCTCTAGCTCCCTTGTTGGTTTCAGGATAGGCAAGCAGGATGGGAGGGCAGGATCGGGGGGCCTTCTGCACACTGGCTTCCAGTCCTCTTTTCTCCTCCTCTCATCTCCTCCCAGGACCTCATTCCAATGCATACTGTTCCTCTCTCACTCAGCCCAAACATCACCACCCTTGGAAGCCTTTTCAGAGGTCTTTGTCGATGTGGAGCTAGTCCCTCTTTCCTCTGGGCTCTCACAGCCCAGAGGAAATTTGTGTTCACCTGAGTTATGGCACTTGCCACATGATACTACGATGATTAGTTTACATATCTGTCATTCCCACCCTCCTTGCTCAGACTGTGACATGGGCTGGTGTAAGTCTTATTCACTTGGGTGTCATGGGAGCCTGACTCTCAGCAGCTTGCTCTCAGGAGGTGCTCAGAAAATGTTAACTGAGTGAAGGAAGGGAAAGGGGAAGAGAAATGGTCTTTTATTCATTTATTGAGCAAAACACAAGTAGGATGATACAATGAGGCACTGACGCAGTAAAGAAAGCAATGGTGCTTTTAATGAAACTTCTTTCAAATCTGTGAACATGCTAGCTGTGAAGTAAATGCTTTTATTCTTTCCATAGGACATATTTCCAAATAATGATCACAGTATTATGGTTAATAAGATGCTGGACAGATGAGCAGCCAAAGAATACTACATAACAACAAAATCTCATCAATGATATATCAAATGCAAATTTACTAAGACATCAAGAGAATATCTGTTTGTAGTTACATGGCTAAAAACAAGACATTATTACAGTAACCAAGTCCATAAAACTAGAAAACAAGCACTGTATAACAAAAAGGCCTTTTAGAAGCTATTAAATGAACAAACATTATAGATAAGCCAATTTTATATCTGAAGCAGCTTATAGCACCAACACGTTGGCAGGACCAGCAGAGGGGTGGGGTCTTTGGACCAAGGCATCTGGGAACAGGAAAGTCTCTCAGCCATCATCTACTGCAGCCACTTGTTTTACAAATGGAGAAATAGAGGCCCAGAGAGATGAAGCGCCTTGTCCAAGGTCACACAGCACAGGACAGACTGGGAAATGATCCAGGGCTACGATCCAGGCCACTGACTTCAGGTAAGTGCTCTATTTTAACATACAGATATAAGATTCTATTTGATTTGATGTATTTTTTTCCCCATAAACAGGTCTACCATAAAAGAAAGCAATAAAACCCATAATGTACTCTGGTATTATATTTATTTCACTGAGAAATGACTGGCATGTACTATAATCATTTTGGGGGCCTATACAGATTTTACATCAAAATTCAGAGGAATTAGTCAGATAACACTATTTTAGTTATAAATTGATTGAGAAGGTGGCATTTGAAGAGAATATTTGGCACATCCTCCACTACGTAAGCTACCCTATGCCTCAAAATTACTAAATCATTGGTATAAAGTTTTGGTTTTTTTCCTGATAGTTTAAAGATTAGTAAAGTACAAAAACAGTCTAAATAGAGACAAAGCAAGTCAGGTCTTTCCTTTAAAAGCTAAGTATGGCACTTTTCATTTTAATAAGGTAAGTGATTTTAAAAACCTGACATTTTTTAGAAGAAAAAAAAAACTAGCTATGACCCATCACTTGTGAACCATCTGGTATTATAAAATATTTCCCTTATTTAAAAAATGTTTCTGTAAAATACTTCGGAGTCATGAAATCTTGCCATGGTCCTGAGGCCTCAACTGGACAGATTTATGATGAACTAATGAAGATATAAGAATGAAAAAAAGAAAGAGATCACTGTTAACAGAAGCAGCATTAAGGACAAAGTATACTGAATATATTGAAATAGCTTCATGGAAATGAAGCCAAGAAGTTGCATGTATATACGTGAGAAAGTTTATCATTACAGTGGTAGTTGGAAAAAATAACAAACACTGGGTATTTGTCTGTCATTAACATAAACCAACTGCTGCAGACAGTTAAACTGTGGTTTTGTAAGGAGAATAAAGCCTGATAAATAAAAGTGACTTCTGCATATCATATATATGTATGCATATATTTTCTCACATAGACGTCTAGTTATAAGTAAATCAACATTTAGCTACAATTTTTCCCCTCTTGGGTCCAGCATCAAAAGATTTGATATTCATGAACATGCCCTACACCTGGTTAGGAAGTTACATATTTATACTCATAGCCTCTATTGTATCTGACCAGGGCGAATAAAATGAAATCTCCTGGGACCTCAAGTCCATTTCTTACCACTATAAGCACATTAACAGATATATATCAAAATATACTTGTTTACTGTTAGGTAAAAGAGCATGTTTCAGTACTAAATAATACACTATGCCTGCTACCGATAACGTGCACATAATGGTATAATAAAAGTAATTTTTCATGAAAATATTTTGAAAGAAGCTACATTATAAATATTTAAAGAAACGTTAAAAATCAGAGTGAAAATCAGATTAGTGTTCTGAAACTGAGTAGAAAAATAGACTTATAAAAAAAAGAATGTCTCATTAAGTGAAGCATTAAATGTAAAGTTGTCTTTTTAGTGTAAATTTCAAATCTCACCCTTTGAGAGGTAAAATCTTTCTCTCTCCTAAACAGGTACCTATAATTGATTGGGGATATCACAGAACGAAAAAGCAGATGACACAAGGCTAAGGGCAGTGCCGTGATTTTCACATGGTCTTAGAAAAGCGAGGGGCATTCATAAGGCTGAGTAGGTAGCAACTTGGAGAAATACTGAATAAATGTGAGCAGTTTAAAAAAGTAATGCATTT
Organism: Pongo pygmaeus; assembly: GCF_028885625.2. Taxonomy (NCBI): domain Eukaryota; kingdom Metazoa; phylum Chordata; class Mammalia; order Primates; family Hominidae; genus Pongo; species Pongo pygmaeus. The sequence continues at coordinate 162,584,025 of NC_072373.2, read as the reverse complement.
GTCCACCCTAAATGAGCTAATACTCAAAGCCCAGACATTAGATTTTAAAAGGGGTTTGCTTTCCAGGACAGATTGTACAAAATTTGGGAAAATCATTATAAATAATTACTTCTGGGGTTGATTCCTTTTTGAGAGGAAGTTTTCAACCTTTCCTTAGTAGTTACTTTTAATGAACTGAAGATGAATTAAAACATCAAAGGCTTTGTGTATGATTTGACCCCGAAGTGACCCTCTCTTCTACTTTGATAAAGTCAAGATACCTTATTGGCCATAGGAGATTCCTCCTTTTGGGGCTACCCCCATACCCGGAAATTTCAAGGGTGTGAGGGCTATATTTGGGCCCAGAGGAAAATCAAGGAACCCCATATCCAGTTGCTGAAGCCCTTGGGCCCAAGGAGTGTACGACTGAATCCAAGGCTCTCTTGGGTAGCCTATGTGCCTCTTGGATGGTATGTGAACAAGGTAGGGATGAAACTGCAGATATCTGAAAAGAGCTTAAGCATCCTGACAGCTTTGCATTTTTTTTTTAATTTTTTTTTTTCCTCACCGTGTTCCACATACCTGTGGCTGGGGAAACCTCTGCAAACAGATGCTCTGGTAAGAGAGGAAAGATACAGGGAAGGCAGAGAGAGCAAGACAGAGGGTTCAATCACAAAGCTGGGACAAGCAGAGCAGCTGGTTTTCATACATTCCTGCTCCTCTCTCAGCTGGGCTCATGTTCACTCCGTTTCATTCCAATCATCAGGGTGGAGATTTCAGAGGTGCCTATCCCTAATCCAGTAGAGAACATGAGCCCTGGGAGCACAGCTGCTTGGGATCCTCCCAAGGGTCTCCTCCCCTTTTCCAGACTCAGCATCATTGAAGCCCTAAAGGGTCCTTGTAAATTAATGTCTCATATTATCGAAGGACTGTCAGTTTAGTTTGGTGCAGTTTACTGTAGCCTAAGAGGTCCAGCAAGATTTCAAGAGAGGAGAGATGATTGCATTAGTTGATTACAATGAATACAATCTTTAGGATACTCTTTACTTTTTGTACAATAATGACATGAAAGGAATTTTTTATTCTACCTATACACAGCTCAAAATAAAGGTATAACTTCTGGAACCAAGAAACATGGTATGGAGAGAGGGACGTTTTCATAAGAAAATAGCTTTGATAAGTGTATACACAAAGGCATATATATACACAAAACACTGCTCTTCCTTATATACTATACAGGCTGGCACACGCCTTATAAAGAATATAATATCAAGGCTTTAGGATTTCAATGAATTTTGGCATTTTAATTTGACAGGTGCTTAGGCAATTTAGGTCCTGACATATCGGAATCCCTTGTATTTCTAAAGTATATAATTATGTTTTTAAAAAGGCCCAGATCAACTTTCCTTAAACAGTAACCCAACATAAAGCCATAGTTACCAAGTGGAAAATAAGATTGTTATTCTGTATTAAATCAGTAAAGGGTATTTTAAGAGAAAGGACAACTTAGAAAATAGAGACTTCAGAGTCCATTATTCCAAGTTGAGAACATTTTAGTTATTAGCAGTGGTTACCAAATAAGCTGAAGGTAAATCTCTTCAAGGAGCTGCTCATAATTTGCTTTGTTGGGAAGAGGCGAGGAGCTGTTTCTCTATTCCACTATAAGATGATGCAAGTTTTTTTATCCTTGAAAGGGTTTTCTGAAGTTGGTATTCCTATCAGCAAAGGGTCACTCCTGGCATGTTCCTCACAGTAGGACATGAGGTCCGCTGATGCCTTCGAAACCTGACATGGAGACAAATGACAAATCAAACAAACAAGAAAGAAAATATTTTACTTGCACACTTTCAGAGTGTATTTGAATGCTAGGCTATTGAATGGAAGACTGATTTGAACAAGATAATCAGAGTCTTAAAGCACCACTCTCAGATTCTTGTCAGGTAAAAAAAGGAAATGGTACCTTTAAAATGGTGCAATTTGGCAGGTAAGGTCTTTCTTAACCAAGCAACTTAACAATGATCAGACAAACTGGCACCACGTATCCCTTCATGGGAGTGCTGAGGACACACCACCAGCTAATGAGCTGGCATTCCTGTCCAACATTGAACTGGAGTCCAATCAGCGAACCATCACACCCGAAGTGAGGGTGATTCTGCAAAATAAGTGGCCTGGATTCTTCAAAAATGGACTGTGTGTTAGGTATTCTTATTAGATAATCCTGAACTGCAAATAACTTTCAAGGGTTTAAAGAAGACATTATATATGTTTTGTGTGTATGTGTGTACAGACAGAAGGAGGGAGAGAGACAATGCAAGCAAGTACATGTGGTCAAATGTTAACAACTGGTGAATCCTGGTAAACGGTTTATAAATGTTTGTTATTACAACTCTTCAGCAGGTTTGAAATGTCTCAAAATAAAAAATTAGGGGCCAGGTAAGAAAAAGCATATGTGAATCAAGGGAAGGTTGTATCTTAAATTCTACCCAGAAAAAACAGATTGGAATGCACAACAGACTTTAAGAACTGAACGATGGGCTTGGAGCCAAAACTCTGGAGCCAAGTTGTGGAGCTTCAAGATTTACTGTTAGAGATTGGGCTTGTGGAAGTAAAAAGAGAGACGAAACCAGCACGGGAAGAGGCAGTACCTTACTCCGGCATGAATTAAACACGGAAAATATCATGCTCTGTTTCAGAAGTCTGGGAGCGAGATCCTACAGAATAGGATCTCTTTGCCCTAAGCAAAGAGCAATGGGGCAGCTGAGCCCTGTCTAGCACAGCCCAGATAGCCTCATGCTGGGAAGACAGGTGACTATCTCCAGGCCCAGAGGAATGGATCAAGTGATTGCTTCAGTTTCTTTTTCTTTTTTCTTTTCTTTTCTTTTTTTTTTTTGAGACGAAGTTTCGTTCTTGTTGCCCAGGCTGGAGTGCAATGGCGCGCTCTTGGCTCACCCGCAACCTCTGCCTCCCAGATTCAAACAATTCTCCTGCCTCAGCCTTCCCAGTAGCTGGGATTATAGGCGTGCGCACGCCACCATGCCTGGCTAATTTTGTATTTTTAGTAGAGACAGGGATTTCTCCATGTTGGTCAGGCTGGTCTCGAATTCCCAACCTCAGGTGATCCGCCCGCCTCGGCCTCCCAAAGTGCTGGGATTACAGGCGTGAGCCACCGCGCCCGGCCAACTGCTTCAGTTTCAAGGAAGAACTGGTCATAACATTCCAAGGGCACTCACTGCCTAGTTCTCTCTTGGGATTTAGGGGAAAAGACTTCGAAGTCAGGTGATCTAAGAAATGCATTCCAGTTTCTCTATGGGATCTCAACTAAAGCCGGCATTATTACTTTGGGCACAGAAAGTGGTCACTGAGGGCCAAACACATTTAAAAGCTTCATTTCCCTAAAAAGGAAACCTAGACTGCTGACTTGTTATGCGAAGCTGCCTCAGCTGCACTGATAATTCTAGAACACTTAAATTCCAGAGGAATGACTAGGGTGTTTATGAAGTCTCCTTGGAACCCCTGTCCCACTTTAGAACACAGGGATCAACGGACTTGACCACGTTCATTCAGGGGAGACAGGTCCTCAGGAAATCCTGTCCAGAGTTTTACAAACAGAGAGGCTAATGCAGACACTTTTGAAGTGAGGCCCATGCTACATAGGAAAATGAAAGTTAGGATTTTGAGACTCTCAGCCTGTTCTGGAAAAATCCTGGAAGCAAGTGGAATGAAATGGTATTATCTTCTCTGACAAGTGGTCCAGCCCTCAAGGAGCAGGGGGAACTGAGCAGAAAGCATATGTTATCCAGTTGGGGCTTCTTACCTTTATTCTTTCAATGGAGGCTTCTAATCTTAACTGCTGCACAGTTCTCCTTGCCTGGGCTATATTGTTGGTGCTTGCTGTTTTGCTGGACATCTTCAATTATTGTTTTTACCTGAAATCTGAGGAGATTTTTTTTTAAAGAGAAGTAACAGGCATCTTTAAGTTATTTAAACATTCATGTTTAATATGTAGATGTTATTAAAGTAGAAATAATATGTTCAACTTCAAGGGAAATAGATGGATTTTCCTAGTCATCACAGCTTCTTGGAGGCAGTTACTAAAACGCCCCTTAGAAATCTGAGTGGTGACCTAGGTATCTAAGTTTGTCATCCATTTGAGCACCTACATAAATCTTTAGTTTGCAGAAACCCAGCACTAGCAGTTTAATCGATGCACCCCAACATATAACATAAAACTAGACTTTTCTAGGATTTCCTAAGAGGAAACAAATATGCAAACACTTGTAGCAGTTAGGGGACCTGTGGCAAAAGTGAGCATTTGCTATGGGAGGCACATTACATGTCAGTTTAATATTACTGCTACCTACTTTCACAGAAGGTTTGATTTCATTTCTTTTGGGCTCTTGCCCCCAACTAGTAGGCTGATCAAAGTCCTGGCAACAGAAAATGAGAAGAGAGCTCCTCTAGAGAACTTTGAATAAAGGGTGCTTATTTTTAGATATTATCATGATGTAGAATCGTTTTGAAAGTGTTAGGCACATAAGTAAGTCTATATTCATCAAAGAGTGAAAACTTTCAGTGGAGACTCTCCGTGATAGATCCACGGTAAATGTCAAGTGGGATACATGAGTAGCCTACAGTCTGAAATAATTAATAAAATGTTATTATTCCCTCCTTTGACCTCTCCCTGGTCTCATCGTGATGGTCTGGGCACTTGCTAATCCTGTTACTCCATCATATGTTCGTGGATTGATTCTCCTCTCTAGCCTGAGCTGTTGGCCTCTAGGCTGCCCTGCTGCCCTCTCTCCTTAGCCACCTGGTGTAAAGCAATGGAAACAGAAACATCCTGGCCCTTGCTTTACAAACCGGTTGTCCAATAGCACATTTCAAGAGGAAGGCAGGCTGGGGGAAAAGTGCTGCCTGGTGCCCTGACCTATACGGCTAAGTTCATTCTCCTCAGGGTGGCAACTGGAGGAAAACGCAGGGCTGGCAGGCCTGGCAGCAGTGTGGCAGTTTTATGACTCATGGGAGCAGGTGGACAGTAGGTGTGCCTCCCCGGCACTATGTGAGGGCTCAGCAAAGTCTTAGGGCTCCGTGGCGCCAGCAGCAAACCCAGGCTGACTCAACCTTTTGGAGAGGCTACAGCTGAATAATGTAATTCTGCCATAAAGGCTGAGACCAGACAAAGCTGCAAAAAAAAAAAAAAAAACACTAGCAACCCAGACTCCAGGGCATCCATCATCTGGGCACCACGGTGCTCCACACTGAGTTCTACCAGACTTAGAATATTCCCAAAGGCTGAGTTCTAGGACTTGGGTAGGGCTTGTAGCCTCTGTGGTCAGAGGAAGTTTCAGGTCAAATGCACAAATAAAATTGTGCTTTTAACTGTGTGCAAAATTTTGAAATCAGCCTAATAAGCAACCTTCACATTCCAAAGGATTTTTTGGGGGGATTCAATTTACTGTTGCACATTAAGTGTTTTGCATAGGACCAAGGCATTCCACAAACTGCAGCTGCTAGTATTTTTATCCTTGGGGGTCACATACAGCACAGTGAATTGCAATTCCCTGTTTACCTGTTTGTTCTGCACCTCCCCAACAACTGGTCAATGAGCCTCAAGGGTTTTGATTGAGCGGGTCTGGGTGGGGCTATGGGGACCAGCCCTTTTTAGAGTCCCTGGGCAATTTGCGCCACTAGTGTCAGAGCCCAATGCAAAGACTAGTGACAGCCATCAGAGGATTTCCCTAGGAATAAGGAAGCTCTAGCAGTACAGAAAACTAGGAGGATGAAGCATGTGGCAGGGAAGGGTGGCCTTGCCTTGTGCTAAGCCTTGGACAAGCTCATTTCAGCACATTCCCAGAGTAGCTACCTCTTCCTCAGATTCCTCAGTCATCCCTGCCCCACCCAAAAGAGAGGCCTAGGGTCTCTTGGATTCTGCTCACACCCAGCGGCCTGGCCCAATCCCTTTCTGTGCTTCCAGGCCAGCACTTACTAACAGAGCCTCTGATATGCAACTGAGGAAGTAGGCAACCTCACCCAGAACACTGTGCAGTGCTCTGACTCACAGCAAGTTGGAGATATATATATATATATATATTTCCCTGCAGCAAGTAAAACTGGGCTCCCCTTCCAACTGGTGCTGGTTCTGAGGCCCCCAGACTCCAGAATGCGAACATGACACCCTTTCTCAGTGACCTGTGGTTTCCATGTTGCACCCTAAGGACTTTCTAAATGTTCCCTTTGCATGAGGATAAGGTCAAGCATTCTCTTCTTCCCAATCTCCAGGGCATAAAGTTTCCAAGGCCTGAGCAAGTTTTCCGGTAACTGCAGAACAGTTCACACATATCAGGACTGGACCAGTAATTGCTCCCACCCGGCATGGCCATTGGCAAGCAGTCTACAGTCAGACTCTATTAATATTTATAAAATGCTCGGGTAGGTCCCTCTAAAGTTGGCGAGACACTCAGCATTTAGTACATGAAGGTCTTTGTTACTTCCTGACTATTATTATAGTCAAGACTAAAAACAGCCAGCAATTCATGATTCACGCTTGCCAGCTCAGGCTTCTTGCAGCTTTCCCTCATTCTGATATCTGCGTTCAGACCTGCTTCTTCAGAGGGCTTTCTCCAACCTTGTCACTCAGAGGCTCCCTGCTCCCTTCCAATGGGGTATTCCTGCTGGTCCCAGGCTTGACAAAGTCCATGCAACACATTTTTAATTGAGTACTACTGCTACTAGGTACAATATGTTGAGAATAAATGGGTAGGACAGGCATACAGCTCCTGCCCTCACAGAGGCAACGTTAAATAAGCCATTAGACACCCCCTTCTGCTTCAGGCGTAGCCTAGCCCCTCCTCCTGCTCTGCTACCCCTCTCAGGCTCCTAACTCAAGTTCTCTTCTGAAAGTCCCTTCCCATCTGCTGGTACAAACATGGAGAGCCTCACCCAGAATACAAATTAAAGTTTAGGAGACAGGTAATTTTTACACTTTCATAGATTTATTAAACACAAACAACTTTCTATGAATATTGTATAGCAATTGCTTTGGGAAGTCGATTAAAAGGGGGTAACTGTGATTGCAGGGGAATGAAAAATGACTTCTCTCTACCTTTCTCAGTTCTATGGCTGGGCTACAAATTAACCTGACATATAAACAGGTTGACAGCAGGAAAACTGTATTTAATTATGTATGTACACACAGGAGTGCCACAAATATGAGACTCAAAGTGGTCAGATGATGAAAGCTCACATATGATCCTGAGCTACAGAAAAGAATGGGGGTTCAGGGTTTCTGGGGCGTGGTGGCAACATGAGTTATGGGAGGTAAGGGGAAGAGATAAATGGTGAAGAAAGGTGGTTTTCTCATGCACACAGAAATTCTCAGTTAATACAAGTTGTTTCATAGCAGCCCTCGGAAGAAGAGGTGACAGTCTGTCTGGGTGTGGTATCACCTCCAGTCTCCCCTCTTGGGATCCGAGTTAATCTTTCCCAGTTGATAAGATTTCCGGGAGAATATTTGTGACAACTGAGTTCCTTTTGGAGGATCTGTCTTTAGGCCGATAAGGGGAGCTCAGAGAATGCCTCTGCCTACATCTGCTGTTCCCCAAGTATCCTCAGTTCAAAGTAATCAGCACACCAAAGTGTTATATTTTGGGTGGCATTTCCTGAACCCCTTCATGGTCATTCTTAGAAAAAGCTGTACACTGGGCCACTGGAAAGGAAGATAGTTTCTGATCATAACATTCTTCCTATGGAGAAAGCAGACCAAAATTAGACCGTTTCAAGTTAAGGAGCCTCTGGTTTGCTGAGTTGCCACATGGCTGCACAAAGAGGGCCACTGTGTGATCCCTGAGAGGCAGAGGCGTTTACAGGAGCTGGAGGTCTAGCTAAGGACTTCCTTCTGACTTGCAGCTGCTCTGCAGCTCCTCAACAGCTGGGCTGTGCAGAACAAGATAGAAAGCCTGGGGAAACAAATATCTCCAAATATCTCTGTGCCTTTGGAGGGTTTTCTTTGGTCTTCCCTCAGTGGTGAGGATGTCTGGCTGTTTGTTTGTTCTACTAGGTAGAAAAAAGGCTTGCTTTATTCTTACACCAAGAATAGCTTCCAAGGCAAACAATACCTGATATTTGTATGGAATACACACGTGAGCACACACGTTGCTTGCATATGCATTATTCCATGAAGCCTCACTGTAATTCTGAAAGGTTTCTTATTAGATGAGGCAATCAAAGTTAGAAAATCTTGCTTCAAAAGTTAACCCAGGCTGGGCGCAAGGGCTCACACCTGTAATCCCAGCGCTTTGGGAGGCCAAGGTGAGCGGAATGCTTGAGTCCAAGAGTTTGAGACCAGCCTGGGAACATAGTAAAAACTTGTCTCTACAAATAATAACAAAAATATTTGCCAGGAGTGGTGGCACATATCTGTAGTCCCAGCTACTCAGGAGACTGAAGTGGGAGAATCGTTTGAGCCCAGGAGGTTGGGGCTGCAGTGAGCTGTGATCATACCATTGCACCCCAGCCTGGGCAACAGAGCGAGACCCCCATTAAAAAAAAAAAGTTAACCCAGTTCGTAAGCCTTTTCACTCTAGAAGCCACCCTTCCCACTGCGCCAAGGAAAGGATTAATTCCAATTAGTTTGATTCATAAACACTCAGGGCATCACTGAATGCTCCACCATGTGGTTCTTTTTTTTTTTTTTTCCTCTTTTTTTGAGACAGAGTCAGGCACCTGCCACCAAGCCTGGCTAATTTTTGTATTTTTAGTAGAGATGGGGTTTTACCACGTTGACCAGGCTGGTCTCGGACTCCTGACCTCTGGTCATCCTCCCGCCTTGGCCTCCCAAAGTGCTGGGATTACAGGCATGAGCCACCACGCCTGGCCCACTATGTGGTTCTTAATCAGGGGTGACTGACATGTGGTGACCTAAAGTAGGGGGCTTGCTGATTGCCTTGTGTTTGTGTAACACCTCCCTTCTCATGTATGCAAGCTAAATAAGAATGTTCTGGCTCCTAGACAAGGACCGAAGTTAGCTTCCGCAGATCCTGAACCACCAAGTATTCTATCCCACCCAGAAGGGCCAAGGCCTGTGCATGCCTGTGCAGACTACCAGTCTGACAAAACTCTGGCTATCACTTCTGCAGCCTTGCTTTCATTTTTGCATATGGGTAACAGATTTGAATAAACACATGTAGTATTCAGCTACTCAAATACTTCGCATTGGTTTTAATGTTGTGTTTCATCTGAATTCTCAGGTTCCTAGAAATTCCTAGGAACACGATGGTCCATTAGGGAAATACGGGTATTTTCATCTTTGTCAAGAGGGGCCTGAAGCAGGGAAAGCAGGGTGGGGATGGAAAGAGTGTCACAGAGCACGCTCTGGGAGGAAGGCACCAGGAAGCCCCAGGGTCTGAATCACAAGTCATTATGGCCTGGCCAGTAATTGAATCACTGGAGTGAAGCCAACTTTCATAAGCAAACACGCCCCTGTGGCTGTAATAAAAGAGCAGGTTAAAAGAAAAAAAAAAAAGCCACTGGCTTCCACTTACTCTCTGGTCTTGCCTTCAACTTTCAATGTCTTTCTCTAGCTCTTTATCTGCCTCTTCTTCTGTAAAAAAGGGACTACAATGCAGACCTCATAGGGTTGTCAGGGGAGAAACAGAAGCACCTTCCCTTGCACAAACAAATGTTTACTAAATGCTGGCCCCTAGGCTCACTAACAAGATGAAAAACATGTGCTTGGTGGGAAATGAAAGATTCGGGAAGCAACAGAAGAATTTCAAGGTAATGTGACCAGGTAGCAACAGCTTTCTAATGTGGCCTTAGTGAGAAGGCAGAGTTAGGTCCTTAAGAATAGTTCCTCTATTTTCATGAGCAGTTCTTATTTATATCAAAGCCTGCAGGCTAAATCCAGGCTGCAGATATGTTTGGTTGGGCCCCATACAGTGTTAACTCAATTGTATGTGTGTGTGTTTTAACTTTAAATTGAATGTCAACATTTGAAAAATGGAGAGATTTCACTTTAAAAGGAAGACTTCTGGAAAAATCAGAAACTCCTATAAAACTGGGCTGGATCTGAGCAGCAGCTGCCCCTTCAAGCACTTGCTGGTACACCTGCCAGGCCCTCTATTTGAACTTGTGGCACTGCCTTTACACTATGCCTTGGATATTTAGTTCCAGGGACACATTCGGGGATTCGCCGGGGGCATCTGGGCTCACTCCCGCCCTGCCACTTCCCAGATCTAAGGCCTCGGGAGAGGACTGATAACCTATTTAAGCCTCAGCTTTCTCACTGGAAAAATGGGGATAACAATACTTTCCTATCTCAAAGAACTGTTAAGGAGCATCAGAAAAAATAAGTATGTGAGTGTAATAAACACAAAGGATACTTGGTTTCTGAGTGTTTAGTACCTGCATCCTCTTATACACTGTGTGAAGTACACCCAGCACTTTGCATTCCTCAATGGACTGGAGCCAGGCAGCAGTTCTACCCTCCTCCTAGCATGCCTCCCTGGGCTGCGGGGCTGGAAAGTGGAAAACTACATCTTTCAGTGGGATGGGCTGAATTGTGTCCTCCAAAAGTTATATGTTGAAATCCTAACCCCCAGTATATATATCCTAACCCCCAGTAATTCAGAACATGACTGTACTCAGAGACAAGGTCTTTTAAGGAGGCAATCAATTTAAAACGAGGTCATAAGTGGACCTTAATCCAAAATGACTGGCATCCTTATGAGAACGAGAAATTTGGACATAGATAGGGACAGAGAGAAGACCATGTGAATGCAGAGGGAGAAAACGACCATCTTTTTTTTGTTTGTTTGTTTTTGAGACGGAGTTCCGCTCTTGTCGCCCAGGCTCAAGTGCAGCGGCGTGATCTCGGCTCACTGCAACCTCCACCTATTTCAAGCGGTTCTCCTGCCTCAGCCTCCTGAGTAGCTGGGATTACAGGCGCCCGCCACCACACCTGGCTAATTTTTGTATTTTTAGTAGAGACGGGGTTTCACCATGTTGGCCAGGCTGGTCTTCAACTCCTGACCTCGTGATCCACCTGCCTCATCCTCTCAAAGTGTTGGGATTACAGGCGTGAGCCACCGTGCCTGGCCTCGACCATCTACTAATAAAAGCCAAGAGTGAGGCCTCGGAAGAGGCCAACCCTGCCAATGTCTTGATCTCAGACTTCTAGCTTCCAGAAATGTGAGAAAATTCATTTCTGTTGGTTAAGCCCCCTGGTCTGTGGCAGTTTGTTATGGCATTCCTAGCACACTATCACACCCAGGTTTTCTTGATGTTAGGGCTCCAGATGACGCAGTCTCTGCCAATTCAATGCGTTTAGGAGCAATCTGGCAGGTAGAAGTGAGGAGGCCAGTTTCTTGATGCTTGGGTTATTTCTGCTGACAAGCAGGGTGGTGGGCAAGCTGCTCTTAGGGCAAGTGGAGGCATCATAATGTTCAGTCACTAGCAACACAGGACTGAGAAGCTGCATGGCTGCAGCAGCCTCTTGATTCTCTACTCCCCACTGGGTACCCGTGGCCAGTTCTGCAGTGGTGTCTGGGAGTTGTTCCTGGGGGCAGTATCATGGGCCTGCTCCTCCAGCCCTTCCAATGATTGTGCAAGCACCTAATTCTCTGTATTGAAGCTCATTCTGCTAACTTTGCCAAGATCACCTTCTGTTTGCTGTGACTGAACCTTGGCTGATTGACAATTGTTAATCTGCTGCTTTGTAAACTGCAAATAACTTATAAATATTAGCTATTATTATTACCACACCATCATTGCTGGACATCCCAAACTCTAAAACTTGAAGGAAGGAAGGAGTTAAGACATAAAATTCTTTCTCTTTCTCCCCAAAGTTGCAGGTTATGAGGCCAGGGTGCTTGAACCTGTGGTCAGCTGCAAGTGCTGCCCTGGTCTGGCATAGTTATGAGAGCAAAGAGCAAAAGAGAACATGTTGCTGGCTTACAGGCAAGGCAAATGAGAGGGAGAGATGAGGAGGGGCTGCACAGAGAGGTGGGAAATGTGGTTTGGGGTGGGGAAGGCAGAGTGTCTAGAGCTTTACAAAGAGTAGTTTACATAGTTTCAGAATCAGAATGAGAAAGAATGAGAACACCTCTCTCTGAAAACCTCAACAGAGCTCATTCTGTAAAAACAGCAGGCTTTCAGATTTGGAAATCCTTTTGAGGTCCCTATCTGGTGTCTTTCACTAGTTGATTTTATCTGCCATCCAGGGTACATGTCCCTGAATAATAACAATAAAGATAGTAAGTTATAATGATTAATTTTGACAATTACCACCATTTACTGACTGCCGAGTCTGTGCCAGGTAAGTAAATTCCATGCAGCACTGCATTTAAGTCTGTCAACAACTCTAAGAGATGAATCCTTCTATTATTTCTGTTTGACAGATGAAGCAGAGAGAGGTTAAAAAATTCTTGCCCAAGATCACACAGATTTACACGGCAGAGTTGAGACTCAGGGCTACCTGGCTCTCAAGATCACGGTCTTACTTACCACCCTTTGCTGCCTGCCTCTGAACAGCAAGAATACAAGGAAGGGGTTGGGAGAAAGGAGAGGCAAGTATCAGCCAGAAGCACTGAATAAAGAAGACATGGCCTCCATTCAGGGGTTACTCTTCATTCAGACAGGTTATCCCCGCAGCAAAGTCAGTAGGAAGTGTGAAGCTAAGTGGCTTTGACAGAAGACCCAAGCGAAGGAGAATCAATTGTTCTTATTCATAAGAACGACTGTCCCAGATTCTACATAGGAATATTGCTAAAGACACAAGATGATTCTCCTGTGCCTGAGAGAAGTTGGCAAGGATCCATGAGAATGAGCCAATCCTCGGCAATAAATCCAGAGGAGAGTGAGCTGCAGAGTCTGGGCAGCGAGTTCCTCACTTCACTGTGTGTCTAGAACACCTGGGGCACTTGTTTAAGAAAATCTGATTCAGTAGGGCTGGAGAAGGGCCCACAGATCTGTATTCAAAGGCCTCCTAGATGATTCTGATATAAGTCCTCTGAAGAAATGGCTTATGGTATGATCAGAGTCTCCACATCTTGATCCTCCCCATATTTATTCCTGCCTGGGGATTAAAAAATGTCAATTTAAAAGGACACTACTCAGCCGGGTATGGTGGCTCATGCCTGTAATCCCAGCACTGTGGGAGGCCGAGGCAGGCAGATCACTTGAGGTCAGGAGTTGAGACCAGTCTGCCCAACATGGCCAAACCCTGTCTCTACTAAAAAAAGAAAAATCAGCCGGGCGTGGTGGTGCACACCTATAGTCCCAGCTACTGGGGAGGCCGAGGCAGGAGAATCCCTTGAACTCAGGAGGCAGAGGTTGCAGTGACTCAAGATTGCACCATTGCACTCCGGCCTGGGCGACAAAGTAAGACTCTAAAAAAAGTAGGACACTACTTTTTTTCTGTGCTTAACTTTTCAAAGCTCTGAATAAGTAAAAATTCTAACTTCTTTTAATTACCTTAACCTACAGGATTAAGTGTTCTTCAGACTGAAATTTTTCTTACCATTTAACATACTTCTTTGCTACAAAAGCCTGAGTTTGTAACAGCCATTGCTTTCTGAAAAGCATCTCCTCCCTGGTGTCAGTGATGCTAGACTCTCCTGTTCTTGCACTGTCCAGTGATATTCCTTTGGTACAGCTCTCGCTCCTTCTCCTGAGTAGGTATTCTCAGGGGCTGGAACTCTAGCACAGTGAACATGTGCTTTTACAGCCAGATAAATTCAAATCCCGGCTCATCACTTATTACGCCAAGTTGCTGTACTTCTCTGGGCCTCATTTGCTCATTTGTAAAATGGGAAGGAATAACAATAGTACTTACCTTAAAGAGTTGTTACAGGATGAACTGAGAGAGCACATATGAGTTGCTCAGCACGTGCCTGACACGCACTGGTCCTCAGGAAATGCAGATGATGCTCTTTCCACCCTATGACTTCAGCTATGACCAACCCACTTCACATGCAGCCCTGACCCTTCACCTGAATTCCAATGTGTAAATGACAGCCTGTTTAATTTTAAGCTTGAATGGTCCACAGTTGCTTCAAACACAACACAGGTAAAACCCAATGAAACACCACTGTCTATCCCCAACCTGACCACCACTGTCCTGGTCACAGAGGCCTCCTTTTGCTTCTGCCCTCCTTCTAACTCCTCAGACCATCTTTGTCCTATAAAAATGTGAGCCACGTATGTGATTTAAAATTCTTTAGTAGCCATATTAAAAAAAAGTGAAATTAATTTTATTTAGCCCAATATGAAAAAACTGACATGTAATCATTGTAAATATTATTGAAATGTTTTTTGTACTAAACCTGTGAGACCTGATAAATATTCTATACTTGCAGCACATCTCAATTTGGACATGATAGTGGCTGCCTTATTAGACAGTGTGACCTGAAACTCTGGACTCTGAAAATCTTCTTGAGTTCTCCACTTTGACAACCCACCCCCGCCCCCAACCCATTTTAACTTTCCCCATTCTCCTGGCTTCTATTTTACCTGAGTCTTGGCTTTCTGCAGCTCAGGTCAGGGCTATTGCCTGAGCCTTGTAACAGCACTCCTGCCCCTAATCCTTCTTCAATCTGATCTACCCTGACCACTATGCTCATATGATATAGTACCCCTTTCAGTTTGGTCCTCTCTGGCTTTCCCAGGACCCCCCAGGAAAAGTCCAAAGGGCCTGGCTTCATATTCAAGATCCTCTCTAATGTTTTTGCCACCATAATAAAAATCCTAATAATAAAGCAGCTAATTTCTACACAGAGCTTACTATATGCCCATCAATGTCAATACATTATCCTACTGAATCCTCAAATGGCCCTGTGAGGTAGGCTCTATTTTCATGCCCATTTTACAAATGAAGAAACTGAGGCACAAAGAGGTTAAATATGTGTCTTGTGTCAAACAGCTAGCAAGCTGCTTGGTTGGGATTTGAGACCAGGCAGGCTGATTCCAGAGGCCCGGCGCACAACCTCTACTGCTATACTGTCATAGTGTCAGGGGAGTGTCACCCCATTTCCTGGCTTCATGGGCTGTGTTTAAAGTCTCACCTGCGAGCCTCCACTCCAATTCTCTGTCTTCTTCTCTTTACCTATTTAAATTCTCCTTTTGTAGGCCCTAGTTCACATCAACTCTTCCAAGGAAGGTCTGTCTCCCTAATCAATTTTGTTTACAGTAATTAATTCCCTTCATGAATTCCTGCTACATGCTTATATCTTATGGGTTCAAGGACTCCTAAGGGTGGGTCATGAATGCAAAAGGTGGACATGGGGAGTTGTGCACTAATGCCCTGAAACTGTATGCAAAATTTGGTGTGTGTGTTTACGTTTTGCTTTTTTTTTGTTTTCCGGAGGACAAGATTTATAGCTACCATCAAGCTTTCAAAAAGGTCTATAACACCATTTATTTCAATGGTTAATTGTATGTTATTTAGTGTCTACTGTGTATAAATATTGTCTTCCCACTGTTGGCTCGGTAATAATATAGCAACTACACTTATTCATTACTATATGCCAGCTACCGTGTCAAGTACTCCATGCAGATATTAGTTCATTGGATAGATATTTTCTGCAACTATAGGAGGTTGGGTTTATCATACCTACTGCGACCAAATGCTCAGGACAGTTACATAATTTGTCCAAGATCATATAGCTATTACATGGCAGAAGGAAGATTTCAACCCAGATATCTGACTTTAAAGCCATGCCCTAACCAGACAGCTGAGTTATCTCATGCCATCGTCTCTCTCATATTGACTAATGTGGAGAATGAGGCCTCAATTAAAACTGGATTAGATTAAGACATGCAATGTAGCAACCAACACATCAGCCAGCCTGAGTCTCACACCCTGGGTGTTTGCATGCCCAGTGTTTGTTTTCTTAGAAACAGGATACACCTTGCTGCTCCTTCCTACAAGTATCCCGTGAAATACTGACTGTTCTGAGCTCACAGATGCTCACTTGCTTGGTGGCCCACACGGCTCTGAGAAGCCTGGGTGGAGCTTCTGATGTTTCCATGCACTTTATTAGGGCCAGTTGCTGCTGCTCTGAACTTTCACCTCCAGCATGAGATGGCCACTTGTGTGGCACCAAGATTCCAAGAGACCATGCACCCTCATACTGTGCCCCAAATAAGTTTTCAGCTGGTGAAGGCGGGCCCATGGGGAGTAGCCCTTGGATGGGGACCCATGAAGGAGTGGAACTTAGCCCCTTCTGTGCTCTGCTGGACCAGAATCCAGTAACACACAGACATGTGTTTACAGTCAACACTAAGAACAACGTTTACAAACAAGTTTTACTCTCTACCTAGTATAGCAAGACAGGCTGACAAAACATTTGCTGATATCTGCATGGCTGGCTTAGGAGAGCCAGATATCTCATGTGCTTATCCATAAATGAATAGATGGATGGATAAATTCAGCAATTATTTAATATTGAAAACAAAAGCTGACATTTAGAGTGCTTTTTCTGTGCCAGGCACTGTGTTAAGGGCTTTAGATAAAATTATTTTATTTACTCTTCACAACATCCCTGATAAAGGCATTACTATTATTCATTAACTAGTTTTCAAATTTTAAAAGAATATACGCATGAGCAAATAATTTAAACAGTCTAAAAGGTTATATGACAAAAACTAGGTCTCCTGGTACTCCTGGCTTTCCCAGGCAACAACTGTTATCAGCTTTTCATGTTTCCTTCTGACATCCCATGCATATATAGACATGATTACGCTTATATCTGTCTTTAAAAATAGAAACGGGAGCATATTATACACATTGCTCTGAACCTTGTTTTTATTTTGATTAATAATATATTCTTAAGACCATGGTAAAGTTAGTTTTATTAACCCATTTTCCAAGTGAAGCTCTCAGGGATACCTAGTTAATAAGCTCCAGGGCTGACATGAAGCCTGATGCTCCACACGGCAGGCCTCCTGCCGTGAGAGGAAGTGGGAATGATCAGGGAAGCAGAAGAAAAAAATTCCTGCCCTAAAAGAACTCATTGCTTTTAGGGGCAAACAATACTGTATGAAGTGAGAGAATATTTCCAAACAACTTAAGAATATATCCAGGACACAGGTTCACAGTACTCCAAGGTGCTAGGCATGTGTGAAGGAAGGAGCCCCAGAGTGGAGTGACTCCAGCAAGGAAGTCCGCTACAGCTTGTGGTTCTAAACGCTGGTCACACCAGCCAGCAGCATGAGCACTGCCTGGGAGCCCCTTAGAAATGCAAATCCACAAACCTCATCCCAGATCTACTGAATCAGAAACTCTGGGAGTGGGCCTGGCAGTCTGTTTTAACAATCTTTATGAATGATTTTGATGCTCCCTAAAGCTTAAGAACCACCCCACTAGAAGGAGGTAATTTCTAGATAGAGCTTTTCAACAGAAGGATGATCCAGCTATCAAGTAAATTAGCATCAGTCTATTTAAGCCAAGATTGATCCATATTCTTAGCATTATCCTAGGACTAAGCTGAGAATGGGGAATACACAGATGGACCCTACATCCTAAGGAGGTTATTCCTGGTAAGGAACATAATATCAATCTGCCTAAGAAAGGAGGCAGAATATTTCAAATTCCCTGATTGAGGGCTACCTCTTATCTGTGATGAAGTGGTCTGTGGCCCTTTTGATACCTAAACCCAGACAACTTGTAACTACCTATGTGACCAACTGGGAATCCTTCCCATCAGCATTCCTGCTCCCTGCTCCCCTGGCTGAGCAGGGCTGGAGGTTGTCTGAAATGGAACCCTTTACCCTGGATATTGCCCACAATGTAGCTAATCTACCCCCAGTTCTTGGTGGGCTGACAAAGCAGAAGAACACAGAAAGAACAACAGAGATATTTATGATTCTAGTTTTAAAGCCCTAGCATCTGACCCACATTAAGAAGACGGCATGCTTTCTAATATTGCTAAGCAAACAGGAGCTCACCCACTTCCTTAGAAGGTACTTAAAAAACAGAAACCGAAGAACCCAAACACCTGATGGGAGGGTTGAAAATGAGGCAACAGGCACATGCTGCTGCATCCATTTTAGGAGAAGAGAAATTAAATTCCTAGGGAGCCACTCCTCTGCGTTGAGTTGTGTCAGCTTCTTGAAGGGGCAGGAGAAATGGATTCAGGAGAGAAAAAGGCTGAGAAAGGACAGAGAAGAGTGTGTGCAGCTTGCTGACATTTGCAGTCACCAGCTGGGGCTGGGCTTCACCGACAAACAATGAATGTGGGCGACTGGGCTGGTGGTTAAAGGGCTTACGACTCCAGCATGATGGACTGAGTCCTGCACATAAATAAGGAATGTAAGTGGGTCAGTAAAACATGCCAAAGGCAAGCAGTAGGTGCTTAGAGAAAGGATGGTCAGTGAGGACTTGAGCAGCCAGAAGACAGATGGAGGAGAGAGGTCTTAAACGAGTCAATCCTTGAAGGGTAGGAACTTCACAGGTGGGGGTGGGGAGAATTTCAAAACAGTTACTGACGGGAGTGGTAGAGAGCAGATTAAAGTTGACTTTCTCATGTGGAATGGGAGCCACCAAAGGTTTCTGAGCAGAAAAAGCAGGCATAAGGGAACACTGTGGGGAAAATGATTGAGCAACCTCCTATGCAGGGTGGAACAGAAATGGGAGACAGTGAAAGACAAAGTAGACTATTTCCATACAAGGTTCAGGAGCAGGCAACATGGTCAGGGCTTGGGGTCAGATGGAACTGGGTTCAATCGGGATTCTGCCACTTAATGTTGTATAATATTGAACAAATCACCTCCCTGAACCCTCAGATTCTCTATCTGTAAAACAGGATAACAAGAGTGCCTATCTCACAGGACTGTAATGATTAAATAATATGGAAAAAAGCCAGCACATAGAAACCACCCAGTGTTCATCTATCACACATCATTATTATTAGAAGTTAGTGCATGAGATTTCAAACAGATGGAAGCAATTACAATGCAAAAAATTTGTTAAAAGCTGGATGTGAGAGCTGTGAAAATGTAAGAATGAATAAGACTCCATTCTTGGGGCTGAACGGGAGTGACAGCCCAGAAATGGCTGTTGATTTCCGAGGGGTGCATGAAGAAAAGTGCAGAGGATGGCTTTGAGCCTTTCTCACTTGGATGGGGATAGTAGGGCAGTTTCAAAGGAGCAGAGACAGGCTGAGGGAAGCCACCCTGGACAGGGCAACATCCTCACAAAAGGCAGGGAAAGAGAGGGAGTGTTAGGGAGGAAAGGCAAGTTAATGCTGTATAAATACGTTTAGTTAAAAACATATTATACCCAGAAAACATATTAAAAGAATGTACTTCAAGATGTACCTATTGCCAGGTTGTATGAATTTTAGGGGATTTTTAGTGTTGTTTTCTATGTACTCTGGTAGTCGTTGAGTTTTTCATTTTTTGGAATTAATAGTTAATACTTACATAGCACTTACACTTGCCAAGCATTGTTCTAAGGGCTTTACAGATATTAACTTAATTTTCAAAACAATGCTATGAGGTTATTCCTATTGTTCTTCCTAGTTTAGAATTAAGGGAACTGAGAGAGGCAGCCACTTAGAACAGGGCCAAGGTCAGAAAGAAGGTTAATGGAGGAGTCAGCACTCTAATCCCGGCAGCCTGGCTCCTGATTCTATGCTCTTTAACCACATGTGATACTTTCATGATTAAGAAAAGAAAAACACCTAGTAATTGTTATTCACAAAACCAGGGGGAGGAGTTATTAGTCACTTTACGGGATAAAAGGAAGTAGAGGGCAAGAACAGCTCACAGATGACTGGGAGTTACTGGGGACTGCTGAGTAGTTTCCACAGCTTGAAGGGAATGGAGGTCAAATGATAAGGGGCTGAACACAGAACTATTAATTCAGGGACCAGGCAGTGACTACAAAGGAATATTTAGAAAAATTTGGCAGTGTAGTCAAGACGAGGAATTGCATAGAAACTTTTAGGGGCAGGAGGGTTGTTTTAGAGATGGTTGGCATTGGAGCATTTCCAGAAACAGAGGAGGAGTGTTGAGAAACTAGGTAAAGTGAAGATGCGCAAAGAAGGTAACTGAGAGGGCAGAAGGGGTTGAGCTCAGGACTGTGCTCAGAAATTGGTCAAAAGAGGAGCTGATAAACCAGAACTGGAGGATACAGTGGTAGAAATGCAGGAAGGAATGAACTGCTGATACAACACAGGTGAATCTCTCAGATATTATATTGAACAAAAAAGAAGTTACAGAAGAGCATGCACTGTCAATTCCATTCGTTCATTCGAGACGAAGTCTCACTCTGTCGGCAGGCTGGAGTGCAATGGCGTGATCTTGGCTCACTGCAACCTCCGCCTCCCAGGTTCAAGTGATTGTCCTGCCTCAGCCTCCTGAGTAGATGGGACTACGGGCATGTGCTTCCAAGCCTGGCTAATTTTTGTATTTTTAGTAGAGATGGGGTTTCACCATGTTCACCAGGCTGGTCTCGAACTCCTGACCTCAGGTGATCCACACACCTTGGCCTCCCCAAAGTGCTGGGATTACAGGTGTCAGCCACCGCACCCGGCCCAATTCCATTTATATAAAGTTCAGGAACAGGCAAAATGCATCTACAGTGAGAGAAACTATAAGAGTACAGAGTGGGTGGGGATATGGATGAAGAAAGACTGGCTATGAGTTAGTTGTTAACTGCTGCAGCCGGGTCACTTCAACAATTAAACTGCATGAGGTTCATTCTACTTTTATATATGTTTGAAAATTAAAAAAATTAAAAGTCGATAGTCCTAAACATGTCATAACATATTATATGATAATTAACATTATCAGTTGAGATTTGTCATGAGAGAATGGAAGACATGTTAATTATTATCTACAATTTCCTTCTTTAGATCATGATCTAACAAGTATGTCCAATGTCCACAGCACAAAGGAAGCAATTGCTTTTTGAGGGAGCATGGACAGGATTAAAAAAGCCACAATCTGGGCCCTCTGCCCATTTCACACAATGCTCAGGCTCTGGGTCACAGACATCCAATTTTTACTTGCCAGGAAGCATCATTCCTTGGAGGTACCCATGAAAAATGAAAGGCCCAACACTGTGGTGCAGATACTCATAACTTTGACATGCCAAAAAATGCAAAATAGGATACTTAATTTTTCTTTCTTCCCTCATCTCACCTTCTCCCATAACACGATAGCAAGGAAACATGCCCTCACTACCTTTTAAACATGTCTGGATTTGAGGAAACATGTCTATCAAACATGTCTGTACTTCGAAAAAGGTCAAAGTCTGTGCAATTTCTGGGGTGACCAGCAAGGTGAACATTTTGTGTTGGCCCTCATGGTTAAAGTACTTGTTTTGAGACTCACAGTATCTAAATGTTTATATATTTTCAAAGGGGAAAGGACTGATGATACAAGATGTTCCCAAGTCAACTTCTGACAGTTCTAACTCATTCCCTAAATTGATTAGAATTCTCTCTCTCTCAAAGCAAACTTGATTAACAGCTTCTTTTTAAAAATGTTACTTGAGGGAAAACATGGGACAGAAATCAAAGCAAGCCATTTAAAGTCCAAATCCAATCAGCAACATCAATACAATTTAAATAACATGGCACCCATACAGTACGTTTATACTTTAGTTAACTGAGTTTTGTATTTCAGAATGTCTCTAGTTCATCTTAAGGAGTGACATAAAATTTCTCAGAAATATTATTTCAAGTTCATTAAAATTTTTCTTTAAATAGGTACAGAACTTTTAACATATGTGGTTGAGTCAAACAAAACACGACAGAGCATCACTTACAACAAATGAAAAGATGACACCAATTTAAATACTCATGTTACTATAAACAACTTGCTTGTTAAGTTTTATTCACTCAAATTTAAGCATACCACAAAATGAGAGCATGAAGTGGAATGGAGTGGGAGGATTCCTGTCTGTAATCCCCCCAAAAGAACTTCCATGGCTAATTTCAGCCCCAGGTTTCTTGGGCCAGACCTATTTGAAATATTCTGCTTCTTTTGGTATATCAGTAACTGACCAGACCATGGGTCCCAAGCAATGGCTTTTTAAAACTATAGTCAGCAGACTTTTCACAAATATTGACATCTACTTCACCCATGAGAGTCTTTAAGTCAAATCCTCTATCTGATGGTGGGCACCTCGTATTATATTGTGCTTTGTATCTTCCATATGCAATACACAAATAATAAGAATGTGCTGATTTATCTTGAGTCACATGGATGGTCTTGGCAGGAAGTGACAGCTTTGTCATTCTTTTTCATAATTCAGGAAACACAGGAACAACATATGCCTTGGGTTGGGCACAGAGTGAGAACTCAATAAACACTTCATCCAGTGAAATGATGACACAGAAATCTGTGGCAGTGCTTTCGTTGAGTGATAAGGGCTTGAACCCAATGTGTGAAAGCCAGAATTTATGAAACAAATGAGATGATGTCACATTACAAAAAGATTCCTCCAGAGAAGATTTTCCCAAATGTATTATCTATTGAATGAAAAGGTTAAGTCAGAGAAACTAATTTTTAGCTTTTTACTAGTTAAATATCAATTAGGAACTGTAATACACATCTCTAAATCAAAATATAACATTTTTGCACATCTTGTGTATGTTCTGAGTACAATTCTACTTAAGTTCCCAAAGTACATTACTAGTGCATGTGTTCTCATCATTCTTGTACTTGTGAAAGGGAGGGTGATATAGACTTTGGTTTAAGGCTACCCGCTACCTTTGGTTTCAAAAGCCGCTCCTCTTCTGATCTGTTCTTGGTGTATTAAGGACAAATACTGGAAAGTATACATGTGACCCTGCAAGCTCTGGAAAGAAAGAAGTGCGCCAAGTGCCTCCATTGCTTAAATCTACCTGTGCAGGTCAATTACTTAAAGTGGAGGGAAACAGGGCTGCGTCCAAGAGTAATTCATCTTATGAGTGGCACTGGGCATAACATACACTTTAAAGCAAATCCTAATAGGTACAACAATATTATGCCTTTTATTTACTTACTTATTTAATTGCAAAGTCAATTAAATTTTTCTAGCACTCAATGGGTCCAGGGATTAAACTCCTGGGAGAGATCACAGGAGACCAGTATTTAGTTGTCTGTGACCAAATAACAGTTTCAGAAAGTTGAAGCAAATTCTATACAAAGTCTGTTCTTGGAATGTCTTCACAAGTATGTGAGATTCTTTGAAACACTTTTATGCGCAATGTAAGTCAAAATAAATCACATGTGTTTGTATTACATGTAGAAATTATAAGATTGATTTTAGTAGATTGAATAAATACATGCATATAATTCTTATAAACAACCATTACCTGTCAGTGTCAGCATCTACAAATGAGCAGATTCGGCATTCGCATGATCTCTGGATGCATGTGCCTTCATGGGCTGGAGGGCTTTATAACTGAAAACGATTCCCAGCTGAATTCTGGGAAAACATACCTATGTGTCCCATGTAGATGCTGCCACATCTTTGTATGTCCCTTCCGCCTTCACCCAATGTAGAAATCTGGTATTGTATTTCTAATGTGGTAAGCCTGCTATAATAATAATGCCATCGAAAGATAGCAATTTATAAGGCGCTTTCTCATACCATCTATATTAGATAGGGCTAATTAATTACTTAATTTTATTTTCATTTCTACTTATGGTCTTGCATGAACCTGTTGAATTTAGTGTGCAAATTTATGTGATTAATAAGTTTTTTTGCAGTTAATTGGAAAAAACAGAACCTTTTGCCTCATTAAGAATCCTGTTTCTTAGTGCCCTATCAGTTGCTTCTCCTCTTTTTAGTGTATTTTCACTTCTAATAATTTCCTGGACCTTAAACAGAGGAAAATATTGTTTTTCCCCTTTTAAACAGAACCCATTTAATGACATTTTCTTAGAAGCAGATTATACCTGCACTTAAGAGGTAGGGCAAAATGAAAGACAGAAATCACAAAGCCACCAGAAGATGGATCCCTAACAGGGCTGCCTTTCAGAATCACCTGGGCAGCTCTTTTCATGCATCCTGGTGCAAGCCTCATCCCGTACCTCCAGAGTCAGAGTATTGGGGTAGGACTTGGCAAAGGTGCACTCTGGAAAAGCTCTGGATGAGTGTGACCTGCACTCCTAGTTAAGAGCCATGGGACTAGAACACAGCAGAACTGTCAGTCACAAGGCGTGGTCTCCCTGATTGCTCTGTCTGGTGCCTTGGTCAAGTCACTTCTTTTTCTGGGTCTCAGCTTCCTCATCCCCAACAAAGGAGAACAATAGAGATACTCTGCACCCCTTCTTCGCTTCTCTCTGAATAGCCCTCCCTTGCTTGCCCTTCAGAACTACTCAAGCCACCAATTTAAGCTTTTGATATTTATATGTTATCATAATGATCAATACGGGGACTGTAAATGTCACTAGGGTGAACCTTAGAGGTGACACAAACAGCTGCATCTAGTGCCTGACAGAAATATGCACATGGGGAGGGGAGACAGGTCAGCACTTGGCAGCTTCTGAAGCCCCAGGAGACTTCACAATTGGGGACCAGCTTATGGGAGAGAGGCAGGGCAGGACAGCTTTCTTTACCAAGGGGGCTCTAAAGCAGAAAAGCATTCAGGAGAGAAAACGGTGTTAATGAATGTTTCAAGAAAACATGCCCCCACACACAGAAACCTCTCCTTTAGCCAGAATGGTTTGGGGAAGGTTATGCCAGCAAGTTGAAATTTCTGGTTGAGTTACCATGTGCAAAGGCACCACTGTTGCTAGTTCAAAGAGAAACAGCACAATACACAGAAAACCTGGAACATAAGTGACAGTTAAGAGGCACCTCTGCGAAATTTCATGATTCTAGATAATGCTGAAGAATTCTTTGAACAAGTCCATCTTTTCGCACTGATACTGCTACCCTGGCCTGCTCTCATTTCAGATCTTGGCCCTCCCTTGGGCGCGTCTTCACATTTCTGACAGGCGCTGCCCCATGTTCCGGGCTGACATCTTTCCTGCTCTGAGTGCTCTAAACTCAGTTGTCCTTGAAGATTTTGCCCGAGTGCATGTTTTTTCCTCACTTTGTCAGCTCTCCTCTCATCCACCTCCAAGAGCTTGCAGAGGACTCTTAGATCTATCTGTCTATGGTCCTGGGGAAGTGTCTGTGAGACCCCATCCTTTCATCCAGACGGCCAGCCAGGTCCTGGAACTGAAAAAGTCGAAGTGCCCTTCCTCTACACAGGAGGCCAGTTCTTTGGACTCAGCTTCTCTCTCTTTATGCTAATAAAATAGCTTTTATTACAGTTACCTACACTCAAAACTTTAGTTTTGTTTCTGAGACCACCACCTTCGCCCGCTTGCAACCAGAGCTGATTAGCCCTATTGGTTCTGTTTTCTAATCAGTGCCTCCCTTCCGAGTCCCCTGCATCAACCTTTTGCTCAGGGCCTCCCTTGATATGTGCTGGGAGATGATGGCAATGGCCTTGGTTTTCTTGGTTTCCTTTGTGCTCTATTCTAAGGCTTTTAATCCGTCAGACTGTTGGCAAAAGCAAATTAAACAGGTAAGAGCCAGCCTGCTCTGCTGGAGGCTGTGTGGGAAAGGGGTGCTCAGAGCACTACTACTAATTGGCTTTCCATTTTCCCTCCCCAGTGGCAGCCTCCAAGGGGACTCTGTGGATTCCCAGGGCTTCCTGAGACAATTTGAAATCGCTGCTGCAAGCCACTATAGATACCACAGCCAGATGAATCTTCCTAAAATTCAGCTCTAATGATATTATCCTCCTCAAAAATCATCAACTGGTTGGTGGGAATGTAAATCATGGCAGTACTGACTTAGGTATTGCCATTCTAGTCCTAGGTGTATTCCCAACAGAAATGTGTAGCTATTTTCACCAAAAGACCAGGTATTGGAATGTTCACAGCAGCACTATTCAAATGGAAACTGCCCAAATGACTAAAATAAGAACACAACGAGTCACTCAATAGAATATTATATAGAAAACGGCAGTGAACAACCTTTAAAAACATACAATATGGATGAGTCTAGACACAAACATAAAATTGAGTGAAAGAAGCCAAATGTAAAAGAGTGAAAAAGGAGACTGGGTGTGGTGACTTCTGCCTGTAATCTCAGCACTTTAGGAGGTCAAGGCGGGCAGATCACACGAGGCCAGGAGTCCGAGACTAGCCTGGCCAACATGGCGAAACTCCATCTCTACTAAAAATACAAAAAATTAGCTGGGTGTGGTGGTGCACATCTGTAGTTCCAGCTACTCGGGAGGCTGAGGCATGAGAATTGCTTGAACCCAGGAGGAGGCGGAAGTTGCAGTGAGCTGAGATCATGCCATTGCACTCCAGCCTGGTCAACAGAGCAAGACGCCACCCCCCGCCCCCCCACCCCCCGCAAAAGGAAGTACATACCATATAAGTCTATTTACATTAGGTACTAAAAACAGGCGAAACTGATCTATGCTGTTAGAAGTTGGGATACTGGTTTCCTTTGAAGGGAAAGGTGGGAAAGGAAATACAAGGCAGCTTCCAAGTGCTGGCTGTGTGTTTCACTTATGGTTAAATCATTATGATTTGGGTACTTTTCCATATAATATTTTACTTCAATAAAAAGCTTAAAACAAACAAATCATCAAATATTCCCAATTAACTGTTGCACTAAATGCAACTTTCACTGGGGCCCAGGAACCCTTTTCAATATGGCTGTAATCTATTGTTTCAGAGTACTTTTTCTCTTTTTACTGTGGGGATTCTTTACCCCTAAGGGGTCCGGATATCCCTATGAAATGTTGTGGTAATATACATTTTCTGGGGAGAGGCATTCATGGCATTCCATAGCATTCATCCAGAGCATATGTCAGCTTTTCAAAGGGGCCCCGCAAACCAAAAAAGAAAAGAGCAATCACTCTCCTTGCTGCTCCTCAAATGGTCACTGGAGTTTAACTCTGTGACTTATTCCTATTTTGTTTTTATTTTTCCTCCCCAGAAAGCCCTCCTGTCTCTGACTTCCCCCTCTTGAGATTCTACCCATGCTTCTAGGGCCTGTCAGGTCACCTCTACCACCAAGTCTCTGGATTCCCCAACCAAAAATTACCCCTTCGCTCCCTGTCACAGCTATTTATCAGTGGACTGCTATGACGCTCTGGTAGGCCCTGAGGATGTACAAATACTAATCCCTGCTCTCAAGGAGCTTTCTATCCAGTAGAAGGAAAACAGGTGTAACTTTAAGCACACATAAAATCCACATGTAACTTTAAGCAGAAAGAAGAGAGAAAGAGAGAGATGAGGCCAAGGGGAGTACAGAGGAGAGTGATTCCTTTTGGCTGGGGGAAACTCGAGCAGGCTTCACGGAGGAGGTGGAACTGCCCTGCAGGATCTGGAGCTAGAAGGAAAGTACATTCCAAGTGAGGGACAAAGGCAAGTGTTGTGAAAGCCATGAGCCTGTGCAGGAAAGGGCAGGCAGTTTGGTTCACCCGAAGCAGAGGCACCACGAAGATCTGGAAGGGTGTAGACTGGAATCAGAAGGTTAGCTTTCAGGCTCTGGATTTTGAATTTTATGCTGGAGGCAACTAGAAGCTACTGAAAAATTTAAAGCAGGCCATGATATGATCAGATATGTGCCTTAGTATTTCAGAGGGATTAAGATGATCTCTTCCTCCTTCGAGGGTGTAAAATGCATTGTTCTGCCTCTGTGGTATTTCACTGCCTTTTGCTTCAGAATACGGTTATTCTGTATGCTTATTTTTTAATATTCTCCACCCCAACTTGACTTGGCCTAATGGAAGACAAAAATGGTTTCAGTGCTAGCATGCTGTCTTACATGCGGTGGCATTCAATAGATATTTACTTAATGAATGCGCAATGTCTACTTAAAATCATTTATGAATGAATAAGCAAAGAAGGTGGGAAGGTGCAAAAGAAAAAACACACAGGAGTAATATAAATAAGCTGGATGAATTCAGGTATTCCGTTCAGCCTTTAGATTCTATGTCTATGCCTAAGTGTTCACTATTCTGAATGACAGACATCTAGAGGAAAAAAATGCAGTCATAAAGGAGAATGTTTAAAGTTACTTAAGATGCTATATGAAGTGTACGTGAGGAATATTGTCCCACATCCTATGTTCTCAAATGAACTGACTATCAGGGGACCCCCAGTATAAAGCGACTATTATTATCAAGAGAGGCCTGTTTAATGCTTAGCACCTAGAACATGAAATCAGAAAGTCCAGCCTAACCCCTGGCCTTGTTCCCTGACTTCCCATGGGATCTGGAAGGTGAGGAAAACAGACAGACCATTCAACCTTTCAGGCCCTTGGATTTCTTATTTTAAAAGAGGGGACTAAGCACTTTAAATACTGCAAAGAAAGGGGCTCTGCCTCCAAATCAAGAAAGAACAAAACACTCCATTGGGAGGGAAGTCAGTTCAGGAACTGAGTGGCAGGTCCCATAGCTCACTATAGCTAATAATGTTCACGGTGCTTGTTTTCTTTGTATAACACTGCCTTTGCTTTTGAAGCTCTTTCATGTCTATTATCATACCTCATCACTTTGTCTGGCTACCATAAGAGGAAACTGAGGCAAAAGGAGATTTAATGACTTGCCCAAGGTCCCCCAGGACTAGGGAAAGGAGCCGGGTTCCTGACCCTCAGACGAGGCTCTCTCCACTCATCTCAAGACCTTTGTAGGGGCAGCAAGTTTACGCAGGGGTGACCAGTGATAGCTGCTGCCCTCCTGGCAGTTGTGCTTGGGGTGGGCCCCTCCATTTGGTCCAGGCCTGAGTGATTAAGCGCTTTATCATGGCCAAGGGCAATACATGGGAAGCTGAACCTTGGAGGATCTGAGCAGCTGGTGTGGCTTACCCGAGGGAGGGCGTGGGAAAGGAAAAACAAAACTTAGCACCACTTGCAACTGCACAGGCTCCCAAGCCACACACTGCACAGCCCAGTTTAGTGTGCATGGTGCAGAGCTGACTGTGACTGGAATCAGCCCATTTGCTGATCTGAGTTTCCTTCCCCCTTACTGCAAAGCCCTCCGGTCAGTTAGGCAACAACACCTATCACAAGCCATCGGTATTTAGTCTAGCCCTATTTTTGGAGCTGGCTTGGGGTGTTTGCCTTTTCTTCTTCTTTTTTTAAATGAAAAAAAAAATGTTGAAAATTAAAACTATATGCATATGTATAGAATACAAAGTTAAAACTCTTGCCTTCGAATTTCAATCTAAAGGGGTAACTACTGTCAATATAGTCTTTTTCTTTCAAACTTCCATACCCTCTTCTGGCCTTTGCGAACATATAATCATATACACTTGCATGTATATGATGTGCATGCATCTTTTAAACAGATGGAATCATATCTGCATATGGTTCTGCAACTGCATTTTTCACTCAATAATAAACATATCACAAGTAACCACCCTTGCCCATACAGAAGGTTAGTGTATTTTTATAATTTTAATTTTTCATTTTGAAATACTTAAAATTTATAGGAAAAAAAAGGGCAACATGAAACAATACCTAAAGTCAATTTTGAAAATTTGTAAATTTCTGCAATTTCTTTCCTTCTCCCCAACGGACTTCCCCCAAATCTTCCTGGGAGTCATTGCAGGACCAACTTCAGAACACACAGGGGAGAGGAAAGAGAAAAACCCAACCAAATGTTATCTGCCTGTTGCAGGACTTTCCAACAAATAGCGCAGGCAGGCTATGTACTGAGAGATCAGCCCAGAAGCTGAGCCTGCAGAATCATAAGGCCCCTCATACAGCACCCATTCTCCTTGGAGGATAGTCTCAGGTGAAATGGGGCAGTGGCAAGTTCAGTGAGTGTGCAATGCTTGCAGATAGTTTTGCCTTCTGGAAATCTAGGGCCAATGGTTTGCACAGGCAGCTGCCTTGCTCAAATGCAGGAAACTTGAGTTCCTTTCTCACCAGAATGTTCTTTTTGCAGATTCTGCCGGGGCCACCCACAGCGTGTGGCTAACCCTGATAGCTGTCCTGTGTCCCAGAGGGAGTGTGTGTTATTCCTGACTCAAGGGCAGGGCAGAGACCTACTGCTTAGACCTGAGCCCAGGTCTGGGCTGCTATCTGGAACAAGCAGATGGTGAGAGGCAGAGAGAGCACAGGGCAGCTAGAGAGAGTACTAGAAGAAAGGAGGGTGAGGACATGCTTCTTCTTTGATAGGTTTTCTGAAGACTGGGGAAACAGCATTTTGGCTGTGATCTGACCCCACAGTGGTAAATGTTTTGACTCCTTCTGCTATGTTTAGAACACTGACTACTTCTCTATGTGCACAATGGTGTTCCAGGTCCTTTAGATGCACTAATTTACTCCTCACAGTCACCCTATGCAAGAGTGCTAAATTTTCCCCACTACACAGATGGGGGAAGTGAAGCACAGGAAGCTAAATAACTTACCTAGGGAGTAGCAGATATTGGACTTGAACCTATGTACTCTGGCTCCAAAGCCCTTGTACCTAACCATCACATTATGTTGCCTTCTTTATGATTTGTAGAGATGGGGCCTTGCTCTGTCACCCAGGCTGGAGTACAGTTGCAAGATCGTAGCTTACTGCAGCCTTGAACTCCTGAGCTCCAGCAATCCTCCAGCTTCAGCCTTCTGAGTAGCTAGGACTACAGGCACACTATAGAGTCTGGCTCTAGTTGCTTTCTTAGACTAGTGTGGTGTTTCTCAAAATGTATTACAATTTTTATTTATTTATTCTTTTCATTTTCTTTTTGAGACAGTGTCTCACTCCGTCACCCAGGTTGTAGTGCAATGGCGCGATCTCGGCTCACTGTAACCTCTGCCTCCTGACTTCAAGCAATTCTCCTGCTTCAGCCTCCAGAGTAGCTGGGATTACAGGCATGCACCACCACGCCTGGCTAATTTTGTATTTTTTTTAGTAGAGACGGGGTTCCATCTTGTTGGTCAGGCTGGTCTCAAACTCCCGACCTCAGGTGATCCACCCTCCTCGGCCTTCCAAAATGTTGGGATTACAGGCATGAGCTACCGCACCTGGCCTCAAATGTATTACAATTTAATAGGTATATATTGAAATGGGTTCCATGCCATATATTTTGGAAAGCCCTAGTTCATACAATGATAAGCAGGCTTCTTTCATGCAAGACTTCTACGGGTCTTTCCTGCACTAAGATACATTTATGATCTGGCAAGAGGCTTGTGGCTTGCAGCATTTCCCCAAATTATTTGCACATAAAAATATTTTCCGAGGAACATCTCATGAGATCATTGTTCTGCTGATCACACTTTGAGTGAATGCTGGCAAAGGGAGTTGTTAGGAACAGGGCTTAAATTCTGGTTCTTGCCATTTAACTGTGTGACTTTTGGGGTTGCTTAATTGGAGCCTGCGTCCTCATCTGCAAAAATGGGAATAACAACAGTCTCTACATCTCATGGAACTATCTGAGGATGAAATGCATATGTAAAGTGCTTAAAATTGTGCCTGCCTCCAAACATTCAATAAATGGGACCTCATATAATGATTATAAAGAATACCAAATAATTTAAGAAGAAAGGAACTATGAGAATTCAATTAAAAGGGGCAGAGAATCACTGTAAATACTATAATTTCTGAGTGATCTTCACTAACAACAGTGAAGCTCCTGTGAGAAAAACATAAAAAATTCTTCCATGAAAGAAAATCCTAAACCATCACAGAGTACAATATTATTCTAAAGAAAGAAAAAACAAGGGAAAATATTTTTTTAAAAATAGTTCAGACAGAAAGTATCTTTGGCAAAGAGGATCTTCTGATAACATAACAGATGCAAATGAAAGACAGGGCTGATTTCCTGGGCGCTAAATCAAGTGGAGGAGTTCTCACAAGGGCAAGAGCCAGGTGATGACCCTCTCTGCATTGGGGAAAGGAGGAAGATACAAACACACTTTCTTGCGGGGGGTAGATTCTCATCACTGAACTGAAAATGGCTTGGCATCAACAGGATGTCTTCCTGTTCCCGTCTTATGAAGTGACTCATACATCTGCCATTTCACTTGCAGGCACTGTGGGAGAAGAACTAGGAGTCTGTTCATTAGGAACCCTGGCTCTACAAAGGCACTCCCTTCCAGCCTGACACAACGCCCACCTCTTCTTCCGGTTGTGCCTGCCAAGCGTGAAAGTGTACAACAACCAAAGCAAAACAAAAATCCCAACCCCCGAACCAAGCAGCAGGCAGGGAGAATGTTGCAGTAGAAGGCTACTGCTTCCTGATGCTAACGTGGACGCCAAAGGCACAGCCCACAGTTCCAGAACCCACAGCACCTGAAACAATTTGCTCTCAGTGGGCCAGAGCAGCTCTAAACACTAGACTGCTTCCTGTTGTGCAGCTATGTAAATGAACCCTGTGCTGGGGCCAAGGCCCAGCTGCACTGTGTGGCAGGGACGCGTGAGTAATGGAGTCACCAGGGCAGACTCTCAGTGGAACATACTTGTGCACCCTGCAGGCTCAGCCTCATGATGCCAACCCCAGGAGCAGTGACCCCCTCACAGGGCGCACCTCTGCCAGGAAAACCATCCATGTGGTGGGGACAGACAGTTCCTTGGCAAGCACCGTCTGGATCCAGGAACCTCAGCAGATAGGGACTGAGTTGGGGGATGATTGAAACCTAGGGGAGTGGGCTCCAGACTGAACTCGGGGTGGTTTCCTTGGGTCATTTCTAATCTGCTTCAGTTTCCTCACGTAAGATGAGAGGGACCCACCTCTTAGGACCTCATTTGTGCAAGCACCAAATGTGTGTGCCTGCTAATGTCCACAGCAACACTGGAAAAGAAGTATCTCATTTTGCAGATGTGTAAACTGAGGGTTGGAGGAGTGAGTGAGCATGGCCAACATCATATAGGTACTAAAGTTGTGGAGCCTGAATTTAAACCAAGAATTGTGGATATTCAGATGTGTCCACTCCTGAAATTCCACATACGCTGCTAAGCTTCCTTAAAATGATGTTTGCAACTAAAACCAAGTCTTAATTTTTTATATAAGCAGTACTCATTGGGTAAATTATCTACTGCAAATTAAAAATCATACTTTCATCAACCCTTCTTGGGCTACTTAGTCTTTTGTATTGCCAAATGTCCTGTGCTTAGGGGATTATAAACGGATTTTGAAACTAGCTAAAGCAAAGTCTAATTATAATTCTCATAATTAATCATTATAAAAATAAATCACTAATATAATTCCATGGCCAAATATAAATGATTTCTGTTCTAAGGCAATACCTCATTTATTGGCCTGAAGAAAGTTGGTTCTGAAAGATAAACAGTCACATGGATGGTAAGAAGAGCTCTGGGCCCAGGGTCAAGAAACCGAGGGTCTATCTAGGTTCAGGTGTTAGTTGGTTAACTGTGTAATTTATGCAAATCACTCAATCCCCTTCCCTTTCCCTTTCTGCATCAGTAAAACAAAGAGCTTGGACTAGATCAGTGTTTCCTCCTCTTTTCAATATGAAGACTTTCTTTTTTTTTTTAATGTATAAGCACTAGCTTTTCCCTGCTCCAAAGATAGCTGTGTTTTTGGAGCCTACTGGTTATGAAAATACATAATAACAAGAAATTAACAAAAATGTTCTCTTTATTAATTGCAACAACATCTTCATATACTTTAACAAGAGTGGTGCCATTACATTTAAGACATTGTTACTCAGTTTATTGTCAATATGTGGCCCCTGTAAACAAGGGCTCACCCTTTGCAATAAACTGTCCACTCTCCTTACCATTCCTTGCCTGTACACTTTGAACCTTTGCATTAAATGGCCTCTAAGATTCTTTTCAGTGTCAAGCTTTATTACAAAAGCTTTTCTTTTCTTTTTTTTTCTGTCATCCAGGCTAGAGTTCAGTGGCATGATCATGTCTCACTTCAGCCTCAACCTCCCAGGCTCAGATGATCCTCCCACCTCAGCCTCCTGGGTAGCTGGGACAGGTGTGCGCCACCATGTCAGGCTATTTTTTGTTTGTTTTTTGGTAGCTATGGGGTTTCATCATGTTGCCCAGGCTGGTCTTGAACTCCTGGGTTCAGGTGATCTGCCCACCTCAGCCTCTCAAAGTGCTATGATTACAGGTGTGTACCACTGTGCCCAGCCCTATAAGCAAATTATTTCTAAGAAACTACATACCAGATTTCCATTTTTTTGTTTTGAACAATAAAGCAAATTATCAGTTAGTGATTTCATTTTGTGCTAAATCACAATCACTGTGCAACAATAGCCACAGATTAATTTATTGATTAGATATACATAACTGAATGTTTGTGCTAGGTATACAGAGGTGAATAAATAGACTCAGTCACTGTCCTCACTGAGCTTTGGTCTATATCAAGTCTTTAACAACGATCCTGAGCCCTCCCCTCTGTTTATCTCCAGCTTCAACCTCCCCCTGGAGCTCTGGTCTCTAATCTCTACCTGACTGCTCAACATTCCATTTGGATGTCTAAAATGCATCTCAAAGTTTACACGTGTAGGCCAGGCATGGTAGCTCACACCCACAATCCCAGCACTCTGGCAGGCGGGAGGATCACTTGAGACCAGGAGTTTGAGACATGCCTGGGCAACATACACAGAACCTGTCACTACAAAAAATTGAAAAGGTTAGCTGGGCATGATGGCATGTGTCTGTGGTCTTAGCTACTCCTGAAGCTGGGGGCATGAGGATTGCTTGAGCCTAAGAGTTCAAGGTTATAGTGAAGTAAGATTGTATCACTGCACTCCATTCTGGGCAACACAGTAAGACCTTGGCTTTTAAAACAACAGAAATGGGACCAGGCAT
Source organism: Pongo pygmaeus (assembly GCF_028885625.2). Taxonomy (NCBI): domain Eukaryota; kingdom Metazoa; phylum Chordata; class Mammalia; order Primates; family Hominidae; genus Pongo; species Pongo pygmaeus. The sequence goes on along the minus strand of NC_072373.2, from coordinate 162,549,310 downwards.
GGTGGCTCATGCCTGTAATCCCAGCACTTTGGGAGGCCAAGGTGGGCAAATCACTTGAGGTCAGGAGTTCGAGACCAGCCTGGCCAATATGGTAAAACTCCATCTTGACTAAAAATACAAAAATTAGCTGGGCGTGGTGGCAGGCGTCTGTAGTCCCAGCTACTTGGGAGGCTGAGGCAGGAGAATCACTTGAACCTAGGAGGCGGAGGTTGTGGTGAGCCAAGATGCCACCATTGCACTCTAGGCTGGGCAACAGAGTGAGACTCTGTCAATTAAAACAAACAAACAAAAACAAAAAAACCCCAGCAACAACACACTGAATATGTAGAAATCTCTGGATCCCACCCTGTGTGCCTGTCAAAATCCTTCCTCCTGTGGCATTCGCCATCTCTAAAATGGTAATACCATTCATCCAAATGCTCAGGCCCCAAAGACTCTTCTGCTCTGAAATCCTCTCCCTCAAGGTGATATCCGCAGAGAGTTGATCACAATGACCAGTATGATCTTCACTCAACTTAAGTTTATTGAACGCCTACTATGTGGCAGGTCCCATATAGAGACAGAAGACAGAGGGCAGGCTGACATCACACAACTGATGAAAAGTATTGGGACAGCTATGTTGGAAAATCACAGAATAGGGGCTCTATCTTGTCCTGGGATCAGAGATAGCTTTTTGAAAGTGGTGTTCATGAGCTACATCTTCAAAGGAAGAGCCTGCGTCAAAGCAGTGTACTTGTAAGTTAGAAATGTACCATGAGTACTCAAAATATCTGACAGATGAACTTCAGGGTTGAGGGAAGAGTTATGTTCTCACTCCTACAAACCAGAGCAAATCAGAGCTGGGCATAAACCAGACATAGTGAGTTCAGATATTTGAAGACCAAATGACCTGCTCAATTTAAACCTAACCCAGCCAGGAAAGCCATTGTGAAAACTAGAACTCCACAATGGGCCGGAAAGTATTTACAACTCTGTTTTAAAGCTGCTTTTCAATCCTTTTCAAAAATAATCTGAACACAGGGAATTTATCCTAAGGAAATAATCCAAAGTATGTGTATAGAGATATTCACTATAGTATTATTTAATGAAAAATTAAAAATGAAGAATAAAAACTCACAAAACACAGGCATGGATAAATTATGGCACGCCAGCTGGATAAATATACCACTGAAGGCATGATTTTTCAAGATTGTATTGCTATATAAAATATGTTTAGGATATTACATTAAGTAAAAAATGTATAGTTTTACCTGTGCTACTCACAGAGTATATAAGATTATATACAAAATGCATAAAGAATGAGCAGAACATACACAAATGAATTAATTTGCTATACAGGGCTATGAATACTCTTACCACTGTTGTTTGAACAATAAAAACAATTAAAAATAGAACAAGTCTCCTATATTTCTTCCTTGCTGATCTGGGGCAGGGGTCTGTAAATTACAGCCAGTGGGCCAAATCCAGTTGGCTGATGATTTTTGTAAATAAAGTTGTATGAGAACACAGGCATGCGCACTTGTTGATGTATTACCCATGGCTGCTTTTGCCCTTCAATGGCAGAGTTAAGTAGTTGTGATAAAGACTGTGTAGCCCACAAAGCCTAAAATATTTACTATTTGGCCCTTTACAGAACAACTTTGCCAACCCCTGATCTGGAGTAAGGAAAGATCATGCTTCATTCTAAAATTTACCATATATATAAGTGCTACGGTTTAAATGTTTGTGTCTCCCCAAAATTCATATGTTGAAATCCTAACCCCATGGTGATGGTATTAGGAGGTGGTGATTAGATCATGAGGGTGGCGCCTCCATGAGTGGGATTAATGCCCTTATAAAGCAGGCTCAAGGGAGCTAATTGGCCATTCCCACCTTGTGGGTACATAGCAAGAAGGCACCATGTATGAGGAAGCAGGACCTCACCAGACACCGAATCTGCCAGAGCCTTGATCTTGGACCTCCACTGCTCCAAAACTGTGAGAAATAAATGTTGTTTATAAGCCATCCAATTTATGGTATTTTTGCTGTTACAACCATGAATATGAATGAACAGGGAATCATCTATGTTTTATATTTTTATCCACTAGTTCTTAAAAAAAACCCAAACTAAAGAATAAAACTATTCCCTAAAACTATTCTTCCCATTTGTTTCTATTTCAGTGTATATATAAAGGTCATGCATTAATCAGATAGCTTATTACCTAATTTGAACCTCAGTTCATTTTTATAAAATACAGACTGGGGAAACGCGACAGCGAAATGCTTCTTAAGTTAAAGATTAGTGCCAAGAACTGAAAAGCATTTTTTACAACTTAAGGTTTTGTTTGCTTTTTAAAGCTTCTCTGGCCTTTGGGAAAAATAAACAAGTCAGACTTCCTGGCCATTCTGATTGCACACCTGGACTTCATGGCCACCGCCTTCTTGTGTAAGGTCACTGACACGTGCAGACCACATGGACTTAATTCCTCCAAGCTGTTCCTCCTTGTGCTACAAAAATGCACTGACCCTGGAAGAAAGTTCACCATATTCTATCCAAAGTCCCTCACAAGCTACCAGTGCTGTTAACTGCCTGGCATCTGTTTCCTCTGTTTGCCAAGAGGGGAAGGAGTGATGGCTATGTTTAGGGTTAACAGCTCATTCTCAGATTCTGCTGGGATCACCCCAAACAGAAACTGATCATCAAAGGTCTTTGATTCCACCATCTTTGAGTCTATAACAATTAAACTAGTTGTTTGATACTAGAATAAATTATTTAAAAATACTGTATAACTTGAAAAAGCTCTACAATTGGATCAAGGAAGTAAAGTCTAAGTCAAAAGTCCCAAATTGGCATTTGGAGGACTGAATTTGGCTTGCAGACCTGTTTTATTTGGCCTACAGAGAATTATTATTATTTTTTTTAATGGAGCTAACATTCAGAAATTGGAGTTTTCACATAAAAATCCAGATTTCTGGCTTCTTTACATAAAGCACATTCCCATGTGGCTGCTCAGTTGGAGCTGAGTAGCAGATGCACTTGGATATGGCCTGGCCTCACCTGCTGCATTGCTCTACTTGCCTGGGCCCACAGGTGGCTGAGGCTGTGACTGTGGGGTAAGTCATCTTTTGGAAAGTTGTTCCAATGTTTCAAGCAGGCAGTGGGACCAACACCAAGTTTAGGAATCAAAACCTTTAAAGTGCTGAGACTGAATTTTAGTTCTTCTGCTTTGCTACTTAGAGGGGGCATCAATTAGGGTGAACCGGCAGATTCTCTAGCACCCTTTTAGAAATGATCTAAGTAAATGTTCACAACATTCACAAAAAGACTCATCCACCACAATGTGCACTAATCAATTAACATCAAGAAATGTTTTATTCTCACGACCCAAGTTCTGTTTATTTCCCCTGACCTACTCTAAAACAATCTAATCTTTAATAATTTAATAAATATATGTTGGTATTTTCTAGAGGGAAGTTACTACACTACATACTCACAGAGAATTCAGGAATTCTCTGGCCCCAAGGATTTGGTAATTCAGCTGGGAAGAAAACTCCCACACAGACCAAAGAGAAGCTTATAGCTCTAACTCTGTGGCAGGCACTGTGCTCAAAGCATTCGTTCTCACAATTACTCTATGAGATAAGTACGATTATTATCTCAAAAGAGGAATAAATCTGGGGGACTGAAATGATAGGTAGGGCCCAAAGAAGCTGAAGAAAAGTAGCAAAGAACAATGTGTATAAAGCAATATAAGCTATCTGAAAAAAGAGAAAGAAATATTTTTATTATAAATAAAGTCACCAAATTTCAGTGGAAGATCACTGGCAAATTATACCACTTGATGGCTTTCTACATCAAATAATGCAATTTTCCATTCTTGGAAACATGTAATGATTTCTGGTGGTATATGGGCATACATTTATTTTAATAGAAATAGCTCATGTTTATTTGAAAAAGATAAAGATAATTACACATCAAACTAGTGGTTTTATGGATGACATTGTTTGAGACAACGATAAGTTAAAAAGTGAGTTGATTTAAAATGGATTTAAAGAAAAACACTAAACATCTGATACTAGATGGTATGCGGGTCTGATAAATCCTCTGATGGTGGCATACAAAATACTGGTGTTTAGAATACACTACCTTATTAGAAGAGTAAAGATACAAGCTATCTACTTACTAATCAGGAAGAATAAAGGTTTCTTTTTGACTGCTTAGTAAAAAATTCAGTTACATTGGGTTCACTAAGAATAACATTCCTAGAGTGTTACCATGAAGCCACCTTCCAGGATCTGCAGCCTAGGAGAATAGGAGTAGGGGCAGCTGGGTGAGAATGAAATGCTATCTAGTGTTTTAGGAATTTGAATCTTGAAATCTCAGCGTCAAGATTTAGTATGCACTGAAGCTAGTACCTGAAGCAGAAGCAAGGTTCTTCATGCTACTGTCAGCTGGGTAGGCAAAATAACATAAAAACAACAAATATAACAAAACGCAATACATCTTTGGTAACAATAAAAACTGCATCTAACCTCATAGCATAAATGTCTCCATACAGCAAATGACAGAGAATTTTTATTTGCTGCTAACACAGTCAAATGCAACAGAAGTAAAGAGTGAAACTCAGAAAAGCCTAGATTAGATAAAGACCGTGACAGGCCAGAATGCCTTTGCATACAGGAATTTTGCAAAGTAAGACCCAGGGAAACAAGACAGTTTAGGTTTACTCACACCTGCCTCCATCTGAATTTGCTTCCTGACTGCCCCTACCTCCCCTGAAAAAGCCCTATTTATGGCATATATTTTTAAAACTTCAGAAACTCAAAGAGCAATTAATTTAGGCTGCTGCAATGCTTAAGACACTTCTATATTTCTATTCATCAATAAACTGAATTCTTTGTGTTTATAAGCAGGAGTTAAGTTATGAGGCAGACTAGTCATCCAGCTTTTTACAAGGATATTGGTCTTTAAGAGATTGAGAATGTTAGTTGCATGTTAAACAATTTTCTGGAAATATATCACAATAGAGAAAATGGTATTTATTTGTCAGTGAAGTACTGAAAACGGTTAGTAGAAATAACATAGTAAGCCACTTGGGTGTGTTCCTTTGAGTGAGTTTTTGTGTGTGTGCGTGGGGAAGAGAATCCTCAAAGGGCATTGCTTGAGTGATGATGACAGTACGAACAACAAACTTAACAGTATTTACTGGATGCTTCTTATGTACCAGGCACTGGTGCTACACAAGAATTACCTCATTTAATCTTCACACTAACCCTATGAGGGGGTACTTCTATCATTCCCACTTTATGTATGGAGAAACAAAGGCATGAAGAAATCAAGTAAATTACAGCTAGCAAGTCATAGAGCTGGGATGTGATCCTAGGTAGATCAACTCCAAACTTTTGCTCTTAAATGCTGGTCCCCCGGGTGCCTACTAAGCAAGATTGTTCTGGGTTAAACAGCAGAGTTTTTGTACTGCCAACTTCTGTCCGCAACTCCAGAGCCTGAGATGAAATTCTCAGGTGTCCAAGGAAAGGCAGAGGCTACCCCTGGTGTTTCCTCTCCACTGTGCCCTACATTGTGCTTGGGCACTTCTTTAAATAACTGATTTTCAGATATATGAAGAACGTTTGTAAGAAGGAGCACCAGTTTATAGTCTGCAGAGAGGGCCAACATGTCTTAGTGCAGCATTATGGAAATGGACAGAGACAAGGCATGGTTCCAGAATCACACATATGTGACTGCTACTCATGGGGCAGGAGCTAGGAGGACTCAGGTTTTTTTGTGAAAGGCCATGCAGATGCTATTAATATCTCATTTCATCCTCACTAGAACCCTACAAAGTATGTAACATGTCCCATGTTACAGATGGGAAGAGCGAGCTTTGGTCATCTGCACCAAATTATACACTTAGCAAGGGGTAGATCGGCATTTGAATCTCTATCTCCAAATCTTCTGTCCCTCCTAGCACATCTCCTAAGAGAGAATGTGTCCTATTTAAAACTGCAACCAAGAGTGGTGGCTAAGTTCACAGGCTGGAGCTAGAATGTCGGGGTTTGACCAGCTCTGCCACCTACTTGCTATATGACTGAGAGCAAGTCGCTTATTTTCTCTGTACCTCTTTCTATATTTGTAAGATGTGAATAATAATTGCACCTATCCTACTGGATTGTATTGAGGAATGAATGTATTAGTATTCGTAAAGAGTTTAGCACAGTGCTTGGCACATGGTAAATATTTACTTAAGTGTGTGAAATAAATAAAAATGTAAAACTTTCTCTTATATGGGTACTTATACACAGATGACAAATAAACCAGGGTAATAGATGTGTCATCATGGAAAATTTATATAAATCAACTCTCGCAGTTGCCAACATAGCAAGCCCATCACAAACACTGCTGTGGGACCTGATAGCTTTCCATCTGAATTGTTGATGTGAAGAATACATTTGGAAGAGTCCTGGGCTTTAGTCTCAGATCTGACATGAATTACTGCGTGACTTGGAGAAGGCATTTCACTCTTCTGGGCCCTGCTTCTTCCCAGGTGGAAAGCTGCCCCGGTGACCAGGCAGCATGGCATGGGGAAGGAAAGCGCCCAGAAATGGCGTCCAAGCCCCACAGGGTCTGGTTCTCCCACATACGAATTTTATAACTTTGGACAAAACTGCTTGATTTCTTTGCATCTCTATTTCTTCACCCTAAAATGGAGAAAATGGTGTCTGTCCCCTTATTTCACACGGTTGGGGGCAAGTAAGAAAGGGAAGGTTAGAGCCCCTTTGCAAACAGGGCTCTCCACAGGCATCCCCTTTGCTGGGTAACAGGCGGATACTTAGTAAGTATTCGTGGTTTCCAAGTCATTGTAAAAATCTAAAAAATAAATAAATAAATACATAAATAGATGTTTGTGGAAATGACGTGTAGCACCTATCATTGTCTGATGTAGTTTTCCTTGTTTGTTACTTGTTTCTCCATCCCCCTAGAAGCTAAGGTTTCTGAAAGCAAGGACATCTCTGTCTATATTCCTGCAACTGGTAAAGAGTCAGTACTTAATAAATACTTATTGACTGAATTTGTGGAAAGTATGAATACATGAACCAATGAATAAATGACTCTGAAGTTACATGAGAAGCAAACAAACTTACCTAAAGATATTAATGAAAGTCCAAAGTCCTAAGAAACAAGGTATGTAGGACTAAAGCTCTTGGTGTATTGTATCATCTGACTCCTCTAAATTCTTTTCTTTGGGAAGGTGGTTTGGATGGAGAAATGGCAGAGTTAAGATACTATAAAGTTGTTAAATTAACATACTCAGCAGGTCCACAGACTTTCTAAAGCTGAATACCAACTGGGATAATTAAAGGCCAGAGCCTTCTTTTTTAATTGACTCTCCAATAAACTACCTGCTGACAAAGGCATAGTTAAGTCGATTCCTGCAAGAATGAAGAAACTTTTCTCTTCCATTCTTAATTTTTTAAAAAGTCCCCACTTTCCCCTCTAGCTCAATGAGCACTTAAATTCACCAGAATTAAAAGGAAAGTTATTCTTTTTATTTTTTTAAGTTAATTAAAAAAAAACTTTTTAAGTTAATAAAAAGAAAAAAATATTCTTTTTATTTTTTTAAATTTTGGATTAAAAGTATTTTAATCCAAATACTTTTTTTTTTTTTAACTAAGCCTGTAACATCCCTTCTTCCCAGCAATCAATTCATGAAGGCACGGAAGTGGCTTGTGCTGAGGAAGGCATTCGGAGGGACCTATGGGGGCGGGGGAGGTGGTCACACCAGCTCTTCACCAAGGGATGGAGAAGTGCCCAGGAGCCTCCCTCATTCCTCTCCATCCCTGTGGTCTAAAATAAAATCTACCATCTAAAAAATACTGTTCTAAAAATAGGGAGTTTGGCTTAAATCCACCAGTTGGTGTTTTGATTTTTAAATTATGTGCAAAAAATTATGCTTAAGACCCAGAGAGTATTAGTAAGTAATTCAAGGAGGTTGACATTTTATTTTGATTCCAAAGTTCTAAAACATTTATTCTCTCAGAGTCTGAGGAAAGGTGAAAAGAGACAACAGAAAGGGGGTAAAATGATGTAGAAGGCTTAAATTCCAGTTTGAAAGTGAAAGGCAGCTAAACATCCCTAAAGCAAATAATATACTTTAAAAGTGTAGTTTTTTTTTTTTTTTTGGTGGTGGGGGCGGTGCTATAATTCACTCTAAATAAGTAGAAGAAAAACTGGTGAGTTTCAACTTAGTTACTCCTATCTTTCCTGATACCATTTTGGGATCCAACTTTTATGCACACAAAACTGCAAATAATTCCTAACATGCAGTTTTAAAAGCATAAAGAATCTTTTTGTCTGTTTTTGAGACGGACTCTTGCTCTGTTGCCCAGGCTGGAGTGCAATGGTGCGGTGTCGGCTCACTGCAACCTCTGCTTCCCGGGTTCAAGTGATTGTCCTGCCTCAACCTCTCGAGTAGCTGGGACTACAGGCGTGTGCCACCATGCCCAGCTAATTTTTGTTATTTTTAGTGGAGATGGGGTTTCACCATATTGGCCAGGCTGATCTCGAACTCCTGACCTCAAGTGATCCGCCCACCTCAGCCTCCGGAAGTGCTGGGATTACAGGCGTGAGCCACCGCGCCCAGCCTATAAAAAATCTATTGAGTGTTCGATGGCCCAAGACTGTATCATCTTTGGAATAAGAATTTTAAAGCCTCCCTCATCAGACACCAATCATAACCAGAATGTATTTTCAGAAAGGTGTACTATTACAGTATCTTGATTAATGAATATTAATTTCACATGAAATTGGGCTATTTTAAAAAAGCTTTCACTTAGAGTGAGGTGGGCAAGTAGTGTTATAAGAAGCAAGTATTAATGCTATCTGCTTCTGGACAGACAGACTGAAGTACCTAAAAAGTCTGATTTTACATGTGAACTTTAGCAACACAATTTTCAGCTCATCTCTAGCCTATAAAGATTTGGACTTGTGTGTGGGCAGCATCATGTGTGGACCACAAAAGTCACCATCTCTCCTCCTCTTCCCGGAACAAACACCCACAAACTGATGGGGATGCTCTGAAGGTTAAACTGGATCTTCTAATTGTCCAGGAACGTATGCTATGCAAACAATGTTGGCTCCCTGTACCAAGGCAGAGCTATTGTGGGACTTGAGGCTGTTGGCTACGAGGAGAAGGATGGTGGGGCACAGTTCTATTCACTGGGGCAAAGTGGGAACCCAAAAGAGGGTGGCTGAAATGTTTTATTATCCTAATCTTCAGAGGACAAATAATTACAGAACATTCTATATCAGAACAAGAGACTGTTAGTCTGCATGAGGGGGCAGGGAGAGAAAGGCAGAGGGCAGAGATAAAGAACTTTCCTTTTTGGGGGGCAGGGAAAGGAGAGAACCTAAAGGGTGGACTACAATTCACTTTTCAAAGGAGTTTTCTGTTTCTAATATGTTTCCTTTGAAGAGTGGAAGTTCTGAGCATTTGGAAGTTTGGTTATAGATCAAGAAAGAAATTCCTGGCTTTTCAGAGTTTGGTGGCTACCAATCAAAGGTCAATCAGATATGAAAATCAGAGTAGTCCTGAAACCATACCATAGGCTACTGGGAAGACGTAACATGCTTTATAAAAAAATAACAATAATCTCTTGCATGCATTTTTCTCTTCAGTGAAACACAAGGATATGAGTTCTTTAAAAGAAGTAGCAAGAAGGGCACAAAAAGCAGAAATCAGGGCTTGGGGGGACAAGAAGAGAGGGTGGAGGAAGAAGTGCAGCGTCTTTTGGGATGGCAGCTGTTTTATTTGCACCCTCTAAGAGTTCCTGAAATAATTAACATGCACTGCCATTCTTGTTTTTCCACTGGTGATTTCATCCAGTCCCTACAGAAACTCAGAATTAAATGTCATGGTTTTGCGTTTTGGAAAGCAAAACTCTCCCCCAAACAAGGGAGTTCTGAATACTGCTGAGAGCATGTGAGATCTGAAAAGTCTGCAGAGTGCTAATCATTAACATGCCACTTTCGGAGGCAGGACTGCCCCTTTCTTTGCTATCACATTTCCTTCTATTTGATCCTGCCCTGTCCTGGTTTACTTTCTGTTTCTCCCACTCATTACCACGCATTCTTCTGTAACACATGTGAAGTCCAGAATAGCCTCTCCCTTTCCGTTGGCCAACTCAACACTTCCCTTACAAACTCTCCTTAAAAAAAAAAAAAAATCATCTCTGACTTACTTTCCAAGGCCTTTCCCTCTTCCCACTCCCCTGGAGGGGAGTCGGGGGGGGGGCGGGGGCGGGGAACAACCAAACCCTCCATTTCTTCCTGAATAATGCAGGAGAATAAAGCAGACGGTCTACAGACATTACCTACAGTAACTGCAAATAAAAAAGTGTCTAAGAATAGTCTGCTAATTTAGTTTGGAGGGAGACAGATTTGGGTTCGCATCCTGCCTTTGTCATTTGCTCGTGGTGAGACTATGGATAGGTCGCTGAACCTTTCCCTAAACCTCCGTTTTTTTCACCTGCAAAATGGAAATTTACATTAGGGTAAAATTATTATTTTAAGATAATAGTATTAGGAGTTTTAATAATGAAAAAGCCCTTCCAGGGATGTAAAGGGAATTAAATGAGACGAAGCATATGGAGTGCCTGGAACACAGTAAGCACTCAATAAATATTTGCTGCTACTGATGATGATGTAAATCCTTTGAGGAGGAATGTCATCCTTTCCCCCACTGCATATATAGTAACAAGGATTCAGTGCTTCTCAAAGCTAAAAGACAGTACCAGGAGGAAGGGTCTGGGTACAACTGTTTGCTGATTGCTGCCCCCAGGAAGCACGTCTCAGAAGCAGCCTGCACGACAGAGCAAAGGGCTTATTTTAGGAGCCTCCAATCAGGACAGACTGGTTGATCTGGATGCCTCACCTGGCAAGGCAGCCTCAGTCACACGCCCATCTCCACAGGCATTCCCAGTGGGATGCACCACAGCCCCAGACTGAGAATTTTACCCACAACTTGCGCCCCTCTCCTGATCTCCCTTCTCCCTTTTGGAGACCTCAAGGCTGGAGAGAAATGAAAAGCAACAGCTCTGCCTGACAAATAAGGTAAGGACTCTGCCTCTCAGGTGCTGAGTCACTGGTTAGGAACTGTCCCATCTACAGACTCTCCCAGAAAATTACACAAAAACACAAAGTCGGGCTCCAAACTTTGGGCACTCTCAGAAAGGCTCTGATTCACCAGGGTGTGCTTCAGAACTGAAACTCTGGGTACAGAAGGTACCCACTGCCCAGCCTGCCAACAACCTATCTTCCTTTAAACAACAAAAACGGAGCAGAAAGAGGAAAAAAGCCTGAACCTTTCCTAATAAGGTAATACCACATGCCATTTGTAGTTTCGAATTGCTTGGCACGCCAGGATCATATGACATTCACTGCAGCTACTGCTTCATGCTTGTGTGAGGCTCTCCAGGAAAAATGGTCTTTGGTGTGCCTCTGGGGGATTACAAACGAACAGGGAACATGTTCTGCCAGTGGAACCCCACATTTTCCTGATTAACCACACTTGCCTCACATCCCTCTTTCACACTGCTGCCTGCAGGCCTCTTGCTTTGTGGGCTCAGGCATTGTAAAAGTTCTCAGGTTGCTTTGTATGCAGGTTTTCTCTCTCCAACGAGGTGTACGCTTTTTGAGGGCAGAAACACTCCTTTATTTCTTTTGTTTCACCCTGCTATGCTCATCACAGCGTAATTCAGCCAGCAGTTACTCAATAAATGCTTGATGACAGACTAGTGCTGAGAATTTTACAGATCAGTAGGTGATCATTTTATATCATTAGCCCCCAACTTACAAATCGGCAGGGTTTCAAAAATTGGTTTCAAAGAAGGTATTTATGGAGCATATTTTCCCATAGAAACAGTGTTATAACTGGGGCTTAGGTTTCCAGGCCCGCTTATTTCTCAGAATATCCTATACCTACTTATATGCAGTCTTATTGAGCTCTCTCATTTGCCTCAGACTCACATTAGACTGCCAGTATACGTGCAGGATAAACTCTAGTTCTTTCAGTTACAGCAATGCTGACTTGCACACATTTCCTTTCCCACTTATTAGTCGTATTTTCATATTTCATGACACTATGTAGCAGCAGGTAATAAATTACTCATCATATACTTTAAAAATAACACTAACAGGTAAGGAGTTATTTTTGCTCCTCATTAAAAAAGATGCATGCACTTTTGTTTTTCCTTTTACATTAAAATATTTTTCAACAGTTTTTAACCTCAGTTATTATTTGGGCCACTCTAGACTTTCCCAACCATTTACACACATTCATCCCTTCACCCACCCACCCACACATCCACTCACAGTCTACCAGGACTGCCCATTTACATGGATACACATACACACATACACACACACACGTGCAAACACACACACACGTTTTAAAATGCATTCTGGGACACTAAAAATATTTATTAGCCATTATAGAAATGAATGACATTAACTTTCAAAGTAAAAGCTATAGTTGTTCAACAGAGAGGCAGAGTCTGTGAGCCACTTCTCACTACAGCATAGGGAGAATGTTTAATGGTCTACCTCTGGGAATAATATTGTATCTGAAGAAAAAAGCTTTCAATGGCTCAGGGGGCAGGACAATCACCTTCAGTTGCCTGTCCCACACGGAGGGTCTCTGTGCCCAGTCTCCTCCAGAGCCTCAAGAGTGGCAGCTCTGGGAGAACACTGTCCCCTGTCCAGGGTGGGGTTTTCAAACAGGTCAGGGTTGCTGTGTTTGGGGTCATGAGTACAAAAGTACATGCACACAAATGTCGACTGGTGTACTGCTTCTGGGATACTTAGGTAACCTGAAAAGCCATACCTCGGCCCTTATTCCCATTCAATAGCATCCCGAAAAGAAATCTAAGTGATTTTCCAGCATGGCTTGTGAGACATCTCTTGTGTCTCTAAGGCTAGTGGAAAGAGTTATCATGCAGATGCTCTAGAAGAGTCAAACCCAAACAATAAGCAAACAGAAACCTCTCTCAAGACTAACGTGCTGAACACGTGTACTGAATGAGGTGAGCCTCTCCCCATTTTCTGGAGTTCACAGCTGTCTTTCTAAGCTAAGTCAGCATTTAAGTGGCACAACAGAGATGCCAGGTTAATGGCTGTGAAGGATGACAAGTATCAGTATGGTTGTATTACATCTGTCTTTCAGCAAGTTATTACCAAGACACAAGAAACTGCAGTCTCTTCCCTGCCCCCATAGCACCTCATAGTTATTCAATGTGACCCATCCTTAATTGATTACGCTGATCCTTTAATGAGAAGTTCTGATAACCATATTCTTGTTAGCAGGCCTTTTCTTTGATCAGCTCTTACAGGAAATCTAATGCATACTCCTTCACTCTCCCACCATTGGGAGAAATATAATTGAATCAATGCAGTAATTAAGTACCCCATATTCATCCTTCCTTGGCATTTCAGGATGTTGCTCTGGTTCCAGGTCTCACTGGAGAGAAGAGGGCAGCTGTCTAGAAGTAGCAAGTATAAGAGACGGTCTGAATGTACCAGGATCACAACAGACATTTTGAAAGTTTACTCTGATTGTTTACTTTGTCTCTGAAAAATGCCAAGCATGTAGGAGTCTGGGGTTAACAGGTCACATGCAGTCAGATCCCAGTTTGTTGAGCTATTATTCTAATTTAAGGAATGCAGACATGTGACATGAAGGTTGCCTCTTTTCCTCTTGCACTCATGGTAGACATCCCTAATGGATCAGCACTCATGGCAGCTATCACTAATGAGTCATGCTGTTCTTTCCTGTTGGGCCCAGACATGAGTTAATTAATACTTCTTTTCAACATCTCGCTCCAATCACATAAGTTGGAAACAATCAACTATTTTTGTTCTAATTGATTTCATATACTTTAATTTCTTTCCTTGAAGTAACTGACAGTTGACTAAGGTATCATTACCTTATTTTAGCAACATTCTCTCTACATTTCTTAGCTAATTCCTCCACTAATTGAGCTACAAATAATATGGGCTATCATCCATTGCCAGACACTGTTAGACACTAAGTGAAAATTTATGTCCCTGTGTCCTTACAAAAATCTCAAGGCAGGGAAAGGTGGCTCGAATCTGACCTGTATTATGGCTTCCAGTAACCTTCCCAGGTGACTGCTACACTGAATTATTGGCCTCCTTTTGCTTCCTACAGTGTCACCACTGCATTCACTTTGTCGTACTACAATGGTCTGTCCATGTGCCCTCTTCCCTACTTAGCTCCACAACAGCAGGACCCATGTCTTACTTAACCTTTGAATGCCCAGCACATGGAACACTGCTGAATACAGAGTGGGTGTTTGGTAATTATGTTGAAATAATTTTTTTTAAGTTCTTGTTTTCAAATACAAGTTGAGCATCCCAAATCTGAAAATCCAAAATCCTCCAAAATCTGAAACTTTTTGGACTCTGACATGACACTCAAATGAAATGCTCACTGAGGCATTTCAAATTTGGGTGCTCAACTGGTAAGTATATAATGTAAATATTCCAAAATCTGAAAAAAACCCTGAAATCTGAAACACTTCTGGATCCAAGCATTTCAGATAAGTGATTCTCAATCTGTACTCGCTGAGTTTCAATTCATGCCCTACAGTGAACATGACCCATGACAAGTCCTGCGACTGAAGGAAATTTACTTCATAAAGTAAGGAGTGGTGGGCAGGCCAGCCAGAACTGAGGTGGGGGCCAGGGCAGCCCCAACACCTTCCATGAATCAGCTGTTCGCATGCATCTCCCCTCTGAGCATGAAAAGCATTCACAGCTCAGCTTCTGCCTCCATGCTTCACTGCTGGGTTTGCGGTTTGCCTTTCTGTACCTCCCACACTGGACTGTGCTCTGTATCCCTAGCACTTACTAAAGTGTTCGGTCAGTGGTGAATAAAGATCTTTGAAGGGGTGTGTACTAAAGAGAGCACTGGCCTGAGAGTGGAGAACGGGGAGCTACTTCTAGAACTGCCCTGATCCCCTTGGGTGGTTTCTGTCTGAGTTGTTTTTGTGGTGTTGGTGAGAGAATGCCTGCCCAGCAGGACAGGTGGCGGGCGTTAAGTGTGGCAGTGTATGTGAGCACTCTGCCAGGGTAAAGGTAGGTGCTCCCTTCTCCTCTTCATGAGGCTGCCCTACATGGGCTGGTGTTGTCATTCCAGCATGCCCCACCCCTTTGCCCACTCTCCTCTGGACCACTTTGTGCAGCTCAGTGTGACAACTTTCTGTTCCCGGTCGTGCCCAGAGAGTTGTGAGCTCCCCACCTCTGCACACGGTATTTCCTTTCCTTCATCTCTCCTCACTTCCAACTCTACAGATTTCTGGGCAGCTGGAGGGCAAGCTCTTGGCCTGGCCCACAGGCGCTGTGTGCTATGACCGCAGGTCACCTCTTCAGCTTGGTCCCGACCACGCCCACCTCCCACACACTAAGCCCCGGTCATACCTGAACTCATCATTCCTGTCCCCACCACAAACCTCCGCCTATTGTTGTGGTCTCCAGCTCAGAGAGTGGCACTGTCATCTGGGCAGCTGCCCAAGCCAGACACCCCAGAGTCATTCTGGACTCCCCACTCCTCCACCACACCCCTTCTTCTGTCTCCAAGTCCTGCTTATGCCACCTCAATATTTCTCAAATTAGTGTATTTTTACCCCACTGCCCCACCCTAGTTGGGACTATAAGCAGCTGGCCACTGGATCACTGTAGCACAACCATGACTGTCTAGCTGGTCTCTCTACCTCCCCTCAATCCACTCTGCACACCCAAAGTGATGTTTCGGTAAAGAAAAGTTGATTGTCACCCTCCCCTTTTAAAGTTCTGTCCAGAGTATAGACATCGCTTCCTGCAGGAAGCAGTGCTGATGTAGGAAGCCACAGCACCTCCGTCTCTCCCATCAGGACACCAAGCACACTTGTTGGTCTTCTGCATTAGAGGCCACTCCGTGAGGGCTCCCTTGCTCTCCTCTGAGCAGTGGAAGGTTTTTAATCACTCCTTCTGTAGCAGTCCAGCCTGCTACTTGACAGCCATCTAACGCCCTCCTCTCTGCTGGTAGAACAAGTTCACTCTTTCCTCATGTGATGAAGGTAAATCCAGATTGATCTAGGCCACATGGATGGCTCCAGACCACTTATGAGTGTTTAGCGGTGGGCATGTGCCCCGGTTCTGACCAGTGAGACATGAGGGGAGGTTGGCTGGGGAGTTCTGAAAGGTCTCTTCATTCATAGAGAGATGCATAAGAAACAGTTCTTTATCTGTCCGCCTTGGCATCGTTATGAGAGGATGGGATGCCTTCGACCTTTCTGTACCTAGGAGGAGAGCTTGCTGATGCTCTGAGGATAGCAGAATAGGTGGAAAGAGCTTGATGGTGTTGAGCTGCTGAATTACCGAACTGGAAACAGACTACATGTGGACTTCTTTTTATATGAGATGGTAAGTTCCCTTTGGTTTAGGCCATTTTGAATTGGGTTTTCTGTTACTTGGAGCTCAAACAGATTACAGATTCTTGGGCACTTTTCACTTCCTATTTTGTCTTAGAGGTACTTATTAGGTACAAATCTTGTTTCTTTTTTTAGACTGTGGTCTTTTTAAGGGCAGCATTTGCATTCTGATAGATCCTTGTATCTCCCAAAGGCTGGTGGCTTGTCCTACTCTTGAGCTTGAATGAAGAGCCAGCACCGTCTTCCGGCCTCACATTATAAGGTCTCACAACCTGTAGATGGGCCTTCTTCAGGGGTTTAATTTCTTCATTTATTTTTACAAATGTTCAATGTAAGAAGAAACATGAACAAAATATAAAAGCTCTACAGTCCACTCTAGGAGGCAAACCTATCACATCCATCCTTATATACCTCACTGTACTGAACACATGCTTTGTGCAAAGTGGATATTCAAAATGTTTGCTAAATGAATAATTTAATTTGCCTCTGATGAGTCAAGAGCACTTAGGACTTTTATAATGTCCTAAGGTCATAACGAACAGTAATTACTGACAAATAGTGCTAAATATATCCTGGTTCTAGGAGATAACTAGTGGTAAGGTTTTGTTTGTTTATATGAGAGCCTTGATCCACCAAGATGCTAAAGCCTTAAAATAGAACAAGCAGAACTAGGTTTTGTACAGTGAAGCAAAAAAATAAAAGTTTGAGCAGCAGAGCTGCCCACTGGATGTGTGCTGAATGCCCATCTTACTTGTGCCTGGCCCTGGGGCTCAACCAGGTAAGACGAACCCATTGTCCTCAAGGGGCTTAGAGTCTGGGAGTGGGAGGAAGAAAAACAGACAACTTCAAAAGAATGCAGTAAATGTTATAATAGGTAAGGTAGAGGGTGCAACAGAGATTCCAAGGCCAGACCTGGTACATTGAGAAGGTCTCTCAGAAGAGTACCTGAACACAGAGGGTAAGTTTATCATTCAGGAAGGGACAAAAAAATAATAAATAAAAAGAAGACTAGCATGATCAGGTTTGTAGTTTATAAAAAGCTAATTCTGACTGTAATATGAGGTAGGAGAGGCAAGGCTGAAGTAAGCGAGGCCAGCTGAAGGGCTGCTACAGTAATTCACTGTGGAATACCACAGGTTTCTCAGGCTGGAAACAGGTTAATGACAAATAATGTCAGGCCTGGGTTTTCAAGAGCATGTGGTGCTGTGGCTGCTGCTCAAAGGATGATGGCTCTGGACACCAGCTTCCCATCTTCTGGGTTCAGGATGGGGAGTGGGTTTGACTTGGAGGCCACAAGATAAGAGTGTGATGGTTTTAACCTGGTGTGAGCATGAGTACACGTGTGTGTGCATATGTGTGTGATGTGACGCTCCGCCTCCTCATTTACCACATCTCACAGTTAGGTGAGCACAGGAATGGCTCTGGTCCCAGCATGGCGACAGATTCCTCTGTGATCTAGTTCAAAGGGTCATACCTCTTTGACCCCCAGTTTTTTCACAGGTCCTATCAAGAAGCTGGGCCACACAATCTCTAAAACCAATCAACCGGTCTGCCCAGGTCATCTGCACTGCAAGGTTTATGATTCTCTGGACCAGGGCTTCTCAGCCGGTGTACCCTGCTGAGGTTCAGGTATGCCTCAGCCCTAGGTGGCCAGGGAGGGCCTGGACCATCCAGAGCCTCCAGCTGTGGGCATCTTCCTCCATGCTATAGTATGACTTTTCTAAGTGTGCCATTTAGGTTGAATATCCCTTATTCAAAATGCTTGTCACCAGAAATGTTTTAAATTTTTGGATTCGAGCTTCTCAGATTTTGGAGTATTTGTTTATATACAATGAGATATCTTGGGGATAAGACCCAAGTCTAAAGTTGAAATTCATTTATGTTTCATATATGCCTTATACACAGAGCCTGAAGATAATTTTATATACTTTAAATATTGTGTATGATACAAAGTTTATATACACTGAACCATCACAAAGCAAAGGTGTCAGACGGGGAATTTTCCACTTCTGGTGTCATGTCAGTGCTCAAAAAGTTTTAAATTTTGGAGGATTTCAGATTTCTGGATTAGGAATGATTAACCTACATGAGGAAACAGGCAGGAAGCACCACTCTAGACAAGAGAAAGAAAAACATTCGCATGAGCCCAGAATCTCCTTTGGCTCATCACTCATGTCTCCTTCTGTCACTCAAGTGTCCACTAGCTCTTTAATGACAAAGCCAACACCAACCTGCTTCCAGCTGCATACCAGCAAGGCAACCAAAGACCGACATGGCTGGAAGGTGCCAAGCAGTAGGTCCAAAGGGACTGTCACAAATGGGAGCCGTTCCACTAGGGCTTTCCACCTCATGCCCTCCTGCCTTCTGGCGGACCTTGCTCTATACTGACTATTGCCTTCCCTCCAGAAGCTCCAAACTCCCTCTCCATCTCCTTTGATATGTGTGATTTTGGTCACAGTGGAAAAAAATCTTGTATTTAGAGGGAGAAAAATTCAGAAGGAAAAGCACTGCTTTCTTTGAGAAGGCTGAACTAGGGGTCCCCAGGGACACTGGGGAGTGTTGAGAAGTTCTGAGAAAGATTTGAGATGGCTCAGCTCACTTAAAAAGAAAATGCAGCAATGCAGCAATGGACAGGGGTTACATAAACAAGTCTCTGTGCTCAGAATCGCAGGTCTGAAAAGGAGGTTTTAGTTCAGCTTTGGGTTTCCTTTTTTTTTTTTTTTTTTTTTTGAGACAGAGTTTTATTCTTGTCGCCTAGTCTGGAGTGCAGTGGCGCGGTCTCGGCTCACTGCAGTGTCTGCCTCCCAGGTTCAAGCGATTCTCCTGCCTCAGCCTCCAGAGGACCTGGGATTACAGGCGCCCACCACCACGCCTGGCTAATTTTTGTATTTTTAGTAGAGATGGGGTTTCACCATGTTGGCCAGGCTGGTCTCAAACTCCTGACCTCAGGCAATTTGCCTGCCTAGGCTTCCCAAAGTGTTGGGATTACAGGCGTGAGCCACTGTGTCCGGCCCTAGCTTTCGATTTCCTATTGCAGCAACACATTAGAATAAACAAACAACCAAACACTTGGGACTGAACTAATACACCTGAAGAAGGATTAATGTGGCCTGGGTCCTGCTATCCCTCCTCAGACCTGGTATTTCACCATGACGATGAAATACTATTGGCTGGTAGCAGTGGCCAGCTCACTAACCTGGGCAGCAGACCCCTCTCTGCTCTTCACACAGCTTGGCATTGGCCTGGTGTCAGGATTGGGGAGCATGCTGGACAGGGGTTGAGTGGCTGCTATATGCACACTGGAGCACACATTGATGGTACAGCAGAGAGGGCTGGACTCATCTCTGGTAACCTGTCAGCCCTGGCTTTTAGATGCTCGAAAGATGAGGTTGGACACAACTATACCAGAACAAACCCACCCAAAAAAGTCCTTGACAGAAAAACATGAAGCAAATAAAATCAGCTAAGATGCTCCCTGTGGAAGTGTGTCTTAAAAACATTTGCCTTTTCCTGACTGCTCCAATGGAGGAATACCTTATTACCAACAAAAAGTTAGGAGTGATGTATGGGAGCTAAAAAAGTAGACCTCATGGAGGTAGAGAGTAGAATGGTGATTACCAGAAGCTGGGAAGGGAAGGGGGGATGAAAAGTTGGTTAAGGGGTCCCAAAATACAGTTAAGGAGAAGGAATAAGTTCTAGTATCTGATAGTACAGTCGGAAAATTAGAGTCAACAACAATTTATTGTATATTTCAAAACAGCTAAAAAAAATTGCAATGTTCCCAACACAAACAAAAGATAAATGTCTGAGGTGATGGATGGCCCAATTACCCTGATTTGATCATTATACACTGTATACATGATCAAAATACCACATGTACCCCCCCAAATATGCACAACTATTATACATCAATAAAAAATGTTTTAAGAAGTTAGGGGTGAAATCCAGCACATGGAACAGCATGTACAATCCATAGTACTAATGGAGGCCAGAGGGCGTGTGGCTTTGGGTGTGAGGAGTGTCAAGGTCTCTATGGTTCCTGCGTAGGCAGTCTTCTCTGTGTTGGCTAACTATAGTCTGAGAACTATTCACCTCAGTAAACATTGGTCAAGTGCCTAACTGCATCCAAAGTACTGTGGGAGACAATACAGTGTAGCCATTAAGAAAACGAATTCTGGGGGGGGGAGGGGGGAAGGGGGAGGGACAGCATTAGGAGATATACCTAATGCTAAATGGCGAGTTAATGGGTGCAGCACACCAGCATGGCACATGTATACATATGTCACTAACCTGCACATTGTGCACACGTACCCTAAAACTTAAAGTATAATAATAATAATAAAAAAAGAAAACGATTTCTGGAATCAGGTAGGCCTGGGTTTGTGTTCGGACTCTTTCACCCATTCCCTGTGTGACCTGAGAAAGCTATATAACCTCTCTGTTCCTCAGTTTCCTCATCTGTAAAAGGAAGGTAATAATACTACTGACCTTATAGGATTATTGTGAGAATAGTACTTAAAGCTCCTAGAATAATGCCTGATCTCTAGCAAGTACTTAACATCTGTTGGCTGTAATTATTATAATCTTGGTGCACCTCAATTTCCTCATCTACAAAATGGACATAAGAACTATATGTACCTCACAGAGTTGCTGTGAGAGTTAAATGAAATCATGCAAGTATGATGTTTTGTATAATACCTTATACATAGTAAGCGTGCAATAAATACTACTCATTGTTATTCCTAGAAGCTTCCCCAAATTATTTTAAAAAGAAGGCACCTAGATCTAAATGACAGTCCATGTAACAAAGAAATCCCTTCCTTGAGCAATTTCAGTGAAGGCCATTTTTCAACAATGCTCACTCTCACCTCCCTCCACTCTGGGTCCCAGTCATGTATAAAACACTCTGCTTTGTGTTGACTAAGCTCCACAGTGACATTCCAAGGAGTTCTGGTGTCCCTCCAAATATTCTAGGCTGCCCTTTTAACCTGATACTGATACCCTGTCCACTCTACTGTTTAAGGGGCTATTTAAAAATTTGGCTTTGTAAAACAGGGAGCAAGGCAGAAGGCCTTCAAAGCTTTAGCAGTTGGCGTGGCAAGGAACAGAAAAGCAGCATTTTACAGTATCAAATACCAGAAGTAGCCCTCATAACCACTAACTTTGTAGTGCTCTTCCTCCATTGTGGCAAAGTGCTGAGCATGTTACATGCATTACATTACTGAAACCAAGGCCCTGTGACATTCCAGTGCGTCCAAGGTGCTAGCTGGTGTGAGCGCAGCTGTGGGCTCTAACCTGTGCTTTGCTTCAAAGTCCATGCATGCAAATCCTGGGCAACTCCCTGCGTTTCCAAGGCAACTCAGCCAACTCATCCAGAGATAACTAGCTTCCAATAACTGTACAAGCTCACTCCCATCATTTGGTAGGTTGGTAGGTCAATCAGTTCAATTTATTTTTATTTTTATTTTTTTGCTTTCTCTGATATTTGACCAACCACGACACCTAGTGGCCAGTGGAGCACAAACATGGGTTGCCCGAAAAGGCTGATGGATGGGTGAGTCCTTTAGCTATAGATACGCGTTGCTCATGACCAGGAAAAACATGATGGATCGTGTTCAAGGCGAAGAAACCAAGCCACAGAGAAATGAAGCAACTTGCCTAAAAGTCAAAGCTAATGTAGGACTGTGTGGAAATACTGAACCTTAGCGTTAGAGCTCATATTCTGATTCAGACTTGGCCTAAATTTGATCCTCAGCAAGATACTTTCTTCAGTTATTCAACAAACATTGACTGGGCACCTCCTGAGTCAGGCACTGTGCCAGATGCCGGGGACATGACAGTAAGCAAGGAGGACACATCTCGATCCTTGCAGTCAAATAGGAGGGGAAGATAAACAGAATCCACAGTAACACCAGCTAATATGTATTAAGGACTCTGCTTCAAGACTTTGATGTACACCAACTCACTTCATCCTTGACTTGAAACAATCCTATAATGGGGGTGCGATTATTATTCTTGCTTTGAAAATGTGCAGGAGAACATTTAAGTTGTGGGTAACAAACAGGGCTCCTATGCCTTTCTAGGTCTAAGTTTCTGAAATAAAGTTGTGCTAGATACTGGAAGATTTCTAAGGCCTCTTTCCAGCTCAGTTTCCCTTCACTTCTAGGATTCTGGGGTAAAGCTGGGATTAGACCTTGGTCGATTTTCCTGACCAAGAGTCTAGTGTTCTCTCTCTATACACTGTGCTGGTCAATATTTATGAATAACAACTGGAAGTTACTGAATGCTTACTCTGAGCCACGCCCTGAATTTCTCAGTTCAGGCAATCTTCTTAACAACCTATGAGACAGCTTTAAAACAGAAATAATAACTGAGTGAAAAATCATGCTCTAAAATAGTTTAAAAGATTTCCAAGATAAACAGAGAGGCTTCCAACATCACTCAGCTGTAGCATCCTGAATCTCTGTTCTGTCTGATTTTGTTGAATGGTGGATTTAAACCTTATGTATTGGTGTCCTCAGGCTCTCATGACGGGAATGGATAATGGGTCCAGGCAAATGGTTCAATGATGAGTTACTGTCTAGGGAAACAGGAGGCATCTTGTTCAATAACAACATTGCTTTGGGGTAATTCTGGGTCCCTAGAAGTATCTACAAAGCCTGCAAGGTCAAGTGCAGGCCGACTTGGCTCTTTGGTTTTATGATTCCAAATGAATAAAACACATTTCCAACAGTTCAGCAGGGTATATCCGAGATCGGCAAACTCTCCAACGAGGTATTCCCATTAACCCTTAGTCCCTTACCCTGAGGGTATGTGCACACCATCCGCTTTCTGTCGGGTGAGGGAGGGGGCAGGGGAGAGAGACAGGGGCAATCAGGAAAACTCTCTCAGTGATCCTGCAAATGGGAAATGGGGACGTTGAGTTTAATCAGGGCTCCGCTCCAGGACCAAAGAAAGCAACTCCTGCCACCTGCAGTCAGACCACTCCTTCCCACACCCGGGAAAGCAGACCCAGTGGGACCTGGAGCTTCCCAGGTCTTGTAAGACTCTGGCCTCTTTGTTCAGGGCCTCCAGAATGATACTCCAGTGGGTCTTGGTGAGAACATACACTAGATACACTGCAATGTTTAGCCTAGAATGCTCTGCTAGCTTTTCCAAATGGCAAGCTCTCACTGAGCTTTCTAGGGCTAAAGATCAACACCTTCTCCTTTTGCCTGACCACCACCACCGCCCCCAACCCAAGCCTGTCCACAGTAGGAACTGCCACATTTGCCCAGTACCTAGCACAAGATTGTAATCACTGACTTGTTTATCTGCCTACCCCATAGACTTGAAACATCTCTAAAAGATGATGTGGTGTGGCTTAACCATCCTTACGTACTCGGTACCTAGCTAGCACAGCCTCTGGATTGAGGAGGTGCTGATTCCCAAAGAGCTGGAAAGGAAGGCAAGGAACTGTAAGGCTAGAAGAGGCTTCAGAAGTCATCTCATTTATAATCCTGCCCAATATAGGATTTCCCTCAAAATACATTAAAGAAAAACAAGAGAAAAGTTTAAAAGAGTATGTATTTATGTACATATATACAATTCTACATGCATGCATACATATACGGTATCCTTCTACTGGAATGGGGTATGTGGTGGTAAAGACACACAGAGTAAGATTCACTCAGATTTTTCAGCATTAGCGTTTATCTCTTTTTAAAGTTTTTTTCCCTAATTTTTCATGAAATACATGCAATTTAGTGAAAAATTTGTAAAATATAATTAAAGTGAATAGAAGGTAAAAGTTAACATGCTGTTATATTTCCTTCTAATATTTTCTTGGGAGTTTTTTGTTCTTCCTTTTTTAAAAAATCAAAGGAAACCTTGATCAGATTGAGTTTTTAAGGTAGTCTAAATTATACTCTGCTACACAACTTTATATTTTGCTCCGTTCTAGCAAAAGCATTTCCCTATGTGATTACAGTCTTTATAAGCATCATGTTTTAACTTTTATTTTGATATAAGTTCAGACTTAGAGAATAGTCGCAAAGCACCCAGATTTGGGTTCCTTAAATGTAAACATTTTACTATATTTAACACCCTACCCTCCCAGGAGAGAGAGAGAGAATCAATATGAAGTTTTACTCCTGAATATTTCAGCGTATACTTCCTAGGAATAAGAATAAGGAGTTCTCATATATAACCACACCAATTAGTCAAATCAGGAAATTAACTCTGATATCTTACTATTATCTGATCTACAACCTTATTCAGATTTTGGTGATTATCCCAATAATGTCCTTCACAGGAAAAGAAAATACAAAATTATACATTATGTTCAACTGTCATGTCTCTTTAGTCTTCTTGACTCTGGGATGCTTCCTGAGTATATCTTGGTTTTTTATGTTATTGATATTTAAGAGTAAGTGCTGGTTATTTTATAGAATGTCCCTCAATTTGGGTTTGCACATGTTTTTTTCCTGATTTGATGCAAGTTATGCGCTTTTGGTAGGGACACCACATAAATAAACATGCACGACTTTTTTTTTTTTTTTTTTTTTTTTGGTGAGAGACAGGGTCTCACTCTGTCACCCAAGTTAGAGTGCAGTGGTGCAATCACATAGTTCTACAGCCTCAAACTCCTGGGCTCAAGCAACCCTCCTGCCTCAGCCTCCAGGGTAGCTGGGACTACAAATTCCATTTTACACAAGCATGTCCTTATTGTAGAATTTTAGGTTGTTTTTATAATTTTGCTATAATTCCAAATCAATCCCCCTCCCACCCTATGAACTACTGATTGGCTTTCCACCATTAATTTTTATATTAATAATTTATCCGTTTAAAAGAATATGTTAAGATTGTTACTATATTAACAACTTTTGTCTAAGAAGCTCTGTCAATTTGCAGTCTAACAAAGGATGGAGTGTGAACTCCATGTCAGGCTAACAAGCCTTGAGCATTGACATGCTAGTATTGCATTGCTGTTTTAGTGGCTTTCACCTTAAATTGTGGTTATAAAGGGCATTGCTCCTGTCATGCCTCTGAATATATTCCTTTGTTTGTTTGCTTTCTCGTTCGTTCACTCCTTCACATTCACTCAGTAAATACTGAGTGTATATTCCGGGCCAGTAGTTTAGGTGTGAGATCAACGTCTCAAGTAAAGAAACAAACAAGAAAATATGGATTGTGGTAAGGGATATGAAATACACAGGCTGGTGCAACAATGAGTACCTGGAGGCAGTGCTCCAGGTAGACAGGGAATAGCCTGGTGCATAGAGAAAGACAAATGAGCCAGTGAGCTGCAGCTGGGGGACCAGGAGAGAGAGGTGGGGCATCTCTTGGCATTTACCATAAAATTCTATCAAAATGTCTGCAAAACATTGCTCTTACTAAAAATACAAACCCTTATTCTGACCTATCCCCAGTACCCACTTCCAAAGCCTACCCTTCTCCTCTGTCTGTCCTAGTCAGCAGAGTCTAAACTTCAGCGTGTTGTAATTTGTGAATAATAACGAAAGCCTGAAAATGCTCTGAAATTAGAGGGAACTTAGATACCATCCTGATGTTGCTCAGCATTGCAATTACCTGACTTTGAGGGACCACTAATGAATGAGACTGTCTCAACATTAGATTAATGGCCACTTTCAACAGTGGAAAGGGGACAGATGTCCAAGAAGACAGAAAGGTACTAACAGCTGTGTGTATATGTGTGTGTGTATATGCGTGTGTATTCTCCTTCAATAACCGGGGTGGTGGCTATGGCCACAAGCAAGGAAGATGGGTGTTCACGCAAAACTAATCAACCTGCTCGTGCTTTGGAGTTACTCTGGTCTAGCAGAAACTGCAGCTCCCCAGGCCTCACTATCACCTCTGGACTTTGTCAGAGTGAGTCAAGTAGCAAGAACACAGAAGAATCCTCCAGGAACTAGACCTGGGAAAAATATATCCGTCTTTCTCAAACAAAGCCTGTTTGGTATTTCAGGCAATTGATTTCCATACACTTGGGTCAAAAAGCAACAGATTATATTGTCAAAAAATTATTTCCTTGCATGAGATGAAAAATTAGACAAAATATATAAGATATATAAAAATTAAAGTAGAAAAAATATATAAGAATATTATCAATAGTCATTAGACGCTCCTGTCAAGTATTGAAAAAATAACTTATAATAATCTATAAAATGTATGCACACTCTTTTCTTTTCACATCCTTCTGAGGGAAACAGCCCCTAGCAGGCGATTAAGCTGATGCACGAGTAATGATCTCTTAACGATGCCATGCCATCAAATACTGAAGTACAGTTCAGTGTTTCTAAGAGCAAGGAAAGAAAAAAAACATTAAAATTATTACGACTATAAACACTATGATTGTATATTGCACTTAAGGGATGAAGATCTAGAACAATGGAGATGATAAACATATTTACCCAGAGACAAAAGATGGTAGATAAGATTTTTATTATAAAGGCTTTATTTATAAAGGGAACACATTAGAAGCTAAGTAATTGGGTCAGATTTGGTAATTAAAAGCAGCTGAATAATTAACAAAGGCTTAACAAAGGTGTCAGAATAAGATCATATTTTAACAGAAGATGAAATACATAGAAAGGTTTTTATACTTCAACCCTTATCCTTCTGCCTGTTTTACATTTTTCTTTTAAAAATACACAAAAAGTATAGGAAGCAGCAGTGAAATAACCACTACCTAGTTAACCTGTGACTGAATCTGGCAGTTGTTAGTAGCAGGTGTAAATGAAATGATGCAAATAAACTAGCAGGACTAAATCAAAAAGATTTCAATGTGGGTGACATAGCTAAAGTCTATAATTTAGAATCTCTAATACATATCCAGTTTGTGGTTGAAAATTCCTGCTTTCTAGTGGGCTTTATGTCTGCCACAACCCCAAGGAGTGAAAGGAAACTCAAGACTAACAATGATTTGTTATAACTAGAAGTAGTGGTGAAAATCTGGCCAAAAAAAAGTCCACTATAAATTTAACAGCTGTGAGCCTTAAGCCTGGTGGCATTTAAACCATTTTAGTCTTTATAGCTATAAGAGTATTCAACTCCAAGTTTACAATAATATCTCAAGGCAAAAACTCAAACAAAACAAGGCAGGCGCGCACGCGCGCACACACACACCCCCACCCAAACAATGCCCTCATAGACAAGCCCCTTTCAAAGTCCCACCTAATTACAGGCTGACAATCTTTCCAGATTATCAATCAGAACAATAAAAACGCCCTTGAGGGCTCATTTTAAACAATTCTCTGGTCCTCCTCTAGGGGGCGAAGTTGGCTCGCATTTCACTGAAAGGGGAAATTATTTTCAAACCCTGATTTTCGCACAGTGCTAGAAAGATATTCACATACAAAAGGGCCTTTCCGTGCTCCTGTTTCTTCTCAATACATTTCACTTCGGCTGATGGGCAAAGCAGCCCAGCCCTTCGGCACAGTAAGAGGGAGGGAATGTGATTACGGCTGAGCATAAGCAGGGCTTAATCAGCACAGCCCTGAAGGCTGGCCAGCTCATTCTCCTCAAACTTGAGATCACAGCTATGGTTTTGCCAAAGATGATACACTTTCAAGAATATATGTTGGTGTTTTTTTTTTTTTTTTTTCCAGGAGAATTTTCCACTGGGGAAATTCTGAAGCCAGGTGAAGCCTCACACGGGGCTCCCTCCCACCTGGTCTCCTCTGTAGGGCCTCCCTCTGAGAAACCACAAAGCAAGCTGCTGGAGTGCCTGCCCTCCCTTCCTGCACAAACAGGGCCCATTCTATCCTGAGGATGGCATCTGGTGGTCAGGAAGGTGCCTGGACAGCAGTTCCTTGCTGGGCCTCGCTTCCCCCTCACGGAAAGGGTTAGGTGTCCTCTTAGGGAATGCAGGTCTAGCTACAGAAGGGGCATACACAGGCAATGCCTATTCCCAAGGGAGAATCAAATGTGAGTTTCAGCGCCCTGGCAACCATACAACAAGGCAGAAGGCTCAGAGTGTGTATGTCCCTGACCCATGGATAGATCCAGTTTTTGTGGGTTCTAAGCCTTATACAATTTTGGGGGTCCTCTTTAGAAAAATCATACAAAATCAGGAATACCACATTAGCTACAGGGCATTGGAACGGGATGTTGCCAGTGAAAGATCCTGAAACTTAGGGATCTTTAACTGCTGGGCCATGCAGTTATCTTGTCCAGCCTGCCACCACTGGACTCTCCCCTGCAGTAAAACCCCATGTCACGTGTGCTGGCTCTGGGTCTCTTCTTGGCCTCTTGAACATGGTGCCATCTCTAATGAGGCTGATACGGGTTCAGCACGACAGGGCCCGAGCTCCACCCGCTTAGGACTGTCCATTGCCTGGAGACAGATACCGAGGTGGAGCTATTGAAAGAAACACTTGCGCTGCCCTGTGAAAGGGAACAAACTCCTCTGCCATGGGTCAGCTCTCCACACCTACCTGACCAAGCCTCAGTCACCAGTTTGGGTCATCTCACTAGTTCAGACTCTGCCTATTCCTCCTTTTCCACCCATGGGAAGGTTATGCAACCCCCCCTTCCAGATCTCCTTGGGCTGCCCAAAGGTGCCAACTATACTAGTTTTTACTGAAAGAGAGCAAAATAAAGTGACCTGAATTGAGAGCATTTATCTAAACATAGTTTGTTTGCATATTTTCAGTCCTTGTAAAAATAATACACAATTTTCTCCTTATCTGATGGCAGTATCACTTACCTAAATCTTAACAATCAAATGAGGCAAGGCCTAAAAAAATGGAAAGTTTAGTTAATGTAGCTTGTTTTCACACATGCTACAGTTTGGAATTTATAAGCAAACCAGATATAAATTTTCTTCTTTTTGAACAAAACAGTAAGAACAACTTCTTACATATAGAAGTGTCTTCATAAAAGCCATTTATCACAAAAAACAGTGTTCTGCAAATTTGATTTAAAAACTTTTTTTGGAGATGGGCTCTTGCTACATTGAGGCTGGACTCAAACTCCTGGGCTCAAGGGAATCCTTGGCTTCAACCTACCAATGAGCTGGGACTACAGGCACATGCCACTGTGCTTGGTCTTCTGCAAATTCTTATTTGTAAAATGGAGTGTACTGGGAAAATAATAGCCACCATTTTTTGCATCCTGTGAACCACACGTAGTCTAAACATTTCATATGGACTATTTCACTTAATCACCTCAATAACCCTATGCAGTATTATCCCTATTTTATTGATGCGGAAATTGAGGCTTTAAGACGTAAGCGACTTGTCCAAGATTACAAAGGTATTTTGTATAGATTTGAGGCTGGGCAGGTTCAGCCTTATTCTTAGTCCCTGTGCCACGCTGCCTCTGCAGCCAAAAATCACTTTCAATACTATAAAGAACTAGTGAGTTTCACAAGATAGTTATTTTTTAAAAGCAGATCATTGCACATATTTAGATTTTTTCCCCAAATTCCTATTTGATTAAAAAAAAAAAAACAGGCTGAGGAATGGGGCTACTTTTTTCCAAGGCTTTAAAAGTTTTTAGAAATCATCATAATAGTTAAATGCAAACAGTGTAATAGCTACCATTTATTGAACATGTATTATGTGATGGGCCACTGGCTAAGTTCACTATGTGCACTGTTTCCTTTAATATAGCTATCTTGTGAGGCAAATGATATGATGCCCATTTAACAGATAAGGAAACTGAGACTCAGAAAGGTTAACTGTAACCACTATGTTCAAAGTGTCTCAATAGCTAAGGAAAGTTTGAACTCTAGTCTATCTGCCCACACTAAGCCACTTCCCTACTATTAAATGTATACATATAAAAAGTATGCTTTAGCTAAGAGCCTGTTAGTTATTCAAATATATATCTATATCTTTGAATGGCCAGTGGAAATCACTATATGCTTTCAGGCCAAGAGAATATAGGTGAGCAGTCCCAGGGGAGTTGAGTTCTGCTATCTGAGCTTCTGTCTCTAATATCACCTCATATGATGGGTCTGGGGGAGGAAAGCAGGGAGCTGTATCTTGCCATCTTTGTAAGCAGCCAGTAAAAATGAGGACATAAATCAGGTCCACATCTGGATATATAATGTTCAGTCTTGCCAAGAGACTAGTACATGATGGAACTACCCAAAATGCATTTAATACATTCTTAGGCCACTGCACCCACAGAGACTCCAACTTTAGCTGACCCAAGCATCTTCCCAGCATGTGTCACTTGCTCATTTGAGACGCTGGCTGCACCACGGGTTGGGGGGCCTATACTCAGCGAGTGACCTAATTGTTACAGGACCCAACATCACAGTGGTCCAACTGCACATGAAAAAGGAGGGCACGTTGGCAGAGAGGCTGAGTTCACAGTGCTGGTGCCAGAG
This sequence comes from Pongo pygmaeus, assembly GCF_028885625.2. Taxonomy (NCBI): domain Eukaryota; kingdom Metazoa; phylum Chordata; class Mammalia; order Primates; family Hominidae; genus Pongo; species Pongo pygmaeus. Next base: position 162,518,502 of record NC_072373.2, on the reverse strand, counting down.
AAGGCAGAAAAATATGCTGACTCCAAATGTCATACGAGCATGAAAGAAAACCGACATAAGTGAGGGTAGGTCTTTGGAGGGAGGTGGGATACATTCCGCAAGGCTTGAATTTGCAGAGTTCATAAATTCTGCATGGAGCCCTGATCAAAATGCTTCCACGAAGCACAGCAAATACGTTCTCAGATCAAGAGAAACTATGTTAGGGTCATGAGCATGAGAAATGGCATGAGCACAGTTTCCAAATACTAGCTTTCTGCTGGAGTTATACAGGTGCACGTTGGTATGCAGGTAGAGGAAACCCACCCAGATACACAGGTGAAAAGTTTCCCTGTGGGCTTAGAGAACAGGGTGTCTAAGCCTCGCTTTGGAATCTCTGAGGCCCAGGCAAGAATTCCAATTTTCCCAAACATTTCCCATTTTTCCAATGTTCGATTCTCCCAGACAAGGCACGCACACACACACTCACACTCACTCTCACTCTCTCTCTCTCCTGAGATCCCATTAGAGAGAAAGAACGTCACAGGAAGCTAGGTTTGGCTCGGAGGGAGCAGCATCTTTCCAACAACTCCAACTTAGCTGAAAATCTGAATGGGATGATATGGGAGGGAGGGAGGGGAGATGGAGGTAGGAAGCTCCTCACTAGATGAAGATGAAGGACCACTTTTAGAGTGTTAAAAGAAGGGAAGTGTCTCACACTGGGTCTGAGGTTAAGATGCTAAAGTGAAAGTTTCCACCACCTCAAGATGTAACAGATGGGAAATTCCAAAGCAAGGGATCTGATCATTATGCAGAAATATCTAAGAAGATGGCTCTAAGACCCAGAAGGAGGACACAAACAGGTCAGGACAGTGGAAAGCAATGGAGGATTCTGTGAGTAAGATTCTTTGGTAATGCTCTGATTCCTACGGTTTCCAAGGTGGGTGGAATGGAGAGGGCTCAGCCTTTCTTCTCCAGCCCAGAGAAAAGGGTTTCAAAAGCTGTATGTGGTGAGTTTGATATGAATCTCCTAGAGTTCCCGGGTTGGTATGTGACATCTGCCTTAGGAACCAAAATGTGAGAGGGGGCTGACGCTGGCTAAGCCAGCAGGGTGGATGCCACATCAGAAAGTGAGTACTGTCCCCTTGCCCCATGGTGCAGGGGAGGGTGAAAGGAATATGAACCCTGGACATCCTGGGTGGCAGCCTGGGTCTCTTCGCAACAGGTTCTCCCCGAGAGGGCTTTGGCATGACAGTGAGAGGACCCCAAAGAGAGTCCGACTGGAAACCAGAAGGTGCTGAGGGATGGCAAAAGCGGCAGGAGGAGAGAACCACCCAAATCCCGGGGGGCCCGGAGCAAGGCCCCTCAGAGGAGTCCTGGAGAAGGCCATGGAGGCAGCCAGGAGAGAAAAAGTCCCCTTTCCCTGTCTGCCAGGCTCAGATAACTCAGCACCAGGTGTGATAGTCGCAGTCAGGTAATGACTTGCTACACACTCCCCCTGACCCCACAACCTGGAGAGACCTGAGCAGTGGGCAGCTGGAGGCCGCTGGAGGGGGAAGTGGCCCTTGGTGGCTGGATGGAGAGAAGTCCTCCCTTGGAATGAATACTGACTGTTTATAGACCAAGGAGGGCATTTCATATTTCCAAAATGAACCTGTGTGCATGTGTGTGTGCGTGCTGAGAGAGAGAGAGTGAGAGACAAAGATAGAGAGAGAGAGAGGCAGGCTGACTTCAAGTGGCCTTAGAACTTCTCATTATCAGAAAAGTAACCAGAAAAGTCATAGGCCTGATCAAGTTATTATCAGGAAATAGGGTACAACACACCTCCCTGAATAAACTTTAAATGAACAGTGGGAGACAATAATGAAGCTGAGTCTTAACTATGACTCACGAGTCACATTGTACAATATATTAGTTACATACAGTTAACCTTTGCTAAGTCCTGACTAAGTGCCAGGCACTGGGCCATGGACTTCACAGACACTACCTCATTCAGTCCCTCTAACAACTCCTTGAGGCAGATATTTGACAGATAAGAAAACTGCGGCTCAGAGAAGTTAGGCAACTTGCCCAGGGTCACGCAGGTAAGTAAGTAAAGTAGTAGGAACCTGTATTCAACCTCAAGCCTGACATCTATCTGTGAGCTCTTGTATTGTCCTGGATGAGTGGTTTTCAGCAAAACATTTGTGATTGAAGCAGGAAAGGGACTTCGGTCCTACCCATCCTTCCTCCTCGGGAGTCCCTGAGCTAGAAAACCAAAAAGCAGAGTTTGAAAGCCACTGACAAGCATGATCTTATGGGTCCTGTACAACATTTTGATTTTATGATGCTATCATCTGCGGGCGGGAAGGTGGAGAGAGGTGGACCCACCACAGCAGACATAGGAGAGAGGAAAAACTCAGAATTTGTATCCAGTGTTCCAGGAGAGGCAGCTGGAAGGAGCCGGTTCCAGCAGGTGGATCTGAGGTTCACAGAATTATAATCATGTGTATAAATATAGAGTTCAGAGAATGCATGTAAAGCACTTAGCACAGAGCCTGACATTAGGTAAATGGCAACTATGATTGTGGAAAGTTTACATATGTGCCTAAAAACCTCAACATATAATTTAATGCAACATGCTCAGCCACTGATGTCACTGTGTCTGTTCCATAAGGTGCTATGTTTATCATGGACACTACACTTTACTAATTGAGCCAAGACAAGAAAGGAATGTGTAAGATTAAGCTAGCCAAGTCTAAAACAATTAGAGTAAGTGTGAAGCAATGGTTTTTAAGTAAGGGGGGCCCAGGGAAGGGGGCAGGCATGGAGTCCTGTGACATAATGATGGAAAACATAATCCTTTCTCCAATAAAAAAAAGTGCATATGTACAATTTTGCAAATAATGACAGAAGGTTCACAGATCTGTTGAAGTCTATTCATAGTCTCCAGATTAAGAACTACTCCTGTAGATCCTGGGGATTCAACATGAGGTCCTCAGGCCACTAGATCTGCCCACTAGATCCCAAAGTGGTGCTACCCATCCTTGTCCTCTCCACATGTTCCTTATTGGTAGTCTGGATCATGACACCAAACCTGAAGTAGGTAGTCAATGTAACTGTGCAGAATCTAATTTCCAACCTTTCAAGTTTAATAGACTCCAGATGAAGAATGTCTAAACTAGTGGACTCTGGTATCTAGAAAATTTATCTGCTTGGCATTCTCATTCTTTCCTTCCTTCCTTCTGGTAGCAACACCCCTCCTTTTTATTATTTTTTAATTTTTAAAATTTATTACATAATGTGGGGAGTCTTCCAGTGAAAACAGGAAACCTGCTAGACAAATTCTAAAAGAGCTGCAACACTACCCCTCCTTTTTCCATGAGGAACCCATTCTGTGTAATTCTGGTGGGATTTACCCTCTCTCATGGGACACATGAACAGACCTTAGCCAAAGTGATGCTGCTTATTGTCTACTGCCTATTTCTGGCCATGCTGATTCAGGCAGGCAATCCAATCTGGGCTGGTCAAGGTCCCTCCTTGGTACTCACTACTGCTAGAAGTATGGCAAAAGAGGCACCCATAGCTGTGAGAATGACAGAAACCCAGTACTGATAGCTACCTCTGCCACCATGGTGAGGGAGAGCATGTCTGAGAATGAAGCTGAGAGAGCTAACCAAAGTCAAGACAGAGTGAAAGATAATGGCCTGATGATATCTTTGGAACTCCTGAATACAGCTGTGCCTGAAGCCCTTACTAGCATGGCCATCCTAATCATATAAGTCAAGAGACTAGTTTAAATTATATTTCTGTTGCTTGCAACCAAAATACTCCTAATAAACTTGATCCAAAGCAAAACAAAGTCCCAAAGGAAATTCCCCTTCATGGCTAGTCCTTGTGGAATTCTGGGCTCCTCTCTGACAATGATCCTGAATGAATTAAAACTTTTTCTTCCTATGACATTCTTGCAAAAAAGTCTAGGCTTAACATTATTCCCTATCATTCTCTGCACCAATGGTTCATCTTACCAGTGCTGCCAGTTAGCAAATATTCATTCTCCCCACCCTTGATCCTGCACTCCTGCTCACCTTCCCTATACTATCGGATACTTCCTCTTGTAATAAATATTAAGGTTACTCATTAGAAGAGGGACCCGGAAATGGACAATGGTGGCCTAGTTTATAGTTCGCTAACATCAAATACTTGGAGTCAAGTCTCATGAGCCTCTCAAACTGCCCCCAAAAGGCACTGAATGTTCCAGCATAAGAAATGAACCTAGAACCGCAGGGCTCAAAAGAGAAGGAGAGAGACATGGAGCAAGGGAAGAGGATCATGCAGGGTCAATGTAAATTCTGTGTATCAAAAGCCACAACACAGACTGAGTCATAGTGTAGAATGACTTGCGAGTTGAGAGAAATAACATTCACAGAGCACTATCAGGAAGTTGTTTGTTTTTCTTTTAGAACAGGGATGGTAAGGAGATTTCAACTCACGTGCCCAATCTGGTCCACAACTAAAATGCCAAGGCTCAGCATCAAGACGGCCGTGACAATCTGAAGTCCATTACAAGGTAGGGAGGGGAGGAGGGTTGTGAATATATGTATTTGTTATTTCAGCTGAAACAATTACATTTCACCCTTGGACTAAGCAATACCAACAGAAAAATGCACACCTGAACCTAGAAGGGTTTCTCTTGGACTGCACTCAGCTGTCACATCATTTGCCTGCACCGAGGCAGTCCTCATTGTTTTACCTACAGGGATGTTGTCGGCCACTCTGTGTGGCATTATCTTTATGAGTACTCTGAAGACATTTCTCTGAGCCTTGAATCATGATCAACCTTGCTTCTTCTGAGTAACTGGTGTGCTTTTATCTTCCAGCCACCTAAGTCGTTAACGGAGCATGTTTTCCTTCTGGTACTGACTGCTCAGAAGCTCAGAGGTAAGTCTGTGGGACCTGCCAGCAAATGAATAGCCTGTCTCCCATGAACTGGGGCCTTATTTTATCCTTGACTTCACCCCACTTTTCCTTCTCCACAGATTTCCTCCCTTAGTTTTCTTAATCGCATTATATTACACCTATGTTTAAAGGCCATCTCAAAAATCTTTGAAGACAGGTACATACATTAGATCAACCGTAATCAACATAAGAGGAAACAAACCAGATGGTGAGTGGAGGAAAGTTTTACAAATGCTGCCATGCAGTGGCATCCACAGGGTGATGGCCCTGAACCAGGAATAGCCCTGGGCCAACCTGTCAAGTCAGCAAATATCTCATTCTCCCCACCCTGGATTCTGCGTTCCCGCTCACCCTCCCTATGCTCCATCCCTCATGGGCAGCCAGTGCCCCCAGGCCATTCCTGAGCATCCACACCTACTCTCTCTTTAGTACTACTGGTTGCTCTCCCTCCCTCAACTCCTCCCACCAAATCAAAATGCCTTCCTCCTCTCTCTAGAACATTGGGCTTGACTGTATGTTGTCAACAGTTGATAACAGCATAGTGTCTTTTCTCTTTCAAGGACAGGTACATTTTAACCAGGCATTTTGAAGAGGAAAAAATACTCATAGAAGTAATTCACTAATGGTGGAATATACTACAAAAGTAGTACAAAAGCAATTGAAAAGGAGATTTCTTCTTGTAAATCTCAAGTAATTCTATGTAAGGCAGCACAGTACCTGGCACAGTGCTCAATACACAGTAGCTACTCATTATTACTATTGTTACTGTTATTGTTAATTCCAATCCCACCATTACCATTTGATCACTCACTGTCTATTCCTTTTACCTCTACCACGCAGGCTACTGCCCTTTTCAGAACACTGGCCGACTGGAGATCCACAATCAATTAATCCATTTTAATCATATTTATGATTTATAATGTATTTTTACATACATTATCCTTTTTTGATCTTCCTAGCAATCGTCTAGTTAAACATTCTTCTCATTTTATAGATGGGCAAACTGAGGCTCAGGAAGATTGAGTTAGTAAGGTTCCAGAGCCAGGCTCAAACTCAGGTTTTGTATAAATTTCTTGTTCTTCCCATAACAAGTGGTTGCCAACTAGAGTGCAATCACATCAGAATCATCAGAATTTTGAATGTCATGAAGATATTGTAAAAGCAAAAAAATAAAGAATCATCTGGGTGCTTTAAGGTTCCTGGGGTCTACTCCAGACCTAATGAATATAGATGGCCCAGTGGAAGGGACTGTATCAGTCTGTATTTCAACAGGTGCCTTGTGTGATTCTGACGAGCTGCTGGTGGATGGACAAGTCCAATGCCCATGCTTCTTCTTGGTTGATTAAATACCTGCTGTACCCTCAGCCCTGTGCTAAGTACTACAAGGCAGGCATATGTCGCCTTTAGCTCTCAAAGAGCTAAGTGAGTAGGAAGCTGGGAAGTGAGTAGGAGCTAGGAGGTAAGACTAAACAAGTGAAAAAGAGTGAGCCAAAGAAGGCACTATTTGGCTTTGAAGGAAGTCAGAGCAGGCGAGATCACAGATGGCAGGAATAGAAAGGAAGGCCATGTCATGGAGAAGGGAAAATTCCAGTAGGTCTTGCAAAATGGGAAGGATTTCCAGGTAGAGAAGGGGTAAGTGGAATGAAATATCCTCAAGAGAGATACTGAATAGATTGTCTGGCAAGAATAAAGGGAATAGCAGGACTTGAACAAGAGAGAATGGGGCCAGAAAACGAGTGGAGAAGCTAGAGAGGAGCCTAGGCTGATGTGGGGGGTGGCAGGTAGGGAGGGAGGTGGTTTTTGAGAAGTAATGTCCTGAAAGATAAACTGAAAAATGACTAGTGTGGTGGTGCTGTGTAGAATGAAGGGAGGGCTGGAGGGTAGAAAACCTGGTATTGGCAAGACCGCCTAAGAACTTGTTGAACTGACTGAGATGCCAGATGGCTAGAAGTAAGACTAAGATTTGACAGTGCTGGCAGTCAGAATGGGGTGAAGGGATGGGACTATGAGATGGGAATCTAAGTCCTCTCACACTCCATGCTCTTCTCATTCACCACAGCTGTTTCCATGTGCCCCATAAACACTATAGTAGATTGCCAAAAATGGCTACATTTCTTCTCCTCCCTGTATCCATGCTCCTTGAAATGGGACCCTGCAGCTCCTCTGTCATCTATTCCTTGAATCCAGGCTAACCATATAGCTTGCTTTAACAATCAGAATGTACTGGAAACAACGTTGTGTGAATTCTGAGTCTCAGTGTCAAGATGCTTCTGCTCTCTCCTGGAACCCTGCCCAATCACCATGTGAACAAACTTGGTGTAACTTGCAGGATGATGAGATACATGGCTTAGTCATCATTATCACTCCACCTGACAGCCAGTGACCCCCAGAAACAAAGCCTAGCTGACATGGACCTGCAGCTACCTGTAGATACATGAATAGTCCCAGGTGAAAGGAGAAGGATCACGTAGCTGAGCCTAGCCCAAATCACCAACCCACAGAATGGCGAGATAAATAAAGGATTGTTATTTTGAGCCAGTAAATTTTGACTCAAAATGCTGGCAGTAAATTTTGGGGTGGTTTGTTATGCAGCAAAAGATAACTGATACACACTGCAAATAACTGTATAGCCACAATATTAGGGAGTGATGCTATATGAAGCCCCGGAAGCTTTCTCACTTTTAAAAAGTACATTATTTTCCTAGCTCTTAAGGAAGTTTTCTACCATGGCAGAACTATTACCTCATAATAATCACATTTAGGTGAGATGAGAGATGAGAGAAAAAAAATAGAGCAATAATAAAGAGTAGAGCCCCAGTATGTTTTATGTTGTAGCTGTGAGCCAATTTTCATCACAACACACTACAAGGAACTGTCTGAATTCCCTGGCTGAAATAACACTCTGTTGTTTTGGATACTCCCATCAACAGGGGCCTGGAAATAGTTTCATTACCCAAAAAAGTTTTATTTTAATAGTATTTGGCATGTAATCATGGATCTTTATCCTGCCCATGGTCTTACAAAGGAACATGGGTTGCTCTGTTTTTTTAAGGCATGGAAACATCATAAATTACAGAGATTAAAGAAAAGTACAAATAAATAGACATCTCATCATAGCACTGGTAGGGAAGCATCTAACTTAGAAGTGTGAATATCATCTCAAAAATAAAGTCAAACAGTCACTTTGTTTAAGAAATGAAGAACTTACCAGTAAGACTTTGTGTGGTCCAATGTTTTCAGGTTTTAAGTGGAATGAATCTGAAATAGAATTAAATAAACATTCCATAAGTAAATCACATTTGGAAAGGGTGTGCTTTCGATCCCAAGTGACTGCCATAACGTTGAGCATTTATTCATGTAGTTAAAGATGAAAAAAGCTTTTTCTGGCTCCTGATGGAAGAGGGAACATTTTTTGCCAACACAGTTTAACTTCCTGAATAGAGAGAGCATGCTCTCATCTACTTCGGGGAGTGCTCAAAGTCTGAGGCCAGTGTAACTATAAATGGTAGTGTTTTTTCCAAACCTCTCCAAGTCAGGGGAAGCCTCTCTAGCCGTTGCCCTTGCCTTGGTCTCAATCTCTTTATGCTAGGACCCAGCCATGGCCCCCTCTAAGACACCACCTAAAACACTGGTGGTCCAACATAACTTGAAGGGCAGAGGAGGAGTGTACAAGACTTTCTAATAGTGGCTTTCTGATCATATACAGAAACACAGATTTTTGTCTTAATTGATAATAATGAGCCTAAGGTAGTGTTGTTCAATAGAAATATAACCCAAGCCACAAACTATTAAAACATAATATTGAATATATTTAATAATTAGATTAATATATAATTATGTATCATATTATACATTAATTATAACTATATGTAATTATAATAAAATACATTTAATCATAATATTAAATGTTCTAGTAGCCACATTTAAAAAGCAAAAAAAATTAATTTTAATATTTAATTTAATCTAATTTATCTAGAATATTATTGTTAACACATAATACAGAAATCATTAACAAGATATTTTACTTTTTTTAGACTACATCTTCAAGATTCAGTACATCTCGACTTGAGCTAGCCACATTTCAAGTAGTCCATGGCCACACATGGCTAGTGGCTACCATACTAGACAGCACAGGTCTAGGGAACCTATCCTTGGCCTTCAGGTATTGGTAAGGCTTCAGGAAGTCCGACGCATATGAAGATATTATTCACCTATTTTCCTTCTCTCAGTCATCTATCATTACTCCTATTTCATGATGTCATTTTAACAGAAATCAGACATAATGACAGCAAACACTTATATATCGCACTCACTATGTGCCAGGAACTGTTCTTGGCATGCCCCATCTTACCTCAATTAAACAGCACAATAACTTTATGAGGTAAATATATTATTCTCATTTTGTAATGAGGCAACTGAGGCACAGAGAGGTTACATTATTTACACAAGACTGTGAGACGGTGACAGGGATGCGATTCAAATCTAAGTCGTTTGCCTCCAGAGTCCATGCTTTTACCCACTACCCTCTCAATTAAATATGAACAGCTCAAAATAAGATAATTACTTTCAGTTTTAATTATAACCATCAAATGATCCAAGTCTGCTCTCATGATAACATGGTTAGATAATAGCAGTGATGGCAGATGGAACAGTTATTGGATGCACCAGCAAATTAAATTTAAAACAATTTGGGATCCGAGCACAAAAACCACAGCAGGTGGGGTCGAAAAGGCTTCACTGGGTCTGGAGGTTTGTCTGGATGACCAAGGTGGTGGTGATTGGGGAGGTTAATGTGAGGTCCATGGAAAATCTTCTTTTGGTGATTTTTCTGAGGGAAGGGCCTAATGCTTTCATCAGATGCTGAAAGATTTCTCAAATGGGTCTTTTAGATAGATATCCGTATATCTGTCTCAGCAGGGGTAGGGAGTTACAAAGAATCAAGTAAAAGAATTAAGAAAACACATCCTTTTCACTTTATTAATCCACAGGCCCCAAAAGAATCACACTCAGTGAGCAAAATCAGACCCCCACATGCGAGCTTTCTGCCAAATCACAGAGACGGAGGCTGGTCAGTGACACCGTAGGGCTGAGGCCACTCAAAGTGCTGCCACCCAGTCTCCTATGGAGAGCCCTGAACCTGCTGAAAATCCTTCTGTGGCTTCCTCTAGGTTTTAAGATCAAGGCCAAGCTCCTCAGACTACTCTAAAAAGCCCCTGTGGCCTCATGCCTGGACTCTCTCTCAGGTGCCTCACTGACAGGTCCCAAAATGCACACCCTCCCCCCTTCACTCCTCTATGCCTTTGTGGATTCTGTTCTTTCTGCCTCACATGTCCTTTCCCTACAGTATCAGTGGGTCTTCACATCTCAGTTCAAAAGTCACCACCTCTGGGAAGCCTGTGTGAACACCCTTGACTGGCTCAGCAACAACTTCTCTGCAGTAGCGGCAATAAGGTAGTATTCATTCAATTCAAATGGCAATTATACACTACTATAGTTATGTGTCCCTGAAAGAGGGGGATGCTTTCTGAGAAATGAATTGTTAGGGGATTTCATCGTGTGAATATCGTAGGGTGTACTTACACAAACCTAGAGGGTACAGCCTACCACACACCTAGGCTACACGGTAGAGCCTATTGTGTCTAGGCTATAAACCTGGACAGCATGTTACTGTTGTGAATACTGTAGGCAACTATAACACAATGGTAAATATCTGTGTATCTAAACATAGAAAAGGTATAGTAAAAACATGGTATTATCATCTTTAAAATAGGTTGTTTTGTTTCAAAAACATTCAGTCAGTACCAATGGTATTATAGTCTTATGGAACCACTGCTACAGATGCAGCCTATAGTTGACAGAAATTTCATTATACGCACATGACTGTACTATTGGTAATATTAAACGCTGGTTTTTTATGTGCTAGGCACTGTTCAAGTGCTTTACATGCTCCTTTAATCCCCTTAGTAATCCTATGAGGAAGGTTCTTTCATTATTCCATTTAGTAGGACAGCAAATTGAGGCACAGAGGTTAAGCCAGTAGCCTAAGGTTACATGGCTTGTAAGTGGCAGAGCCAAACTGTAAACCCAGACAATTTGGTTCTAGACCTCACATTCCATGCCTGCCTCCAACTAGGGTCCACTTCCCTCTGCTCTCATTGCCCTTGTACTTACTTTACTCTGGTATCTCCTATATTTTAGATTTCCATTTATTGATTTATCTCCCCACATGTTTGCAGAATCCCTGAAGGTTAATAATGTGTCTAGCTCATTTTTGTCTCTCCAGGACCTAGTAAGGTGCTTGGTATATGGTAGATACTCAATAAAGACACACACAGGAAAACACTGGAATAGCATTGAAAGGATAGGAGCCAAGGCTATCAACCCAGGCCTGATAAAAATGCACCAGGATAAAGAATCTTCAAATACACACTTTAACAAAGCAAGTTTTGACTTCATCTTTTAAATCCAGCCAGTTCCAAGGAGATGGTCACTTCCTAGGCCTGTTCAATACCAGAGGGAGGAGAAGCAACTTGGAGCAACTCGGAGCTTGGCAGACTTGCTTACACCTCCAAGTTCATCAGTTTTATTTGACTTTGCATGTAGAACTAAGTAATAACATGCTTAAGCAATAGCATACCCAATGTCTTGGCTGGCCATTATCAAGGACTGCCAGAAAAGACACACGCTGAAAAATCTCCTTTGGCTGCCTGGACATGGCTTGGATATTTCTACCCTGGAGTTCCAGGATATACTTCTTCCCATTACTATCTAAACTCCCCCCAGATGGCCGTGGAATTTGAACTTGTAGAAGAATACTTTCCTCTAACAGTGAGAAAGGCAAAAAGTTTTAAGATCTAGAACATATACAGATCTCTAGGAAGAGAAAGAGCTCTCTCTAGCCTGGTCAGAGATTGCATTAGGATTGTGGCCCAGCCTACCCACTCGCAGTTAAATGCAGCCAGCCATAACATCCACCCTTTATACTGCATCTAGAACGTAAAAGAATCCACCACCTTCCCATGTACATGGATGGATGTCAGCATCACTTGTTATTAACAACCAAACCATAAATCTGTATTCTGACTCTTGCCATATCATCTCCTTACATGATAAGAAATAATGACATTAATTTATTTATTACTGAGAGGTATACTGAATGTAAATCATGTGCCAGGGATGGCTGTAGGTGCTGGAGATGCAGTGGTGAATGACGTATATTACATTCTTGACTTGAGGCCTTTACACTGTAATGGGGGACAGCAAACAAACACATATACAAATAAGTAAATAAGATCATTTTAAACAATAAGTTCTACAATTTTTTTCATACATGCAAGGAGTGAAGTGACTTAATGAAGAGTTTAACAAGGTCTCTTCAGCAGCTATATTGAAGAGGCAATAGCGAACAAATGGTGACCAAGCATGAGGTCATTTGATGGTTCAGGTGAGATATGGTACCTCAGACGGAGAGAAGTAGATGAATTCAGTATAGGTTCTGGAGGTAAAACAATTAAGACTTGCTGATGAAGTGGATACAGGGAGTCAAGCAACTTGGTCAATGATGGTTTTATTTACTCAGGGAGAAAACAGATTGACAGAAGAAAAAAATCAAGAATTCTGACGTGATCTGGTTAACTTTGAGACATCCAAGGGGGGATGTCAAGAAAGCATTAAGAAGTCTAGAACCATGCTGTCCAATAATAGGTACATGTGGGTCTTTAAATTTAAATACAATTAAAAACTCACTTCCCCAGTTGTATGAGCCACGTTTCAAGTGGCCAAGCAGCCACAGAGGCAGCTATTCTATGGAACAGCACAGGTACTATATGGTTTCACTTGCAAATTCTGATATGATGTTATCTCAAAAGGCAAAACAGATGTAAAAGGGCTTTTGACACACATAAAGGACTCTACTGTAGGGATAAAAGGTAAATACTCCACAAAGTTGGGGCATAGTTGAGGGAAATATACCCTATGCTTTAAGTCTATCCTACAAATTTGTCTTTATTAGATGTTTGGAGGGCTACCAACTTTGTAAAGTAATACTATATGTGTCAAAGAATTATAAATTCATTCTTGAGCTCCAAAGGTTAAAAACAGTGGGTTAAAATGCTGGCATTTTGCCCCATTGTACAATGGCTTCTGTCCCAGAGAATGGCATGCCCCAAAAGGCTGAACTGGCCTACTTTAACCAAATGGTACCACCCATTATCTCCACCTTGGGACTGGCTCCTGGCTGGAAGAGCTGGTCTAAGCTGTTCATCAGGAGAAATTCTTTTTACCTGGTTACTGTCCTAATCCACAGAGAGCTTCTGAAGACAAAGTTTTGTTTTTAATTGAGGAACTGGTGGTATATGTACTCCACTAACTTGCAAATACATTGGGGGAAAAGTATTCTGATAATGCCAGACAGTATAAATTTTAAAAAATACACATAGATTCCTATTTCTTCATACTTTAAGAGAATAAGTGAAAAAGAGTAAATAAGAAATTGAAATGTTATACTCAACATAATTTTTTCCCCATTTTTGTACTGAAAGGACAACGGCAGTTTTAAAAGGATGGCAAGCTCCTTTGGAAATTACCCATATTTCCAGCAGCCTAGTACTGCTATTTATTTTTGCATGTTACCTTTGATAGAAACGTGTTTTTATGTGACTATGGCCATAGTTTATATGCTATTGGTAGTAAAGGCTTTGAAATTGGACAGATCTAGGTTTGAATGTTGGATCCTCAACTAATGAGATGCAAGTCCTTTAACAATTTATCTCTAGTCCTCAATTTCCTAAAGTGTAAAATGGGGCTAATATTACCTTTTGTATATACTTGCTGTAAGGATAAAAAAAGAAAATCTTAGCACAGTGCCACTACGACAAACTCCATGAATTATGGCTACTATTTCTTTCTAAAATCTCATTTCAAATATTTCAGTATTTCTACACATAGACATAAGTGTTTCATGTTGAAAAGCCACAATTTCCTAAATCAATCCCCTAATGCTGGATAGTTAAGTTACTGCCAGTTTTTATTATCACAAACATGATTACACTGGACATCTTCATTGCTTAGCTTTTTCATTCTTTTATCTTATTTCTCTGGCTTCTCTAAATTCCTAACAATAAAATTACTAGTTTTTGCTTTTAAATGGGTTTTTATTAGCATATAATAATATTACCAGCAAAATAATGCACAGTTCCTGAGATCTTCATATTTTATACATAAAATAGTATTAAGACTGTTTTATTTTGTATTTGTAAGAGCATTAGGATCAACATTTTTACGTTTGTTTATTGATGGTGTGTCACCTCGAAAAACAATTAATTTTATATTTTTTGGTGATTCGTGTACTATGATCCCGATGTTTTTCTTGTAAGTTTGAGTAGGTTCTTTGTAGCACACAGTAATCAACAGGTAATATATACATTTGCTACAAATAGATTCCCCAAACTTATGCAATTTTAAGATAAGTATCTTTTCACTTATATGGCATTTCATAAATAATGTGTCACAGCTATATTTTGTATAAACCTCAAGAGCTATGACATTGCTTCTTGGCAAAATTTGGCTTTTGATTGTGTCTCAAAGTCAATTTATATCCACTCTGATCATCATAGCAACGCTATGAGTGAGCCGGGGAGTATAACAATGTTGCCTGTACAGCAGAGAAAACAGATCCAAACAGGCCAGGTGACTGAAAGAGGATCACTGAATCCTGCAGTTGGCCACAACCAGACTCTGAATCCCTCTTTCTCTGAGTCACAGGACCCCTTGTGAAAGGAAGCTTGCAAGGTAAAAGTGAAGAGATGTATTTTGTGCAAAATGGATTATTATTCAAAGCACCAATTCTATATTGTTTCCCATTAGAAAGCCTTTACACACAGCATCAGAGAACCATGTTTACTTCACTGGAAGATCTCAGGAAATATTAGCATTATTTCAGCAAATTTACTATAACAATGGCTCACAAAATGGATCCGCCCTCACAGTTTTTTATACAGGCAAAATAATTTAAATAACTTAAACCTAAATTAAGTTTTACTTTATTATTATTATTTTTTTTTACCTGGCAAAAATACCACTTCTTCTCCCAAGTATTCCCTCATTCTTTGGCTTAATGAAACCACTCTTCTCTTAGAATTTCTACGACATTTTTACCTCCTACTTTTTATGACAGATATTTGGGAATGCGCTGCACTTCTCTGACTGGGTGGTAAGGTCCCAATGGTCCATATTTTAGTTGTATCTCCTAAATCACCTGGCATCTTTCTCTGCACGGAGGAGCACTCGTTCAATGTTTTGCAGAGATATGGGAGAAGAATTTTACATAGTTAAGAGACAACAGTTTTTAAAAACATGTAATTAAAATAAGAGCATTAAAGTACAGGTTGCACTAACTGTATTCTCTTTGCTACACCATTCCTTATTTTGGCAAGCATACTATCATGAGATACTTCTAATGCATTCTTAGGCTAGAAGTCTGCATTAGCCAAACAATACTAAACTACATTAAACAGAATGTCTAAGAATGTTTCCAACCATGTACAAATCTGTATAAATATGTAACTATATCTGTGATGCTTTTATTTGCAAATTCAGATAAAACTTATTTCTCCAAAATTTGCTGTGTACACAACACAGACACACACAGCACAAGAGCACTAAAGTCTTGGTCAGCATTTGGGAAAAACTCAGATAAAAATACAGGACATCTGTTTCCTAATACCAGGAAAATTCACAGGAAATGATTACTGTTAACTAGGGAGAAAGAAATAATCTGGATCAAATTATGAAATGAAAACATCCAAAATTCACAATTTAATACAGTATAGCCTGTGAGCCATGAGATCTTCAAAAGTGGGGATGATTTGACATTTTATTGAAATATCTGTTACAGTAGAAACATTTTTATTCCATGCATATACCAATAAACAAAACTGAATACCCCAGCCTATACAATACTTTCAGATTCTGTATCTCTCCACTGATATTTATGTAACCCTTGGCAGTTGAGGTTAGCTGTTTCGTGTCTATTTCCATAACATGCCCAGTGCCTTGTGGGACAAATTAAGACCTAACACTAAATTGGACGGTGGTCCCCAGATAGAGAGGATGGGGCTCTTTTGAGAAAGATCTAGCATAGCTATGTCTCCCAAGGAGAACCGGAGGGACAATGACAGACAGCCACAGAGCAAGGCCAAAGAAAACTGTAGATGAAGAGGGTTTGTAGCTTGTTGGCTCTTCTACCATCCTGCTGCTTGTGAGTGTCTCTGAACCTACTATGTGTTTGGCAATGTGGAAGGTGGTAGAGACAAAACAGAGAACAAAATTTAGTCCCTCTCTGGGCCAGATGCAGTAGCTCACACCTGTAATACCAGCACTCTGGGAGGCTAAGGTGGGTGGATCACTTGAGGTCGGGGTTCAAGACCAGCCTGGCCAACACAGTGAAACCCCATCTCTACTAAAAATACAAAACAACAACAACAAAAAAAACTAGCCAGGCATGATGGCACATGCCTGTACTCCCAGCTATTTGGGAGGCTGAGGCAGGAGAACTGCTTGAACCTGGGAGGTGGCGGTTGCAGTGAGCAGAGACTGAGCCACTGCACTCCAGCCTAGGTGACAGAGTGAGACATATATGTATATGTGTGTGTGTGTGTCTGTGTGTGTATATATATAAACATATGTATATGTGTGTGTGTATATATATGTATGTGTATAAATGTGTGTGTGTGTGTGTATATATATATCTATATATAGTCCCCCTCCTCAAGGAACCCACAGTAAGTCATATAAACAACTCATAAGGCCACCATAGCTCCAGTGGCACATAATCTAATCGCAGTAAGTACAACTAACTCTGAGAACACAGGAGACACTTATACCAGCCTGGAATGATCATAGGAGGCTTCCAGGAGGAAGCAGCGTGGAAGCTAAACTGTACAGAATGACCAGGGTTTACCACAAGAGGAAAGGAGGGAGGTACAAGTAAGGTAGAGGGAACAGCTTGTGCCAAGGCCTGAGAGGAAGTGAGTCCCTAAGCACACTGGGGGATGCAAACAGCTTGGTGCACTGGGGCAAAGAGTTCTCTAGTGGAGTCCTATTAACTAACAGGCAATAGTCAGGCAAAGAGTTCTCAAGTGGAGTCCTTATTAACAAACAGGCAATAGTCAGGCAAAACCTAAAGCAAGTAACTGTAGTGAAAACCACAGGACCAATGGAAATGACCCAGAATCTCTAGCATCTTCACATCAGAAAGAGTTAGCACTGACAGGGGGGACAGCCAAGGCCCTTTTAGGTAATAGGCCTCTAGAGAGAGGGCAAGAAGATAAACTGTACCATAGCCACAACCTCATCAGAGTCAATGCTGGTTTCCAATTCAAAGGAAAAACCAATAGCCAGCTACCCAACCCAACAGAAAGGAAGAGTGAGCAGGCCTTATTCACAACCCTAAGAGGATGGCAGAATTATCTCCATTTTACAGGTAAGTTGCTGGTTTTAGAAGACAGTATTTATCAATATTCCTTTCTGTTGATTGATCCAGCATCTGACTAGGAAAAACCAACTCATCTTGCTTTGCCTGGGACTTCCCAGTTTTGGTACTGAAAGTCTCATGTCCCAGGAATCCCCTCAGTGCCATGCAAGCCAAGATGGTTGGTCAGCCTCCTCAGAGTTTGTGAGGCACATGAAGTGGGCAATGGGATTTTTGACACAGGTTTTTGTAGAGGAACTGGTGCAAAGTTACATGTGACTGACCTCCCCAAGCTAACTTGAATCCTTTAAACCACTGAACCTTTTGGAATAGCTTAGTTGCTTCTCCAAGGCTCCTATATAATTTGCCATAATTTACACTGAATAATATTTGCAAAGCAAAAGCCTAGCTGAGGGCTTAGTGATTACTATCTGTGTGCTAACGTCAAAGAATTGCATACTTCACAGCAACTAGCCAGAAGAGTGGTCTGAAATTAGTTGTTGTTGTTAACTGAAAGTTAACCAAATATCTTTCAGCTTTAACTTTTTTGGTTTTGTTTTGTTTTGAGACAGTGTCTGGTTCTGTCACTCAGGCTGGAGTATAGTGGTGCGATCAGGTCACAGCTCCCTGCAGCCCCTACCTCCTGGGCTCACACAATCCTCTTGAGTTTCCCTAGTAGCTGGGACTACAGGGGCACTTCACCACACCCAGCTAGTTTTTGTATTTTTTTTAAAGAGATAGTATCTTGCTACGTTTTCCAGGCTGGTCTTAATCTCCTGGCCTCAAGCCATTCTTCTGCCTTGGCCTCCTGAAGCATAAGGATTTAAGGCATGAACCACTGTGCCTGGCCAGCTTTAACTTTTGACATTGAAAATCTTCCTAAAATAAATTAGTTTACTTACACACGAAGCGTAGTAGACACATTTTCATATATCTTTGTTAACTAGGAATTCTGCCACGCCTTACTTATTGCAATGGCTTACATTCTTACTGTTCGACAGATTTAAGAAGGTTTAGAAGACAACAGGAACACACTATAGTTTCCAATAAATACAGTCACAATAGGATATTACTTTGTGGCAATATCTGACAGGCAGAGAGTGGCTGACAAATCTTTATAGAATGAATGATGGTGGGAAAGTGGGCCATACAGAACTACAAAAAAGAAAATGATGAGGACAGTGAATGAGATAAAGGCTATACTTGTGCTTTTGCTACAGTGCTGTTGACTAAAGCAGCCGGAGCTCCAAGCTGAGGCACACAGTTCTTGTCCAATACAAGGAAGCAAAAGCTCTTCAAGAGCAGTCCTTTCCTTACAAGGGTGGTAATGAATAAAATAGGAGACACGGCCTTCGGTCTGCAGAAGATGCAGAAAGACTTCAATGGTAAGACCAAGGGCCTGCTATTAAGTCCTGATTCAAAAGGCATCCCCCCAGGAAGCTCAGGAAATGTCATCCAGGCTAGTGCTCTTTGGTGAGAATCCTGACATAGGAATGGATGAAGACATGTGCCTTAGAATCTTTTTCAGACAAAAGCAATGATTTCTAACACATTTTTGGTTAGCTTCGATGAAAAGGTATTTCTAACATCTAATTGTGTTTGAATGGAACTATATTAAAAACACTTTTCATTAGCCTTAGAAAACTAAAAAAAAAAAAAATTGAGTAAAATTTAGCAGTATTTTTTACTGGTGATATAACTATGATTCCTTCTAAAAATTCCGGTTTTATTGGAGTAGTCTAGGTAACTGAGATTTTGCTATATGTTGACAATAAACATTTTGCCCATGAGGCTTAGTTCTCTAATGCTATTACTCTTTCTGCCGACACCTTTGCATCAGACATAGATAGAATCACAGCAGACATATTCAGGTTATGTCTGCTACAGAGTCAGGCGGCACAATCGGGCAGGATGCAGCCAAGGGCACTGCTCCGAGCCTGGATCAGAAAAACAAGAGCCGGAAGGGTTTGCTTCCACTCTGCCAGACCTTTGGTGTAGATGACTGCACTTCCCCAGGCCTTGGACTCAGAGGAAGAAAATGAGAAGTGCTCCTCAGGTGGGCTGTGAGCCTCCCTCCAAGACCTGAACATTCACAGATGTGTGAGGTGGGTGTGCTATAAAGTATCCCACGCTAGTTTTGGGGCTTTGACTCCACAGAATAGTTTAGTCTTAAACTCTAGCTACCAAAATATAGATTAGCAAAGAAATTTTTCTGTCATTGAAAACCAAAGAAGTAAGTAAGATATACAGATTCTAAGGACTTGCTCATCTTTTCCTGTATCATCAAGAGATCAACAGCTTATTAAAAAACAAAAACAAAACACTCAACTGTGTTCAACACAGTCCACTCAAAGCCACAACTCAACAGGAAGACAATTCTGAAGAAAACCAGCATATCCAGTGCAACTCACCTGTTCTTATACCTACCACGTGCTTCCTGGGTAAAGCCACCTTTGCTGCCTCTATTGTAATATTAGTTTGCACCCCCGCCTCCATCAGGCATCCTTACAGATCTTCCCATTTTACATACATTCTGAACTACACAGACAATCTGCTGCCCATCATTTAGGGAAATATACAAGCATATAATCATTGTACTAGCCAAAAAAACCCAGAGCCAAGAAAAAAAATGTCATCCACTATACCACAGCAGGGAGATTTAAAGGCAGCTCAGGGCATTCAATAACGTTCTATCTGTCAAATCAGCCACTTCTGTGCCTATCCCTTTTCCTCAGATCTCCTGTTGGCCATTTATTTATGTATCTGCATCAACAACTTGATCGTAAGGTCCCCTCACTGCATAGGCCATAGTTTATTCCTTTTTTTTTTTTTGAGATGGAATCTCGCTCTGTTGCTCAGGCTGGAGTGCAGTGGCACCATCTCGGCTCACTGTAACGTCTGCCTCCCGGGTTCAAGCAATTCTCCTGCCTCAGCCTCCTGAGTAGCTGGGATTACAGGCGTGTGCCACCACCATGCCTGGCTAATTTTTGTATTTTTAGTAGAGACAAGGTTTCACTATGTTTGTCAGGCTGATCTCCAACTCCTGACCTCATGATCTGCCCGCCTTGGCCTCTCAAAGTGCTGGAATTACAGATGTGAGGCACCATGCCCAGCCCATACTTCATTCCTATATGTATTTGTTTTCCTTCCCACAAGAATTATCTCTTTACTTGAAGCGCCCCAGATTTTTAATAAATGAAAAACACACTCTGGATTTACTTATTTATATCTAATTTTCTAAAACTGACATGTTCAGAGTGGCTCAGGGGAAGGGTAACCCAAGAGTTAATTCTGAAATTCAGTTCTATTTATCTTATTTGTCAAAGCCAGCTTTTATTCCTGTGAACATGTATCTCCTAATTCCAGGAACAATTGTGGATACTGATGATGTAAATACAGTTTTTCTTAATCTTTTAAAATTCGCACTCATTTCTGATAACCTTACGTTCCCTAATCAGATTCTGATATACCCATCCTTAGGTGTCTTAGGAAACTGTGATATGTATATTCAGTCTCCTTTGCTGAATTCTCTCCTCTTCCTCAAATCTGATGACTCTCAAATCTCTATCTCCAGTCTCAGCTTGCTCTTTGAACGCCAGACTTACTTGTCTGAATGACTTCTTAACATCTCCCCTAGGATGCTTAATAAGGCGTCACAAACAATTGTGCCTTGGCCACAATCATCTCCCACACTGCTCTCCCCTCTTGGGGCTCCCAGGGGACACCAACAGTACCAGTAGGACTCCATCATTCATGCCCTTGTTCAAGTCAAAATCTTCATTCATTTTTGGCTCCTTTCTCACCAACTGCATATCCAATCAATCAGCAAATCCTGTCAGCCCTACCTTCAAAATACCTCCAGAATCCAATCATGCATTGGCATCTCCTCTGCTCCCATCTGGGCAAACTAGCAGCGTCTCTCGCCTGGATGACTTAAAGAGTTCCCTCTGCTGATCTGGGCTTCACACTTGCTTCCCTCCTCAACCTCCCATCTAGTTTCCATCAGTCATTACTCCCTAGCTCAAAACTCTCCAACAGTTTCTCAGCATACTTAACACACTCACTCACGTCCACTCCTTGGCCCATCAGGAGCTATGAGAACTGGCCTTGGCTCACTCTATCCAGCCACACTAACCCCTCTTCTCCTTAAATCTGTCAAGCAATGCACTGTTTCAGGACCTTGACACAGGTTCTTCCTTCTGCTTAAACTTCTCACAGACACTGCAGGCCTGCACATCTCACTGCCTCACTTCCTTCAGGTCTCTGGGTCAAGCGTTATCTCCTCAGAAAGGCCCTACTCTCTCTTCCCAGACTCTGCTTTGCTTTTCTTCTTGGTACGTAACTCTTCCCCCTTCCTGGCACTCTATTTTCTATCTATTGAATTATTAGCCCTCTCCTTCACTGGAAAGTCAACGCCATGAGAAAAGGATGTTGTTTGTTTACCATTGTACTCCCAGTGCCTGAGGCAATGCCTGACACAGGCTAGGCATTCAAGAAAAAATACACATTTTTTGGTTACTGAATGAATGCATATTCTCAACTGGCCAGAAATATTTTATTGAACTTGATTTTTCTGATGTTCATATTATACAAATAAACATTTCCCCTTTCCCCAAGTGAATCATAAGATAAGGCATGATTTTTAAACTACGTATGCCTTACCCCTTAGATTCTGATATCTGCCCCTTGGGGTGTTTTGATGTATAAAACCTCATGGCTACATTCTGAATTTTTACTAAGCATCTGGCATGTTCTGCAGTCTGTTGCTTCTAACTAAAGCCTTAAGGCTTTATTACCTTTAAAAAATGCTTGCAGAATTAAGCTGATAAAGACATTGTCTGCCTTATTTGTGGTAGTGGCAGTTTCCCCACCGCCCCCCCCGCCCCAGGTTGTATCTGAATAAGGCTGGCTCAGATTTCAATGCCAAGTAGTTTGCCACACAACTTCTGTTGTATGGTTCCATGCAGTTTGGGCCTAGCAGCCACAGAAAACACTGTGGAATATTAAGACAACTCCTCGGAAGAGACTAGAAGGGAGTTCAGGCCCCTTCTGCCAGGAGTCTCCAATACATTTGGGTTTTCTGGCTGCCTGGCCAGTATTGGTGCTTTTCAGAAGAACAGTGTTTCCTTCATGAATGAACCCCATTTATCATGACGCACTCAGTGGACAGAGCTCCCAGGGGACAGTCATTCTCCCAGCCTCTGACATTTTCCCAGTGTGACAGTGAATACCACCCCACAGAGACCACTGTCACTCTGTGAATTCCACCTTGGACTCTTAGCAAACCTCAGCTTCAGAGAGTTCGGTCAACTGGAAATTGTCCCCTGTGTCTTTTCTCCTTTTCTTAAAGCATAATCTTTCTGGATCTTTTATATATAAGACTTTGGAATCATTGTGTAAAAATAGGCTATTCTTAATCCTGACTCATTTGAGAAATAAGTCAGACTCAGCTTAGTTCAAAGATCTGGTCAAATTCTAACATTAGTGATAACATAAATAGAAAACACAGATGGGTATCAGTTCTGCCCTTTTACCTCTTTAATAAATAAAATGCAATAAATCATCTGCAAGCCTTGGTGAACTTTGATTTCCATGTGTTTCTTTAAAGCTTAAAAATTTTGATCTTTGTGATGTGAAATCCTATTCAATTGTTTGGGAATTTAACTTGTTAGGTGGTTTGTCCAAAAGAAGAAAACGGTAGATATCAAATACTAAGTATTTGGTCATTCCAGTCAAGCACTTTGATTTTTTTTTTTTTTTTTAAACCACAAATCTGGCCTCCTAGAATGTTGTGCTTGTGCAGTTTAACTTTGGACTTAATTCCACTGCAGTCTGCATCCCTCTCGGGCTGTGCAAGTGGCTTTCTTCCGCTGTTCTCTGAATAACGAACTTGGGAAGAGCCAACATAAACCCCACACTGGTGACATTCTGAACGACCCCCAAATTTCTGCACTCTTCTGCAAAGCTTCACTGCCAACCCTCCTCCCTGTCCCCTCCTTCCTCAAACACTGTTTCACATGTTTTTCTCTTCACTCACTTTGTTGGGGAAGTATTTTGTTAACAGTTCTTTGACCAGTTTCAGGACACAGTTTCTGGCATTAGTCACTGTTGCAGCTTTTTAGAGGCCTACCACTGACTCCAGAAAATATTTCTCTGTTTGAATTCATTTACTTTTTTCTTTTGCCATCCAAAATGGAGGAGGGGGGATAAACTCTCATAGAGAGACATAACAGTCACAAAAACCTTTCTACTCAGCATAAACAGAATCTTAAGGCACCAAATGGGGGCTTGCAAATCCTGAATCCCTTAACCCAGATAATAAAGTCTTACAAGTAAACCATATGAACTAAACTTTAATGTCTGCTTTTGCTTCCCGTTTATTACTTTTGTGAAAATGTGGCCAACCTAAGGCTGTCCATCCACCAGACAGTCCTCAACATCTCCTTGCTAGCAGAACCTGGGCTTGTTGGAATGGAGACCCTGTGAGCTCAGGAGAGATGGGAGCTGTAGTTTAAGGGTGGGTCTTTGCCTTGCTCACTCCAATGAGGCCTGAGGGGAGATGACGGGAGAATGCTGGGGAAGGATTCTGCTTCCTCACAAAAGCCAGGGGTAGTGTGATCCATGCCTCCTTGATTCCCAACTTTGAAACTGGTCATGAGGCACAGAACCGTGACGGCCACTTGCTGACCACGAGAAAGCATGTCTCAATTTAAAAAACTTAATACAATAAAGATGGTGGATCACAGAGATGAAAAGAGCATAGGTCTTTCATGGCAAACAGCAGAAGCAGATGCCTCCACTAAGCTTTATGAAGATGTGGAGAAACAACTCCCTACTTATTAGGGCCAAATTAGTCCAGCTTTTCTGTTACTTATAGTCTTGATATATATGAGATGACAAAAGAAAG
This sequence comes from Pongo pygmaeus, assembly GCF_028885625.2. Classification (NCBI taxonomy): domain Eukaryota; kingdom Metazoa; phylum Chordata; class Mammalia; order Primates; family Hominidae; genus Pongo; species Pongo pygmaeus. The sequence goes on along the minus strand of NC_072373.2, from coordinate 162,494,212 downwards.
GCTTAAGGCTTCTTAATTTGGTCTCCTCTAATGTAGAATTGAGAAAATGTTTGTTTAGCAAACTTCAAGCTTATAGGGCAAGTATGACTTGCTCCAGCTATATTTACATTATTTAGCACTAGAGGCCCTTCGGCTTTCTCAATCCAGAGTGGTCGCTCCATCCATCTATCCAACCAACCAACTATCCATCCATCCACCCACCCACCCACCCACCCACCTACCCGCCAACCCATTTCTTCTTTTTTTCTAACAACAACCAACTGCTGAGCCAGGCACTTCACTAAGCACCGTGGATACAAACAACCCAAAGGACAGAAAATACGATACCCATTTTAGAGATAAGGACACAGGTGTACAGGGTTTCAGTGTTTTTCCTAAAACCTAGTCTACAAGTTAGGATTCAAATCTAGGATGTGTGAATTCAAAGGCCTTGTGCTTTTTACTATCCCATGCAGCTTCAAACAGTAATCTCTTTGTTGGCCTGATTTGGAAATAACAAAAACTGCACTGCTTTTTAATATTCTGCAATTTTGACTGTTCCCAACCCTGCCATCCGCAGTTAGTTACACTGCACCCTTTCTTGACATTTGATGTACCCAGACCAAAGGTCCACTTTCCACCTAGAAGTCTGATGGACACCATGCCTGCAAGATGGCAGCCCACCATGATGATCTCTTTTTCAACCGCATGCACCTTGCCTCTGCAGGCTGCTGTCTGAACTGCGAGTCAGAGACCTTTTCCACCTTGCTTACCTGTGCTGAGTACACTCTGTGGCACTCACTAGGTCGTCCATACATATCTGTTGATTAAATGCATGAGAAAAAAATAAGCCAAAGAATAAGATGCTGTCTCAGGAAATCCTGAATGCCAGTTCTCAGGACTCTTAATTTAATGAGTTGGTATCACTTCAAAAACCTTGGCAGAGAGTCTCATTCCAGAAGGTGTTTAATAAGCTGCTGACTAAGCTCTCTGGACACAAGGTTTATAGCAAATATGTTCTCATCTGTGAAATGCTGGAAACAACCCAAATATCCAGTATTTGGATGAAAAGTTGAACCAATGGCCACTTATCAGTGCAGGGGTTTCCTTTATTGCCATTACAAGAAAAAGGATGTGGAGTGTGAGGACACAGGAAAAGGGCAACATGAACCAAGGTCAGATACAAAGGCAGGCAGACCAACAGAGAATAAATACACTAACTCCAGCTATGCAAAAATATGCACATGGAAACTAAATGGTATGAGAATGTGAAGCTGAACTCACAAGAATACTTTCTCCTACGTGTAAAATAAAAATTCAGAATTTAATAATTGAAAACTGGCTCTTCTTTCTGTTTAATCTCCACACCCTTCTTATGATCAATGTTATTGAATTCTTATGAAATGCAGGCTCACAATTTAACATGTGACCAATTTAGAAAACCATGCCTTCTATGTGCCTATGATGAAAATAAATGCCCTAGTGACAAAAGACATCCATTTATTTGGCAGGCTAAACATATCTATTTATTTGGATTCATTTATTTGTCAGGCTAAACATATACTACATTATCCCCAGCGTCTGAATGCTGTGTGTGTGAAAAGCCTGATACACACATACTCTTTTCACATTGCACATTCAGATAACCCAGTCTTTCCTTTTCAAGGACAACCATTCCCTGCTGAGACTGGCACACTCAGGATGCTTTCTGCTTGAGGCCTGCATTTCCATACCTTTCTTTTAGCTAACTCTGGTTCGTTAAAGAATTCCTGAACTTGAGTGTACCTTTCTCAAATAATAACAACAATGAGTACGACTATTTTACTACATACTAGGTATGTCTGTAAGCACCTTCCTGTGAGTTCATGTCAATCATGTTTTCCAGTATGACCTCAATATAGAGTATATGACAGATAGTAGGCACTCAATAAATACGTATTTACTAGTCGGGTTATGCTTTAGTTCATGTAACTCTCATGTCCACATTATAAAAGAAGTATTATAATTATCAGTGTTTCATAGGTGGGGTGCAGATAGGTAAAGTCAATTGCTTAATGGCCAATATTTTGCTAAGGTCAATAGAAATGGGGTAGTGTTGTTTGTTTTGCATTGCTATAAAGTAATACTTGAGGCTGGATAATTTATATAAAAAAGAGGTTTATTGGGCTCACAGTTCTGCAGACTGTATAAGAAGCATACTGCTGGCATCTGCTTCTGGTTAGGGCCTCAGGAGGCTTCCACTCATGGTGAAAGGCAAAGGGGGAACAGGTGTGTCACTTAGTGAGCCAGACAGCAAGAGAGATGTCAGGTTCCTTTAAACAATCAGCTCTTGCGTGAACTAATAAAGTGAGAACTCACTCATTACCATGCAGAGGGCACCAAGTTATTTATGAGGGATCTGCTGCCATGACCCAAACATCTCCCTCTAGGCCCCACCTCCAACATTGGGGATCACATTTTAACATGAGATTTGGAGGGGACAAACATCCAAACTAAATCAGGTAGTCAGCTTCCTACCTCAGCTAACCACATTTCAATACCTGGCTCATTCTCAATGGGATTATATTTTTATGAGTTAAAAATTAAGTGATAAAACACAGACAATCATGCTCATCAGAATAAATTCCAAAATTATTTTTCTACTCTTACCTAACTTGTCCTGCCATTAAGATACAGGTTCTTGAAAGGCAGAGACCCCCCTGCCCTTTGTATGTCAATGGAAGGTGGAAATACTCTCCCAAAATGCTTCACCAAGTACCACACTAGACCATTCAGAGTCAAGAAGTCCCATGGCTTGCTGAACACTGAGATTCAAAGTCAGGCAGCACAAAACCATAAATTAAATCACCTGTGAAAGCCAAACAACTCAAGTATAAACTACACAAAAATGAAATGTAACCCTCCACGCTCACTCTATAGAAGCCAACTAGCAGTGTGCAGCTTAGGGAAAACAGTCCCTTGCTGTGATAGTTCTGACTTTTGAAAAATCCCAACTTATTTCAATCAAATGATTCCCAGTTAAACTCTCTACACTTTGCCAGAAGAGGTTCTGACCTAGAAAATAGGATGGGAAACAGAAAAAACAACCATCAGTCCAAGTCCAGTCAACCAGGGCGCAACATATCCATATCATGGCGTGCACATAGCATTTAACGAGAGAACCATCCCCTCGGAGCCAAGACTTTCCTCAGGTGACTGCGCCGGCCAGGCTTATCAAGTTCTACTGTAAACAGGGCTGAGGTGACACGCGTCTCCACTGGCACCACTGGATGACCACGGTGGTCTTGAAACCAGCCTCTCTGGCTCAAATGCCCTTTCCTCAGATCCATCCTACTCATTAAACCAGCACACCCTTGCCCAAACTCCATTTTTGCTCCCATGTTCAAGAACTTATAGGCGGTTCCTTTCACTTTCTGCCTCAGTCTGCCCTCTCCTGTTTGCTTTCCAATGCCCTACACCAAGGGTCCCCAACTCCCAGACATGGACTGGTCTCACTTTGTGGCCTATTAGGAACTGGGCTGCACAGCATGAGGTGAGCGGCAGGGAGCGAGCAGTACCACCTGAACTCTGCTTCCTGTGGGCTCAGCGGCAGCATCAATTTCTTACGAAGCACGAACCCTATGGTGAACTGCGCATGCGCAGAATCTAGGTTGTACACTCCTTATAAGAATCTAACTTAACGCCTGATGATCTGAAGTGGAACAGTTTCATCCCGAACCCCTCTGTGACCACCAGCCATGGAAAAACCGTCTTCCATGAAACTGGTCCCTAGTGCCAGAAAGGTTGGGGACCACTGCTGTATTGAAATATTTTTAGAGAAATGGAAGAGAAAAAGGTCAGACAGAAATTATGATGTATTTCCATAAAGTTACCCTGAGTCTTCCTGCCTCCCCATCCCCCTCTGCCACCCCTGAGACAGTGAGACCAACCCCTCCCCTTCCTCCTTTTCCTCAGCCTACCCAGTGTGAATATGATGAGGAGGAAGACCTTCATGATGATCCACTTCCACTTAATAAATAGTAAATCTGGCTGGGCGCGGTGACTCACGCCTGTAATCCCAGCACTTTGGGTGGCTGAGGTGGGCGGATCACAAGGTCAGGAGATCGAGACCATCCTGGCCAACATAGTGAAAGCCCGTCTCTACTAAAATACAAAAAATTAGCTGGGTGTGGTGGCATGAGCCTGTAGTCCCAGCTACTCGGGAGGCTGAGGCAGGGGAATCGCTTGAACCCGGGAGGTGGAGGTTGCAGTGAGCCGAGATCATGCCACTGCGCTCCAGCCTGGTGGCAGAGCAAGACTCGGTCTCACAAAAAATAAATAAATAAATAAATAAATAGTCAATATATTTTCTCCTCATGCTTTTCTTAATACATTTCTCTAGCTTACTTTCGTCTAAGAATGCATTATATAATACATATAACATACAAAATGTGTGTTAAGTGACTGTATATGTTATTAATAAGGCTTGTCAACAGTAGGCTATTAATAGTAATGTTTTTGAAGAGCCAAAAGTTATACATACATTTTCGATTGCATTGGGGTTGTAACTACTAAACTCTGTGTTGTTCGAGGGTCAACTATAGTTAGGAACATGGCTACCCATTTTTACCAAATAGTCTGAGTCTGCTTCCCTTAGCAGAAACTGGGCCTTTTAAGAAGGGGCTATAAGGCATGGCAGACATGTTTATTTGTCTCTCCAGGGAACTGCTCTTCTTCACATCTTTACTGTACTTAGGATAATAAATCCCCAGGCTTGGCCATAAACAGCAGAGCATTGTATAGTATTCTACGATCATTTCATGTTTATTTGTCCTGACTTTGTATCTAGTTAGGTAGTGCCAGTGAACCCAGACCACAGTGACGTTCATGGATAAACTTTGCTAGAGGACTTAGTTTTCACATGTATACCAGCAACTAGAACCGTTTACAGATAGTTCTATTACAGTACTTCTCAAACTTTTTGGTCTCAGGACCCTAAAAAATTGATAATCCCAAAAGGCTTTCAATTATTAGCTTAATCTGATATATAGTTAGAAATTGAAACTGAGAAATTAAAAAAAACTTATTAATCCATTAAAATATAATAGTAATAAATTCATTAGATCTTGACAAAAACATTTATAAAAACAATGTTTTCCAAAACAGAAGAAATTTTAGTGAAAATTGTTTTACAGTTTTGTAAATCTCTTTAATTTCAATTCTCTTTGCACACCTTTTTAATAGGAGACAGCTGGTTTTTTTGGTTTCTGCTTCTAAATCCAATTTTTGTGATATGTTGTTGTAGTTTTAGTGTATGAAGAGTCTGGCCTCACACAGATATAGATGAAAAGTCTTTTAAGGTATGTGTGGATATTCTTCTTTGAAACTAAACCAAAACTTGAAACGTAGTGGCTTCTTACAGGCTGGCTGAAATCCTTTCAATGAACTTCCCGTATTCTGCTATATTAAAATTGATTAGTCTCTCTTGCATTGGAACAGAACTTTTTAACCCATGCAGAGTTTTTAACATCACACATTGTTCACTGAAAAATATTGGTTCACTGAATTATACAGGTTTTCCAAATGTTGACACATTACATTATACAATATTGAAAATGTACTCATTAACATCATCCCTGATCTCATCAGCAAAGTCTAAATATGGGGAAGTGGTCAAGCTCATGGTGGCAGATACAAGTATTCCAAAATTCCAAGTTTGGCTTGAAAGCATTATTTTAGCAATAAATATAATCATTTTTCTTGAAGTGAAAGACTATTCTTTTTTGAAAAAATGTCTGCCAAATATCCAAGTCTGAATAATCAGAGCTTGTCAGACATTCTTTCAAGTAAAAGCAGTGTCAGGTGAAAAGGTGGCTAGTTCAACTTGCAATTGAAATGATCACACAAGCATTTTTCCTTGAGACATACTTTATTACCAGCAGAAGAGCTTTAGTTTCCCTATTATGTCACAGAGAATTTTTTAAATGTGCTCTCAAAATTATGAGACTTAATTTTTACTGCTTCAAGGACATTCTTAAGTGAAAATGGCATTTTGGTTTTTTTGAGTGTGTGATGATAAGGGATATGACTACTGCGTTGTTTAATTAGCAGTTTTATCCACTCCTGTTTTTGTAACATCATTCCAAATGTCAACACAATGAAAACATCAAATAATATCTTAATATGATTTTAAAAACAAACTTGACCTTGTGAACTCCTTGAAAGGATCATGGAGACCCCTAGGGTCTATGTACCACACATTGAAAACACTGTTTTAAAAAGTGTTTAACAAATGTTCTTGAATATCTCAATAAACAAATATAACTTCATATTATAGAGGGAGGTTCTGGGAAGGTCTAGGAGACCTTTTCGGTTGAGCCACCAAGACTACACTGGATGTTTAAAGGTAAAGGAGGTTAGGAGGAGCACAAGACAAAGCAAAGAGCCAGAAATGGGCAGGAAACTTTCCTAGAGCAGAACAGAGAAGCACTACCTCAGTTGAGTAGCGTCTTCCACATGGCCAGGTGTACTATGTGCAAATTACCTGTCGCTTCCTCAAAACAGTCCCAGAAGATGGGTCTTATCATCCTCACCTATGCATCCCTGCCAAGGAAGGCAGGGATCATGCCCATTTTCTTCACTCATGAATATGTGGAACTCTCACACAGTGGTCAGCACATGGAAAGCACACAATAAATATTCACTGAATGAATATATGAATGAGGCTCAGAGAAATGAATTATCTGTTCAAGGTCACATAGCTAGGAAGTGGTGGCCACAGGACTGAACCCAGGTCTTTGGGCACCAAATCCCATGCGCTTCCCTACATGCTGATTTCTTCAAAGTGATAGAAACTCAGGCCATACAGTGGGAGGCTTGGAGGTTGGTGCAGGTAGTCTATGAACCAAGAAGTTTTTATAAAGACGGTAACATGAGCACATTCGTGCTGTTGAAAGATTATACCCAGCGACATCTGGGATGGCTTGGAGGGGAGAACAAAAGGAAGAGGAGAGAGCAATTTGTGTCCCATTTCAGCATTCTCAGTGAAAAAGCATAACTTGGTGGGGAGTGTCAGACCTCACAGGTTTCCCCAAATTCTCGCTTAATGGTGTGAATTTGGAGAAATTACCTTTCCTGTATGATTATTACGTTCCATATCTGCAGAATGGGATGATAATAATCTATAATTTCATAGAGTTGTTGTGAGGTTTAAATGAAAAAATGTATACAAGACAACCAGCATCGTTCCTCACTCAATAAATTTTGCCTATAAAAAAGTGGAAGAAAAGGGAGGAAGGAAGGGAAGGGGGAAGGAAAAAAGAATGAAGGGGGGTGAGGAAAAAAAAGGATGGTGGTACAGAGGAGGAAATATGGCTGAGGGAAGGAAATATCTGTGGAATGCCTGGGTGAACCTGGGCAGTGCCAGAGGAGACCAAATCTATAAGTCCCGCTTGTGGTTTTTTGACCAGAGAATGAGAAAAAGGTATTAGATCATTCCATGATTTCAAGCCTGGGTGACCAGAGGAATGAACTGATATGAAGGGGCCAAGGAGGCTGGTACTGTAGCTACCAAAGGGCAAAGACCTGGAGGTTCTCTGCAGGGAAGGAATGGATGAAGGAAGAAGGGCACAGGGTGAAGGATCAATATTGTTTGCGGGACATGTGATATTGTAAATTAGGGCAAATGGAAAAATGAGAGAAAACAGGATCTGAGAGACAAAAAGGATGCACCTACTTAAAACCATTTAACTGGCTCCAAACCCTTGTCGGCCAGGCACATATTGGCTCTACAGCCCCATCTCTAGCCAGCCACTCCTGCTGTTCTGCCAAACTTGAGATTTCATGCTTTCAGGCTCCAGACTTCTGCATGCTCTGCTTTCACTGCCTCTTTCCCAGAAGTAGAGTTTCTCAAAAAGTGGCACTTGTTATTTTTAAGGTCATATATTAAGATTATGGGAAAACAAAACAAAAATTCATTAGGGAGAGCATCATTTAAGTCCCGGGCTCTCTCACCATTCCCTGAGGCAGTAGTGTCCCAGGCTACCTCTCTTTGCCCTGCTGCTGCATCCTCTATGCCCTAGCACACACACTACCCTCTGCTCCTGTCTAGACAGCCTCAGTTCATTCCTTTCTCAGGGCTCCCACTGGACTTTGCTCCTGCCCACCACTCCCTGGTTGGTTTCCTGCTATAGAAAAGCTGGGTGTCTCTCTCCTTCCCTACACATGACCCTTGTCCTGGACATCTCTGCACACAGCAGACACTCAGTCCCTGTTGTATGGTTGATGAAGCCAGGAAAACAGACATGGAGCCATAACAGAAGCAGCAGCAAGAGGAGCTAAGAGGTGTTAAGAGAGACCAAGAATGATAAAATCCAGAAAAAGCTAGTGCATTTCGCAAAGAAAACACTGTTGGGGGTCTAACATGGGCATTCTCCTTGGAGGGACATTGCCCCCACTAGGGAGTAGAAGCTGGTTCTCAGGGGAGACGAGTAAAACATTTCTTAGATTACATTGGTCTATGGCCCTCCAAAGCTCAATCCTACATCCCCAAAATTTTTTTCCTTAATATTTATCCCATTAGGGAGAAAATTTTAATTTAAAGTTAATTGGTTGGGCACAGTGGCTCATGCCTATAATCCTAGCACTTTGGAAGCCTGAGACAGGAGGATTGCTTGAGGCTGGGAGTTCAAGACCAGCCTAGACAACATAGTGAGACCTCATCTGTATAAATTAAAAAAAAAATTGAATTTATCTTAATGTTTCTCCTTATATGGTGATAATGAAAAAAAGGTTGAGAAGCACTGATCTGGAGGAAGGTGATTCGGTAAAAGGGGTGAGAGAACAGCAGCCTGGAAGGACTGACTGCAGAAGCAAATCAGGAGGAAACAGTGGTGATAATGACTTTTCTCCCTTTCTTCATGGGTGAGCCTCCTGTGCCATATCTATAATGAGTGTGTACAACATATCAGGCCCTGTGTTAAGTGCTTTGCGAGCATTATTTTACTTTTATCTTCACAACAACCTTACGAAGTTATGTTCTCTTTTTAGAGATGCTTAGAAAATGTAGATAACATATCCAATGTCCCATAACTAGTCAGTGGTAAATGATGCAAGATGAATACTTAGCACAAGTCTGACACAGGGTAAGGGTTTAATTATCATAACCATGAGCAGAGGAGGCAGGCCTGAACACATCTGTTAGAGGAGGGAATGACGTTTCTGCCACACAGCAAGTGTACCAACAAAACAAAACAAGCCCACATTATTTGAATGAAACAGCAGTGAAGCAAAAAACATGCAACTGGAGAGGAGATGATGGTGGGTAAGGAATCTAGGCAACAGGATGGATGGAGTCCAGGCAGAATGGCTGGCTTTGGCAAACAAGAGAGAAAGAAGAGGGATAGGGAGAAGCTGAGAAAGCAGGTTAAAGGTTGTGGGCAAGAGATGAGGGCACGGCCTCAGTAGAGAGCAGGAGGGAAGAAATCCTGTTCCCACTGGGGCCCTGCAGCTGAGGTCACATGGCATGAATTCCTGGTGGAATTAAGCAACATGATAGTATTACTTTCTCCAGCAACCTCTTCAAATAAAAATCAGTTAATTAATATTATGCCTTCTTACTTCCCACTGACCCTAGACTTAGAAAAGGCAACCAAAGTGCTCTAGTGAAATAATTCCCCATCTTTTCTAGTTATGAAGACAACTTCATGCCATTAGAAACAAAAACCAAAAACTTCCCAAGCACTCAGCTGCAGAAGTTGTACTTTCAGCGTGCATTGAGAAAATGCTAGGTGCACATTAACTCTGTCCAGCTGAGACAACTGATATGACTCCATAGTGTCTTTATCATAAAAATGCATTTGAAAAATAGACATTTAGCCAGTTGGGCACACAAGGAGTTTAGTTGTTGTCACTCTCTCCTAACAACTAAAAAGCTGAACAAATGGAAAAACCAACAACTTTTCTTGGATGCAGTAGAGAAGTAAAGTGCAAACCACTGCCCCAAAAGTTGGAGAGATAGGCAGGTGGACACAGAAAATCATAGTATACAGGAATAGAAACCTTCAAGCAGAAGCCTGCATGGGAACCAGCACCGAGGTGGAAAAACCTAAGCTGTAACCAACAAATTGCTAGAGACTTAGTGTGGACAAGTCAGGGAGTTAAAAACTTCAGGGGAATCTAGTAATGGGGGAAGGGGAAGACATATGTTTGTGAGTTTTACCTATAGAAGCTCTCTCAGGTCCTCACTGAATGGGGAAGAAAAATCCCCTCATGCTTCTAGCAGGGGGAGGGTGAAAAAAGCATTTTGAAATATACCAGAACATTCTATTCTTCTTAATATGGACTGCCCTCAGAGGAAACTATTTTTCCAGAGCCTAATCTGTTTGGGTTTTATCAGAGCCTAACTTATCTGGGGAAAAGAAATACCCAACTCCAGTACCCTCTTGTTATCCTGTCCCACCTAAGGGAAGAAAAAACACTGCGAAGCACTTGTGAGTTCATAGTCCCGGGTGCAAGACTCATCTAAAGCCTAAGATCTGACCACAGAGGTACAGAACACTTCTGTTATGCCACACTTCACCTCCATGTGCCTAAAAGCCTATTTATCACATTTTCTTCATCTGGTGCAACATGTCTGCCTTTCATTCAAATTACAAGGCATACTAAAAGACAAAAAACACTGAAGGAACTGAACAAGCATCAGAACCAGAATCAGAAATTGCAGGAATGCTGAATTACCAGACCAGGAATTTTTAAAATTTAAGATTAATAAGCTAAGGGCTTTAATGGAAAAAGTGGGCAACATGCAAGAACAGATGAATAATGTAAGTAAAATATGGAAATTGAAGAATTTTAAAAGACAGAAATAAAGAATGCCTTTGATAAGTTCCTTAGTAGACTGAACAGGGCTGAGGAAAGAATCTCTAAGCTTGAAGATATGACAACAGAAACTCAAAATATGAAAAGCAAAGAGAGAAAACATGAAAAGAAGCAAAACAGAATAAGAATTATGGCATGTCTACAAAAGGTGTAACATACATGTAATAAGAATGCTAGAAAAATAAAGACAGAAAGAAACAGAAGCACTATCTGAGGCAATAATGACTGAAAATTCCCCCAAATTAATGTCAGACAACAAACCACAGAGTTCAGAAAGCTCAGAAACACCAATCAGAATAAATACTTTAAAAAAAAAACCTAGGCATAACATATTCCAACTTCAGAAAATCAAAGATAAAAACTTTTGAAAGACAAAAGAAAAAACAAATCTTACCCATCCAGGACCAAGGATAATTACATTGACTTCTCAGAATTCATGTAAGCAAGAGAGTGGAATGAATCATATAAAATATTGAGAGAAAAAAAACTAACCTAGAATTACATACCCTGAAAAATTATCCTTCAAAAATAAAAGAGAAATAAAAATGTTCTCAGATTAAAAAAAAACTGAGGGAATTTGGTGCCAGTAGACCTGCCTTGTAAGAAATGTTAAAAGAAGTTCTTCAGAGTGAGGGAAAATGATATAGGTCAGAAACTCAGATCTACATAAAGAAAGCAAGCAAGCATCAGAGAATGCCTAAGTGAAGAATGCATAAGTGAATTTTAATTGATTTAACAGATAATACTTTGATTAAAAAAAGCAACAATATATCCAATGATATATGCTTATGTGCATACATACAATTGATCCTGGAACAACACAGGTTTGAATGAGAAGGTCCACTTCTACTTGGATTTTTTTCAAACAAGGATGGAAAATACAATATTTAATATTTACGGGATGTGAAATCCACATATATGGAGGGCCAACTTTCCATATGTGTGGGTTCCACAGGGCCAACTGTGGGACTTGAGTATGTACAGATTTTGGTTATATGCAGGGCAGAGGGGATGGTCCTGGAACCAATCCCCTGTGTATACCAAGGGATGACTGTAAAGGGATAGAGAAAGACATACCATGCTAAAACTAACAGAGAAAACAGGAGTAACTATAAATTTCAGACAGAGCTGACAAGGAAAGTTACTAGGAATAAAGATAGGCATCACATAATGATAAAGGGGTCAATTCTCCAATACAACATAACAATATTTGTCATGTATGCACCTAAGAACAGAGTATCAAAATAAGCTAGGTAAAAAACTAATAGAACTTAAAAGACAAATAGATCAATCCACCATTATAATTGGAGATTTCAATGCCCTTCTATCAGAAATGGACAGATCTATAAGGCAGACAATCATTAAAGCCAACAGTTGAACTTAATGGCACTACCAATCAATCGGATATAATTGACTTCTATAAACTACTTCATCCAACAACAACAGAATACACATTCTTTTCAAGTTCACATGGAACAGTCACTGACAGAGACCACACACTGGGTCATAAAAAAAACCTTAACAAATTTAAAAGAATATAAACCATACAATGTCTGCTTTTAGACAACAATGAAATTAAACTAGAATTCAATAACAGAAAGATAACTGGAAAATCTCAAAATACCTAGAGATTAAACAACACGATTCTATAAAATACATGAGTCAAGGAAGAAATCTCAAATTTAAACATATTTTGAACTAAATAAAAATGAAAATATAACTAATCAAAATTTATGGGCTGAAGCAAAAGCAGTGCTTAGAGGGAAATTTACAGCATTAAATGCATATATCAGACAAAAAGAAAGATCTAAAATCAGCAATTTAAGCTTCCACCTTAAGAAACTAGAAAAAATAAATTAAATTCAAATTAAGCATGGGCAAAGATTAATATACAAAGAAAAATAAAATAAAAAAATAAAAATTTTAAATTAAAGAAAAAAATTAAAGCAAAAAAAAATCAATGAAATTAAACAGAAAAAAACAATTGAGAAAAATCAATGAAACTAAAAGCTGTTTCTCTGACAAGGTCAATAAAATTGATAAGCATCTAGTGAGGCTGAGAAAAAAAGAAAGAAGACAAATTACCAGTATTAGATATAAAGGAAGGGACACTACTACAGATCCCATATACATTAAAAGGCTATTAGCACAACTCTATGTCCACAAATTTGATAACCCAGATGAAATGGACACACTCCTTGAAAGATACAATCTGCCAACATTCACAAAAGAAACAGATAACCTCAACAGGCCTATTTATATTAATGAAATTGAATCAATAATTAATAACTTCAAAACAGAAAGCACCAAGTTCAGATGGATTCACTTGTGAATTCTTCTAAACACTTAAGGATGAAATTATAACAATTCTCTAGAATCTCTTGCAGAAGACAGAAGCAGACAGAATACATCCTAACTCATTCTATGAGGCTAACACTACCCTAAGACCAAAACCAGATAAAGGCATTACAAGAAAACTTAAGAGTATCTCTCATGAATGAAGATGCAAAAATCCTCAATAAAGTATTAACAAACTGAATCCAACAATGTAAAAAAGAATTACACACTGCTACCAAAGGGGATTTACCTCAGGGTAAGTAAGGCTGGTTCAACATTTGAAAATCAATTAATGGAATCCATCCCATCAACAGGCTAAAAAAGAAAAGTCACATGATCGTAACAATAGATGCAGAAAAAGCACTTGACAAAATCCAACATCTATTCATGATTTTTTTTTAAAAAAAACTATGTAAACTAAAAATAGAGGGGAACTTCCTCAACTTGATAAAGAACATCTACAAAATAGCCCATATTTAATGGTGAGTAACTTGGAGCTTTCCTGCTCTATGACTAGGAAAAAGGCCAAGATGTCCCACTCATCACTGCTTTTCAACTTTTTACTGCAAGTCCCAGGTAATGCCAATAGTAAATAAAAGAAATAAAAGATACACAGGGGAAGAGAAAATAAAACTGCCTTTTCAAAGATGACATGAACATCTATGTAAAAAATCTGAAAAAACTGACAAAAAAATTCCTGGAACTAGTAAGAAATAATAGCAAGGCTGTAAAATACAAGGTTAACATACAAAAGTCAACTACTTTCCTATAGACCAGTCGTGAACAAGTGGAATTTGAAATTTCCATTACCATTTATATTAGCACCCCCAAAATGAAATGCTTAGGTATAAATCTAACAATATGTACAAGATCTGTATAAGGAAAACTACAAAATGCTGATGAAATATATCTAAGAAGAACTAAATGAAGAGATAGTCCATGTTCACAGACAGGAAAACACAATATTGTCAAGATGTCAGTTCTCCCCAACTTGACCTATAGATTCAGTGCAATCACAATCAAAATCTCAGAAAATTATTTTATGGATATAAACAAACTGAATCTAAAGTATTATGGAGAAGCAAAAGGCCTAGAATAGCCAACTCAATATTGAAGAACAAAGTTGGAGGACTGACACCACTTGATTTCAAGACTTACTATAAAGCTAGAGAAATTAAGGCAGTGTGGTATTAGTAAAGAAATAGGCTAACAGGTCAACAGAACAGAACAGATCCTAGAAACAGACCCTCATAGTCAGCTGATCTTTGACAAAGGAGCAAAGGTAATACAATGGGGCAAGAATAGTATTTTCAACAAATATTGCCAGAAATGGACATCTACATGCCCCGCCCCCCCCAAAAAGAAAGAATCTAGACACAGACCTTATAACCTTCACAAGAATTAAGTCAAAATTGATCACAGAACTAAATGTAAAATACAAAACTAGAAAACCCCTAGAAGAAAACATAGGAGAAAATGTAGATGACCACGGGTATGGCAATGGCTTTTTACATACAACACCAAAGGCATGAACCACAAAAGAGAGAATAAGCTAGACTTCATTAAAATGAAAACCTTCTTCTCTGCCAAAGACAATGTCAAAAGAATGAGAAGCCACAGACTGGGAGAAAATATTTGCAGAAGACACTTCTGATAAAGGACTGTTATCCAAAATATATATAAAGAACTCTTAAAACTCAAGAATAAGAAAATAATTTGATTGAAAAACGATCAAAAGTGACCTGAACATATACCTCACCAAAGAAAACATACAGATGGCAAGTAAGCGTCTGAAAATAGGTTCAATATTACGTCACTGGGGAATTACAAACGAAAACAACAATGAGGTACCACCACACACCTACCAGAATAGCCAAAATCCAAAACACTGATGGCACCAAATGCTGGTGAAGATGTGGAGCAACAGAAACTCCCATTCACTGTGGGAATGCAAAAAGGTACATCCACTTTGGAAGACAGTTTGGCAGTTAAAAAAAAAATTAGACATAGTTTTAACCATATAATCCAGTAACTGTACAACTTTGTATTTACCAAAATAAACTGAAGACATATGCCCAAACTAAAATTTGCACATGGATGTTTACAGCTTTGTACATAATTGCCAAAACTCGAAAGAAACCAAAATGTCCTTTAGTAAGTCAGTGGGTAAATAAACTTTGATACATCCATACAATAGAATATTATTCAGTGCTAAAAAGAAATGAGCTATCAAGCCATTAAAAGACACAGAGGAAACTTAAATGCATATTACTAAGTGAAAGAAGCTAATATGAAAAGGCTACATACTATATGATTCCGACTATTTGACATTCCACTATGGAGACAGTGAAAATATCAGTGGTTGCCAAAGGGTTAGGAGGGAGAAAGGAATGAATACGCAGAGCACACAGGACTTTTAGGACAGCGAAACTATTCTGCATAATACTACACTGGTGAATATATGTCATCATATATTAGTCAAAATCCATAGAATGTAGAACACCAAGAGTGAATCCTAATGTAAACTATGAACTTTGACTGATAATGATGTGTCAACTTAGGTTCATTGATTGCAATAAATGTGCCACTCTGGTGTGGGATGTGGATAGTGGAGGAGGCTATGCATAGGGACAGTGGGTATATAGGAACTCTCTGTATTTTCTGCTCAATTCTGCTGTGAACCTAAAACTGCTATAAAATTTAAAGTTTATTAAAACTAAAAAAAGACTGATTTGTGAGACATTTAGTCTGCCAGCAATGTCTGCTTTACATCTGGATTTGCAAACCAATACAATAAATCCTCCCTCTTCCTCCCCACCGTGGACCACAGGTTGGGAACGACAGGTCTACAAGGAAGGCAAGTGACATTTTGGATATGGAAGGGGTCTGGCCTTATCCAGACCTGGTTCTAACTCCAGTTCTGTGATGACTGCAGTGTGATGACTAGTGAGTTACTGAAACTCACTATGTCTCAGTTTTACTCTTTGTACGTGGGGACGGAAATACTTTAAAAGGTTTTTAGCACCAAATGACACTGAATGTATCACATGTAATACAACAGGTAGTTAGTGTTAACATTTCTGTTTGCTAGAATCAGTGGTTTGACCCCCTGGACCGGCAGCATCAGCATCACCTGGAAACTGGTTAAAAATGCAAATTTTCAAGCTGCAACTCAGGCACATTGAATCCTCTGGTGGTGGGCCCAGCAATCTGTGTTTTAACAGCCCTCCAGGTGATTCTGATGCTCATCAAAATTTGAGAACTGCTGCTCTAAAGTCATAGTTTTCAACTTTCTTTTTTTCTTTATAAGCAGAGGAATCCTTTCTTCAAAAGGGATCTTATTCAGAAAGCTGATCTGTGGAACACATACAGTTGAACTGGTTCTGATTGAACTGGGTAGGGAGAGCTCGATGTGTGCCCTCGAGGTCTCACCTGGTTCCCTGCAGCCATCCCCAAGGGACCTCTGGGGCAGGGAAATGCTCTTTGGCCATTAGAGATACTACAATTTTTGGTGGCACCATTGACAGAATTAAAGGACTAACACAACACTAAGCGATTCAACCATAATTACAAGGCAAACCCTGCTGCGGTAAAATAATACTTCCTGGGGTTTCTAGGGGCATCCACAACTAAGCCACTCTGCACTGGGTCACCCTCCAGTACCGCATCACTGGCCTGACTTGGCTATCTTACATGCTTGGGACAAAACTTTTCAGAAGTGACATCTAGCTCTCTTTGCAACATCTCTTTGTTACATCTTTGTAACATCTAGCCTCAACTTGATGTTACACTGCCTGTTGCCCAGAGCAAGCTGTACCCTATTCACATCAGGTCAAAAGACCCATTTACTCTGTGGTGTCAAAAACACATTTTATGTCTTAATCAAAGTTTGGTGGCATACTCCTGAAGAGAGCTGAGGCTCAGCAGTGAGCAGCAGACATGCCAGTTGAGAATCACTGTCTAGGAATTAAGTTTGAAAACTACTGATGTAGAGGCTATAACCAAGGAGACGATCATGAGAGGGTTTTTGCTGTATTTGTTTACGGAAGAACATGCAGTGCCAAGTATTCAAATGAAACTTACATAGGCTGACAATAAGTAAAGGAGCCAAAGAAGGAAAATCAAGATAGACAGTCACAGTTCTCAGGAAAAGGGATCTGCTTTGGGTTTCCAGATAAACAGCTGACTATGGAGTAATGGCTTAGGGAATGCCAAGTTAAGCAAGTTATTATAAAAGCTAGCACCCACTGATCAAATCAATCAGTCATCTTTCATCAGTACCATGTCTCCCAGCTCATATTTCATATGGGCTGTGGGTTATTATTTTCTCTACTCTGGCAATGAGGATCTGCTGCAGCTTATTGGAAAAAAAAATCTGTATCAAAACCAAAAATATTTCCAGATACCATAGATTATTAAAAAATAAAGGTTGCAAATGGAGCTCATCTCATTGATTTTCTACTTTGAGGCTCTCCTAATCTGAGAGAGAGCAGAATGGGTGTTAATTTCAGCTGACAGATAAGGACACTGAGGTATGGGCAGACTCTGTGCCCTGCTAAAGGTCACTGATGATCACTAGAGAGCCAGGTCTAAAGTCATAATGCTTCAGAATGGAAGAGGCCTCAATGAGCCACCTACTCCACTCATGTCAATTTTACAGAGGAGCTAACTTTCATCTTGAGAGGTAGGAGGGGAGGAGATGAGACTGAGGGTGATTCTCTTGGTTTGGCACAAAGCAGATGCACAGGAGCCATTCGAAAAGAAGGCCTCTTGGTGAGAATGAGGTAGGAGATGAGGATAAGGCCTTTCCTCCTCCTAAATGTCTATAAAAGCTGAGCTACCCAAAATGGTAGCTATATATTAACAAGTTTAATTAAAACTAAATAATGCAAAATATAACTCCTAAGTTATAGTAGTCATATTTCATATGCTCAAGAGGCACAAGTGGCTGCTGGCTATGACACCAGACAGACTGAACCTGTCCTTCATTGCAGAACGTTTTGCACAGAGATGCTCTTAAGTACACCCTTTATGACAAGGATATAGTTGCTGGAATGGGCAGCTGGAATCAGGAATCCTGGAGCTGCCACCAATTAGCTATGTGAACTTGACAAATCTCTGGGCATCCATTTCTTCATTTGTAAAAAGAAGTTAGACTCCATAATGACAATGGCCCCTTTCTGTTCTAACATCCCATAATTCTGTCCCCAAAGCTCCAGATGGCAAGCTCCTGACTCTGGCCACTTTTCTTTCCAAACTGGGCCCTTTATCAAATTAGATCAAGAGAACATGCTCTTGGACTTCATTATTTCCTGTAGAAATGCAGTTACTGAATAAGAATAGCATCCTCTAATTATTTCAAGGGTCAACATAAGAAATAGCCACAAGAAAAATTTCTCTAAATATTTACCAGGAAGAACCACTTAAGATGTGAAGAACCTATCCCCAAAGCCCCTCTCATAAGAACCTACACCTACATGATAAATCTGTTGCAGTTTAGGGCCAGAAAAAGAGTATATTTCTCCAGAAGAATTGGTATGCTTCCCTTTAACCACAGAATGAAAACGACATTGTTCATAATGATTTTTAGGCATCAGTTAGGGCCTAAGCATGGGAGGCCCCTGTTCCAAGGAAACTGGAACAATTCTGTCTCTAGCACAGAGCTCCTGTCTTCCTTGACCCCACTGAAAGTACATTTTCAGCAGAGGCCACATTTAACACTTTTTAAAAGTAGAGTTAAAATGTTAAGTTTTTAAAAATTAAATAGTTCACTGATCTTCTCGCTATACCATACTGTAGAATATAAACATGGAATACGATGAGAATAAAAAAAAACATGAACCTCAAATCACTGAGCTAAACAGAACTAATTATACTGGAAGAATTTGCAGAAGGCTGAATTGTGGCAACTTTTGCACCTTTTCCTCCCCCATTATCTCTATCACCTCCTCCAATTAAATTAAGTTCCAATTAATTAAAATAATGGCAAGCATTTATTGGGTATCTAATCTATTCAGTGTCAGGCATAGTTGTAAGTATTCATATATATATATGTATATATATATATATAGTAGTATATACACACATATATATGTAATTAAAACTTATGCCTCACAGTAACCCCAGGAGGAAGATAAGGTAACTTGTTCAAGGTTACACAGGTAGCAAGTGTCAGAGGTGGGATTTAAACCCTGCCAGTCAGGCTCCTGCTCTCTAATACTACATGAGCCCCCTTTTTAATACTGACAATGAACCTTTTCCCACCTTTAAAAGTAAAAATTTAAAACATCATTAGAAAACATTACAGAAACACATAAAGTAAACAAAAAAAAAAAAAATTGTGCTTGCTGAGCAAACAGCTTTCAGATTTGTCCCTTAGCACTCTTCTACACGGCCAGCCCTGAGCCCTTCCTGTTTAGAAATTTTAGAGAATGCCAACTCTATAATTCTGTCATTTTTCCAACATTCACTCTGAACTTCTTCCGCATTGTTTCCTGGTGAAATAACTAAAAATCCTGCATGTGGTGTAACAGTCAACTAAAGGCATAATAACCATTAGCAAAACTGTTCCTACCCATTAATTCCTTGTTTAACAAGGGTGGGTCACAATAATAAAAAGACAATCAAGCTGGGAACTGACAATTCCAGTCTTTGCAGCTGTCATGAGCCAGTTTAAAAATGAATTTACATAAGTGATTGCTGGGCTTTTTATAAACATGGTACCTGCCAGGAAACAGTTCCACTTTCTCTTCCCTGGACTTTCTGTTCTCTCGTAGATTCTGATTCTTGAGCTTTACAATGCTTTATATGCTTTCATGTTTTATATGCTTATCGGGACAATCTTCTGTGGACAGTAAAAGGAAACACGTCTCTTAAAGCTATTAGAAAATTAACACTTGAGTTATGTGTTTCTTTAGTCCTAGGGGTAGTGTAGTCAAACAGGCACAGGTTTCAATTCTGGCTCTGCAGCCTTGCGCAAGCTACTGAAGCTCTCTGAGTTGTACCGTCTTCTGTAAAATGAACTAATTATACTGCCCTAATGGAGTTGTAATGCCAGGTCAACAATAGACACACAACAAAGTTACTTCCCATAATCAAAGTTGTAAAAAGTTAGTTTCAAAACCAAGCTGCACTTTTGAGATTCCACTTTTCATTTTTATCCAGTTTGTGGCCATTCCCAAAGGCCTCCTTTCAGGTGCTTCTGGAAAGTGCTACCATACAAAAGACTTCTAGTTCTCAAGGGGGAATGGAGAAATATATGTGGATTGGAAATTCAATCCAAACAAAACCTCTCTAAAAAATTTTTAAATGGTATTTGTATCCAGGAAATCAAGGCCACAAATCGTTTCTGTGAATGAGAACTTTATAGGTTGCCTTCCCTCACAATTTTTCCTTCACCTATATCCCTGATAAAAATAAGAAATGCTGCTGGATATAAAGCAAAATTAATGTTGACCACTAAAGCCGTTTCTAGTCAAAATTCAATAGCCTACATAAGCCTCTTGAAAAAACAATTTGCTCCCAGGCTCCATATGATGAAGCTGGCCGTGAGTAACACTCATGTCCCAGAATCCTCAGATTTAGCTTTCTCAAGAAAACTTTCCATGAAACACGACTTGCCAGGACAAGGCCTTGCGGAGGCTCCTTGCGTACCTGTGGCCCTCATCCCCAGAGTGCTGTGCTGTTACCCTGTGGGTTTACTGTGTCGAAATGGAAACGGTGACATTCTTCCTTCAGGGACATTCCTTTTGTTTTTACCTAGCAGCATACACCAATAATTTGTAAGTAGGAAGAGTTTTCTGTTCATTTTTTTCTTAATGGACAGATTTAGACAGCCCAAAGGTAGGGCTCGGTATGTGTTGGGGGGGTGCTCAGAGGGCCGGCATGAGGGAGGATTTGTGCCCAAAGGCTTCTCACAGACTCCGTAACTGGATGAGGAAATGAGCCAGGATCCACAAGACTCCTCAGCAGCCAAATCCCGAGTTCTCCTTCTGTCAATCATCTGCACTGCAGAGACTTACAGTACACTCTGGCAGCAAGAAGGCTGCTCTCCCAGTGCTCCTACCTTGACCACGCCCTGGAGTCACCTGGAAGCTTTATTAGAGACTGTACCCTCTGGGCCCCATGCCAGGGCTGGGTGCGGCCGGGGCTCCGTGATTTTCAGTCACTCCTCAGCTGATCCTAACATGCACATAAGTTTATGAACCGCTGCCCTGGTCCCCTCTGCCTTCAGTGAGGCTGCGGAAGCCGCTAGAGCCTATTATCTTGAGACTTTTTTTTCTTTTCTTCTAATGAAAGAAAAAGATAATGTATGAAATCATACATTTTGAGCTTTCCTCAAGTCAAGAAAGTTTAGGTCAGAGTCCTTAGTGTGAGTTTATCCCTTTGCCCCACCCACCTAATGAAGATTACAGCCGACTGTAGTGACTGGAGCATAGAGCGTGCTCCTGGGCAGAGTGTAAAGGGCACCCTTTCAAAGAGGGTGGAAGGGACATGTATTGGGAAGTTTATAAAGGGGAGAAAAGAAATTTAAGAAACAGATTCACTGCCCTTTGGATGTGCGTGCAAGGGCTTTCACGACTTTCCAAGCCCCTGCCTTCATCTGGGCTCCTGTTCCTCCTGGACACACTCACCCTCCAGTCTAGTTACAAATTACTCACTCTTAGGACAGGGCCCTCTGCCTCCAGCTCAAGCCAGCTGGAGACCTCTGCCCTCATCCCCACCCCAGGTTTCCAGGTGGGCCCTGCCACTTAGGGTGTGACTCCTAAATACCTGTGGGGCAGCAGTGAGCCAGAAGGGTGAGGAA
Source organism: Pongo pygmaeus (assembly GCF_028885625.2). Lineage (NCBI taxonomy): Eukaryota > Metazoa > Chordata > Mammalia > Primates > Hominidae > Pongo > Pongo pygmaeus. The sequence continues at coordinate 162,472,233 of NC_072373.2, read as the reverse complement.
GAGTATAGATGGGGCTCTCTCCAGGACTGACTCCTGCCTACTCAGCCGTCCTCCCAGGACAGGTAGGGCCCGGTGATAAGAGGTCCTGAGCCTGGCCAGCACCTGACAACTCCCAGCTCACTAGATTTAATGAGGCAGCACAAAAGCAGGAAAACAAGAGGTGTGGGGCTCTAACTCCACCTTTGCCCTCTGCTAGCCCATGACCTTGGGCAAGTAACACAAGCTTTCTAGAAAGTGCCTCAGTGTCCCCATCTGTAAAGTGGAAATTAATGTTTGACTAGACTCCTCAGAAAGCTTTTTGAAAACTGCAAAGTGCTTTAAGTTATTTTGATACAATACAACTTCTCTAGACATTAATTGAGTCTTCTATGCATGAGACACTGCCTATCACCGACAATATAAAGATGAAAAAAAGGCCACTGAATTCCAGGGGTACAATACATTCCACAGAGGAGACAGAAATGTGGTAGATAAAGCTACATAATTCAATGTAATAATTAGTATGATGGCTGAATAGCATGCTACTAGGAACCCAGACAGCAGAAAATTTACATATGTCCAGAGATGGGGGAGAGAAGAGGACAAGCAGGTGACATCAGGTAAACATTGATGGTCAGGTACTCATCTGAGCACTTTATGTATACAATCTCGAGTGAGCCTCAAAACAACCTTGTGAGGTAGGTAGGTACTGCTTTCCCCATTTTACAGGTAAGGAAAGCAATACCTACCTACCTGGCAAGTTCAGAGAGGCAGTCTCTCAAAGTCACATGGCTAGTGAATGGCAGGGCTGGGCTTTGGCTGTGGGCCCAAAACCTGGATCATAATCTTTCCACACACTGTCTCCACCCTAACTATGACCCCATTCCTGATCTCCCCAGTGCCTTGCCTTGGCCCAGGCATAGCCCAGCACCCCCCTCCTCTGTGCTTCCATACTTCTGTATTCACACTGCCATATAACATGCCTATTATTCTGTCATTATTTGTTTTTGTGTCTGTCTTCCTCATTAGCTTACCGGTCCTTAGGGAAGAAAGGGAAGGCAGCAGGTGCTTAGTAAACAGTTGGTGTTTAGTGTCTGGTGTTTAATAAATGTTAATAAATGTTTTCTTTTGTTTCTTTCTTTTTTTTTTTTTTTTTTGAGATGTCTCATTCTGCTGCCCAGGCTGGAGTGCAGTGATACAATCATGGCTCACTGCAGCCTCAAACTCCTGGGCCCAGAAAATCCTCCCACCTCAGCCTCCTGAGTAGCTAGGACTACAGGCACATGCCACTGCACCCAGCTAATTTTTAAATTTTTTGTAGCGATAGGGTTTCACTAGGTTGCCTAGGCTAGTCTCAAACTCCTGGGCTCAAGCAATCCTCTCACCTCAGCCTCCCAAAGTGCTGGGATTACAGGTGTGAGCCACCGCACCCGGTCAATAAATGTTTTCTCAATGGATGAAGGAAAAAATGAAACTATGCTAGGCTTCAACAGACAGGTAGGAATTTACTAGGTGGTTTGAGGGAAACATTTTCAAAAGCAAGGCAGAACCTTATTCATCCTTATGTCCCCAGAGTCTTGTACTTATTACAGGTACTTAATAAATGTCTAACAAATTCTAGGCAGAGGAAACAGTGTGAGGAAATCCAGAGAGATTTAAGGTTACACAATGACTTTGGACAACTTGGCCAATGTGAATCACATAGTGGGTGTGTGGGGACACAGAAGTGCTTCTCAAATTATTCACGGGGAAAGACCAGGTTTTTTTTTTTTGGTTTTTTTTTACTTCCAATTCAATATGGACCAATTCTTTCATAAAAATTCAGCAAAAAGGAACTGCCAAAAATGGGACAAAATGCAAGTCCAGTTCCTAATCAGATTCAACAGATGTAAAATGATGGTCAAATTGCTATAAAAATTACCAAATATGGACTTACCTAGCTGCAGATTGCTAACAAAGTGGTCTGTCGGCTGATCAAGCTTTGCCTGGCACTGAGAAAGGTGGAGGTAGGGGCTATTGTGGAGAGCCACAAGAAAGATGAGCTTGTTCTACAAAGGAAAGAGAGATCGAGAATAATGTTCACTGAGGATTTCTGTGTGGCTGGCATGGTTATGAGTGCTTCACACCTATTAACTCATTTACATTTCATAACTTATCTGTGAGGTATTATCACACCCATTTCAGAGATGAGTAAACTGAGACACAGCCGTTAAAAACATTCCCAAGATTCCAGAGGTGGTAAGAAGCATCACGAGGCCTTGAACCTGGGCAGTGTGAACCTTCATTACTAGACTGCGATGCCTTTGGGGAACTTATAGACAATTTTCAGCCAGGAAGTGACCCACTGAAATTTATGTTTTCGAGAAATCATGCTGGTGGCAGTGTGCAGGGTAAAGGTCAGTTAGGAAGCCACAACAACAATCCAGGTGAGAGGCATGGGGGTAGGGACAAGCAGACATGCGGGCGCTTTAGGAAGTGGACCCAGGCTTTGGTTGGGGGCAGGGTGTCCGAGCTAGGGAGAGATGAAGGGGAGGGAGGCATTCCTGATGACTCAAGGGTTCAGAGCTTAGCAACCTGGGTGGATGGAAATGTCTTACAGAAAACAGGCAGGAAAGCAGGTTTTAAGCGGAAGATGATGAGATCAGTTTTCAGCAAATGTCTATCTGAATTTGAAGAGCCTGAGACAATCTACAGTTGTGTCTTAGGAAAATTCTACAGACTGTGATCTTCGTTTACTGAATTCAGGTAGTCACTATTTTTACCCTAGTTCTGCCAAACCACTTTCCTCCTCCTCTTTCCCCTTTGCACTAGTTACACTTAAAATAGTTTAAAAAGCAGCAGTTCCAAAACCCTAAACTTTCCTCCTTTCAAAAATAACACAGTGTGTATGCAAAATGCCACACTCATTACAGCTTATTTCTGAACAAAAAGCAGATTTCCCTGTAAATTCTTATTTCCATTTTCATTAAATTCAGATTCTTTATAATGGTTTATGTGATCTGTTCTCTGTCTACTTCTCCAAACTTATCTCCTACCATGCATTAATTCATTCACTGTTCTTTACACTCCTACCACAGGAGCCTTCTTTTTGTGCTCAAACATGCGAAGCTTGTTCCCAGCTCAGTGCCTTTGCACTGGCTGTTCCCTCTACCTGGAATGCTCTTCTCCAGATTTAACCTGGCTGCCTCCTGCTCATTCAGCTCTCAGCTCAAATGTCCCCTCCAAAGAGTGGTCTTTCCTGGTCACCTCCATCCCCAGTCCATCTCTCTGTCTCAGTCCCCTGCTTTGCTACCTTCACAGCACTTACCCCTTTCTGAATTGACGTCATCATGTGATTTTTACCCAAGGAATTTTGTGTATCTTGTTCACAGCTGTATCCCCCAAGTAGACAATCAATAAATATTTGCTGAATAATAAAAAAAAAAGATCAGCCAGCCAGGCACGGTGGCTCATGCCTGTAATCCCAGAACTTTGGGAGGCCGAGGTAGGCGGATCACCTGAGGTCAGGAGTTCAAGACCAGCCTGACCAATACGGTGAAACTCTGTCTCTACTAAAAATACAAAAATTAGCTGGGTGTGGTGGCATATGCCTATAGTCCCAGTTACTCAGGAGGCTGAGACAGGAGAATTGCTTGAACCTGGATGGTGGAAGTTGCCAAGATTGTGCCATTATACTCCAGCCTGGCCGACAGAGTGAGACTCCATCTCACAAAAAAAAAAAAAAAAAAAAAAAGATCAACTTGGAGCCTTGGAACTTATTAACAACTGAAAAACAGATGAAGAGACAGGGCCTTTGTCCACAAAAAATAGCAAAGAAACATCCAAGTACGAGACAGACAACACAGGGTAGTGTCTCCTCCCTGTGTCCCTTCCACTCCCAGCAGCCCGTTCCTCCAGACCACCTGGTGGATGCCTCACCTGTCACACTTTTCAATGTGGTATTACCAGAGGCTGTGGGACAGCAAAACGGTGCCATAAAAAGAGTACTGATTTCAGAGTCAGACCACTCACTACTGTGCCTATAACCTTCCAAGCACAGTATTCAACCTCTCAGAACCTGCTTCCTCACCTGTAAATGGAGCCAGTATTCCCTTGCTCAGCTACTATAAGGAGTGAGAAAGTGTACGTGAAGTTCCTAGCATATGCTGATACTTAAAGGGTAACTATCATCAACTTCATCCAATTTACTGCCGGGACACTATACTCTCTTAATTAGGGTTTAATAAATGCATTTAACTGTAGAAATAACTTTAATTGATATTAAAGATGATGGATATTACGTGACCACTATGATAATGTCAATTATAACAACAGTTAACATTTGAGCCCTTACTAGTAACACCCTAAGTACTTTATATATATCAGTAGCTGCTTTATTCTTAAGCCAAATATAGTGTTTCATCAATTCTAAGAAGCATATTTTGTTCACGTTTTAAGATCCCTGATAATTGGAATGATTCTTCATGGTAGGCAGAAAGCTCCAAGGATGTCTGTGTCTTAATCCCTGCAACATGTGAATATATTACATTACATGGCAAAAGGGACTTTGCATTATGCAATTAAGGTTACTGACCTTAATATATGGAGAGTACCCTATAGGTGGGCCCGATCTAATCAAAGGAACCCTTAAAAACAGAATTTTCTCTGGCTGGAGGCAAAGAGATGCAGCAAAAACAAAAACAAAACAAACATCTGAGAGATCCCAAGCATGAGAAGGATTTGTCATAATGTTGCTAGCTCTGATATAGGCTCAAGGGCAAGGACCAGAGGGAGATCTCTAGGAGTTGAGGATGCCTCCCAGCTAAGAGGCAGCAAAGAGCCGGAGGCCCTCATCCTGTAATTGCAGGGAATTGGAGTCTACCCACAACCTAAATGAGCCTAGAAATGAATTCTTCCCAAAGCCTCCCAATAAGAGGCCAACACCTTGATTGTGGCCTTGTAAAACCCAGAGGAGAGAAATCAGCCAAGCCCACCCTCACTTTCAACGTACAGAACTGTGAGATAATTCATATTTGTTGTGTTAGGCTGCTAAATTTGTGGTAATTTGTTATAGCGGCCATAGAAAAACTAACACACTCTTACAGCTGATGCGCATTATAATTTAATCAGCAGCTTTTTTTTTCTTAGTGGCACATAGAATAATGGCACATAGAATACTGGCACATCTAATCAATGACATCTCAAATTTGTTGAAATATGGTGTTATTATCTCTGTTTTGCAAATGGGAAAACAGGATCTGAGAAGTCAGGTGATTTGCCCAGGAGACTGAAACTGCAAACTCAAGCTCTAAACGAGGGGTGTCCAATCTTTTGGCTTCCCTGGGCCACACTGGAAGGAGAACTGTCTTGGGCCACAAATAAAATACACTAACGATAGCTGATGAGCTGAAAAAAACAATCCCCAAAAAATCTCATAATGTTTTAAGCAAGTTTATGAATTTGTATTGGGCTGCATTCAAAGTCATCCTGGGCCGCATGCGCCCCGCATTATGAGATTATTTTGCGATTTGTTTGTAGGCTCATAAGCTATCGTTGGTATTAGTGTATTTTATGTGTGGCCCAAGACAGTTCTTCCACTGTGGCCCAGGGAAGTCAAAAGATTGGACACTCCGGGGCTAGGGTATCTTGTCAAAAGGCCAAGGAATGGCTGACATGACCTCCTTCAGGCCCATGTCTGATACAGGACCACAAAGACCCAGCTAGCTCTAGAAGCAGTCAACCCCTTTTGATCAGGCACCCAAAGGTGCTAGGTACCCTTCTAGGTACTGGACCAAGATCCTGTCCTTATGAAGCTGACACTATAGTGAGGTAGGTTAATATAACAATTGACTGAGATAAGTGCTAGAAGGAAAACAAAACATCCAGAGAGCTTTAAACCAACCCTCATAAAAGTCAGAATGTACATATTCAGGAGCTGAAAAGAAACAGAGCACTGGGCCTGGAAGATAAAATTTTTTCTTTGGGATTTTTCATGGGCCACTCATTGCTAGCGTGGGAACTCCCAGAGACAGAGTTTTTTGTTGTGAGTTTTAAAATTTTTTTTGTTTTTTTGCTTTTTTTGTTTTTTGATGGAGATATAGGCTAACTTTATACTCAAATTCATAAGACGGCCTCTTGTGAATTTCCAAAAACAGAGCCACAGCCATCTTCCCATCAAATCATAATTTCCCTCTCTTTCAACAGCATTCAGTTTTTAAAAGATGAAAATTAATTTTATATTAAAATAGCATCCCAAGAACTGACTGAAAGAGCACTTCAAAAAGAAAGATGATTCTATGCAACTCCAATCCCACATCCTTTGTAGAATCCTGAGCTCTGGCTTGACTTCTTACATTGTGCTTTTACTTTCATCTTCTCTTTCACCCTGGAAATAGAGTAGACAGAGCTCTGATGGTGAAATTAAAGGAAAAACAGGAGCCCAATTCACAGAGTAAACAACAACAACAACAAAATACGGCATGTATAACCTTCTTTCAGGAGACACAGTGTAAATGGAAAATTCTAGGCTTCTTAAAAGGAAGTTTTTAAGTTTTGCAGGAAATGCTATTGAAATGTATATATTCTCAATCTCTCTCTTTTGTCTTTGTTTGAGAGGGAGAAATTCCAGGCTAGAAGATCATCTTCATCATGTTTTTTGGAGAAGCCCCAGTTTAGTAATACCATTAGCTGAAAACTATTTTTAATTCAGACATTAGCAACTGGCATAAAACCCTACTTTCCACTTCTCTTGATTTTGCACTGACAATTTGGCAGCCCACTCTACCCTTAAGCCCAAAAGAGCCATCACATTTATAAGTCTGTATTTAGGAGATTCTGACAGAGATGTATGCAAGAGGAAAGGTCAACAAATGCCCACAGGAGGATCAACATTCTAGAAAAGATGTAAGAATGGCCCCAAACCGCCATCTCACTCATAATCAAAAATATTTCAATGGCTCTAAATTACTGTTGTGCAGAAACCAGATTAGCAAAAATAAGAGCTGACACTTTTACGGCCGGTGGCCGTATGGAACCAGGACATCCAATACATTCCTGATGGGAGGGCAAAATGGTTCACTCTTTCCAGAGGGGTACTACAGAGCACTGTGATTCAGCAGTCCCACTTCTGGGAATCAATCCTTAGGTACACCTTCACAAAGCAAAATGATTTATTACATCTTCATTCATCACAGCACTATTTGTAATAGCAAAAGACTGGGAAACAGCCCAAAGGTCCAGCAGTAGGGATTGGTCAAATAAACCATGGTACATCCACATAATGGAAAACTTGTTATTCTGTGTGTGTGTGAGAGAGAGATACTTGCAGAGACAGATGTCTAAAACATACCACTAATTTTAAAAGGTAAGGTAAAGAAGAGTATATATACTATCTTTAATGAGAGAAGGGGGAAGAATTAAAATACCATATATTCTTATTTGCTTGTATTTACAAGTTGCTACTTGCAGAGAATATGGGAAAGGCACGGATGGGGATAAGATGGGAGCAAGGTTTTTGAATTTGAAAACTTTTGATTTTTGTGAATTTGCTATTGAAAGAAATCCTGGGGCTGGGCACAGTGGATCAGGCCTGTAATCCTAGCACTTTGGGAGGCTGAGGCTGGCAAATTGCTTGAGTCTAGGAGTTCGAGACCAGCCTGGGCAACATGGTGAAACCCCATTTCTACAAAAAACACAAAAGTTTGCCAGGCATGGTGGCAGGCATCTATAGACCGAGCTATTCAGGAGGCTGAGGTGGGAGGATCACCTGAGCCAGGGAAGTCGATGCTGCAGTGAGCCATGATTGTGCCATTGCACTCCAGCCAGGGTGACAGAGTGAGATCCTGTCTCAAAAAAAAAAAAAAAAAAAAAAAAAAGAAAGAAAAGAAAAGAAATCTTGTAGGGAATTCTTGTAAGAAATTGTCAAAAATATTTACCTTTGTATATGGTTATAATGTTTCTTGAACATCATATATTATATATTTTCAAAAATATTGAAGTTGTATAAGCAATTTTCCCAGAAGTGTGAAGAAGAGGACAAGACTGGCATGGAAGAGATAAAACTAAGGTGGAGTTCAACAGCTCAGGAGGAGAAGTCGAAGAAACCTGGGTTTAGGCAGGTAGGTTCTCACGTGAAGGTCAGTGAGAGAAATCTCAGTCCAGAGTTCAGGAGGTGAGCACAGTGAGTGTGGAGATGGTAATTTCTGCCCTGTGTTATATTACCTGCTGGATGTGGGTGGCTCTGAGCCCCCGGATATTTATTACAGCCAGAAGGAAATCAGAGAACTGTAGGTGAATGGGAGGCAAAGACAGGAACACTAGGATTACCTCCCAGGCAGCCTGCCAGGAGCATTGATTTGCTCTTGGATAAAGCATGCTGCTCATCAAATATTTATGTTAAAAAAGACGGCAAGGCATGTACTGGAATATTCTGCTTAATTTGACAGAGATATTCCTTGAAAACTTGAGACTCCTGGAATTTTGTGTAATCAAATCATACTATAAACACAACAGGTGAATTTGCTATTTAAAGTAATTCTGTAAGAAATTCTTAGGAATTGTCATCTTCCGGTCTTTCTGCTTTGGGAATCTGAGTATGTCTGAAGATGGCTGCATTTAACCAGGTTAAATGTGAAAGGCATTCACGTTTCTGCATCTTTTAGTTTTTTTCACAAGGTGTATTGTCTCCAGAAAACAGCAGATGGCCTAGGTCCAAAGTATGAACCAGCACCTTGATCCTCAGGGCCACGGCCTTAGCAGTTAGATTCACTAAACATGGCTGATCCTACAGGCTGTGCAAATGCCTCCCAGAAGAGGAGCCAGGAGGAGGAAGTTGATTCTGGCTACAGGCTCTCTAAAGGATCAACTTAAAAAAGCATGAAAGTAGTACCAGTTGGTACTAAGGGGAACACAGACAAACCCTGAGTTTGTGGTACCTTTGGCAACATGACTCCGCACCTCTTAGCCTAAAATAGAAGCCTTTTTCCAGAAGCAGCAGCTACTCATAGGTAAGTTCCAAAGGCTCCTGCAACCACTGTTACTTGCATCCTGTCCCCAAGGAAAAAGGCCTACGGCTGGTCAATAAATAACATGAATCCCTCTCCACATTCCCAGGAGTTACTACTACTCCATTCCCTGCACCAGGCCAACTACACAACGGGTGCCGGTGACCCTGGCAAGTATTAGGCAATACTGAGCATGCTGGTGTTTAACTAGCAATAAACAACATCAACAGCACCCGAAGTGCTGGTCTTTACCTGCCCCTCAGAAATAATGAATTGAAGAGAAAGAAACTCATCATAGGCAACGTGTACCACTGAATGTTTGTTTCCTAGCATATATAATCAGTATTACTTTTTTACATGTACCTTGCTGACACACACAACAGAAAAGATGGTTTTATTCCTTCATTCCACTGACATTCATGAAGTTTATACATTTCCCAATAAAGCCTGACATGATAAACCAAATGGTTAAGTGACAGACTCTGCCAGCTGACGGCATCTAGAGGACTACTGTGGCTGTAGGGGCTTTGAGAAGCAGAGCTGCTGGTAGCTATATTGTGCCTTTGTGTGTGTTAAAAAAAGGCAATCCCTCCATGTACACCTAGCCTTTTGCAGGCTTGATAGCATCAGAAAGAAGTTCCCTTTTGTCCTAGCAGAGGCAATCCTACTCCAGGATGCATGTGGTTTTTGTTTGTTTAGCAGATGTGAGCCTCCATTTGCCTCCTTGCCCAGGCACTCTTGTGCAGTGAACAACCTGTATAACAGTTCAAGGTATCCCTGTCAAAAAGCCACCATCCATTCCTTCTGCTTCTTGGCCAGATATCCAACCCTCCCATGACAACTTATCTGCACAGCCAATCATGACCTTATATACCCACATGAAGCCCCATGGTCTAATGTGCAGGCCATGGTCTAATAATCCAGAAGGTTTCATTAGTCTAGGCACAGCTCAGGCACCTAGTCTAGCTACAGCTCAGGCACCCAGTCTAAAGGTTACACCTTTCTAATTTGCCTGAGATTCTGGTTAAACTTGGTATGATGATGTTATCTCATTAAGGTTTTCAATAAGCCTCAATAAAGTCCAAGAGGCTTTTAGATTTTGATTCCTCTTTCCATCCTTAGATTTAGCTCATGTTGGGATTTAATGGACTTCAGTTTGAGTCTTCATTTGAGAAAAAACCTCATGTTTTTCCTCTGCAATAATTTATCCCCCCAAAAAAACACAAAATTTGAGGTAACTGCAAGCTTGGAGTCTGAGTCAAAGGGTCCCAGTGGGGAGTTAAGGGTTTAGTGTCCAGTGGTCAAGGACGTCTTGGCTAGTGCCATCTGAAGCTAAATAAAAGCCTGATTATTTCACATCAGTGAAGTTAAGATTCTGCCTCCAATGGGCTCATGTGAGTTTGCACACAGCCATTCTGAATCAAGACAATTCTCTACACGCAATGCAAGTGCAGAGACGGCAACTGATTCAGACTTCACTCCAGTGAGCATGTGTGATCACGCAAACTCAAGTTCAACCAGAGCTTATACTTCTCTCTTCAGTCAACCAAAGGGGATCCTATGTCAATTACATGACCTTGCCTGCAAGGGGAGTGGTGGCCTACTGTGTCAGAAAGCACACAGAATACAAAGCCGTCTGACTCTCTGGGCCCAAAGTCACCCACTTATTATACAATCAATGAAACTGAAAATTACAGAAGATTTTAGCAACCAATCTCTTAGAACTTTTAGCTACTAACCCTCCGGCAGAACTGAAAGTATTAAGTCTTAACAGTCTCCAACACTCCAGTTTTGTTTTTTTTTTTCCCTAAGACGGCGTCTTGCTCTGTTGCCCAGGCTGGAGTGCAGCCTGGATGCACGATCTCGGCTCACTGCAAGCTCTGCCTCCCAGGTTCACGCCATTCTCCTGCCTCAGCCTCCGGAGTAGCTGGGACTACAGGGCCCACCACCACGCCCAGCTAATTTTTTGTATTTTTAGTAGAGACAGGGTTTCATCATGTTAGCCAGGATGGTCTCGATCTCCTGACCTCGTGATCCACCCGCCTTGGCCTCCCAAAGTGCTGGGATTACAGGCGTGAGCCACTGCACCTGGCCAACACTCCAGTTTTTATTATACAGTAATTCTCTGAAATGCAGACCCATTAAAAGAAGACAAAAACCCTCCTTGTCACAGGATGGCAACCAGACACTTCACAACTAAGCACTTTTACGATACCCAATAAAGCCTAACATGATAAACCAAACACTTAAGTGACATCAGAAATGATTTTCAAGAGAGATTCCCCAATAAACGGAATAATCTAGCTAGAAGTTATCTTAAGTCAAGTCACCTCCACCATCTGCCCTGGATCCATGCTACCTGTTAACTACTCTCCTGTCATTCCTAAGGGAGGAAAGTGGGGAGGTCAGGAACTGTGGGTATGTGCTGGTTCTAGAACAGGACCTAGCAAGTCAGTTCCTTCATCTGTACTATCCAGGCCCCCTTTGGGAGTCCAGGGATGAAAGAGGTAGACTTCATAGGATCACCAAGGACTGGACCTTTGTGTGCGCTTCAGGCCTGCTGGGTCTCAGCAGCCATTTGGTAGTGTTAACTGCTATGGCTAAAGAGTGGCAAGTCTGATGGAGAGGCACTGATGATTCTCCTCAGGAAGGTCACCTAAAAGGAGTCTCCTCCTCATGTTTCTCTTGATTCAATTTATAGTTTTTAAGCAAAACTGACTCCATAAAGCCCACTTCACTCTCACCTCTGGCTGGATGCACCTCCATCTCCACGCAGAGGGCATGAGATGTGGAGTTAAGATGCTTCTGGGTCAAATTCTGTCCTTGCAACTTGAGCAAGGTTCAGACCTTTAAGGAACCTCAGCTTCCTCCTCTGGGCTGTTGTGAGAACTGAGCAAGACTGTATATGGGAAGGGTTTAGAAAGGGCTCAGGATATATAATATACACAATTGTGCTGTAATTAGTTTTTATCTATCCAACCTTCCTGTTAAACTAAGTGCACCAATATCTGCCTCATTACTGTCTTCCAGGTGTCTGATATACTGAAGGTGCTGTAAAAACGCAGCTCATCAATGCAGGCCTGGATCTGGGAAGTCACAACTTCTATAAAGTCAAGGTTGGTGGACTAGGTCTATATGCAGATCCTAAAAACCCACTGGTAGACTTTTCAAATATTCTTCATGAAGATCAAACTACAAGCTTCTGAAAGGCCTTCTCTTTTACTGCTAAACAATTCTCACTGCAAAGGTTTTGACATTCAACCAAAGGACATTCAACTGCCCTAAAGTTGGTGCTTTTTCCAAAACAACAACAAAATCCTGCTATTTGTAGTTAACAAGCCAGATTTGTTTTTTAGTAACTATTACGCAAATTTTTTTTAGTATTTGTAGTTAATAAACCAGGTTTGTTTAGTAACTATTACACAAATGAATTATATTTTAGTATATATATAGGCGCATTGTGGAAAATAGGGGAAAAGCAGGTTGGGGTTGGGGGAGCACCATAATCCCATCACCAATTCGTCTGTATTTTCTTCTAGCCTTTTCTTATGGTTTAAAAATAATTTTTAAGCTATCTGTAATTGTAATAACACAACGTAACTGTGCATATTGCTTTTCCCCATTTTAAACTGTAACAGACTTCATGTATTACTGATTTTTTAAAGTCTCTAATAAAAAAGAAAATGGAATTGAGATTTGGAAGAATTAACTTGTTCAACAAATTAATATTGCAAACCATTTCACATTTAAAAGACAAAATGATGATTGCCTAATTCTTTTACTTTTTAAGTACTATTTGGCAGGACTATTTAAATTACTGAGCTTTTTTTAGATTTGGGGGAAATATTAACATTTTGTATAGCTGTTTTCCTGTTACAAAAATAATGCATGCTCATTATACAACATTTAGAGAAAATTTCAATAATTTAATGTTAACATTTATTGAATGTGGACTATGCACCAGGCACTATTCCAAATGCTATATACATAGATTAGCTTATTTACTCCTCACAACACTTATTGAAACATAGATTAAGTAACTTGCTCACAGTCTACTCACCTAGAAGTATGAGCCAGAAATCATTATGTTATGTTCTAGGAGTGAAAAGAATCAATAATTTACTCAATCAAATGCTTCAGTTGTTTCAGAGCATAATATCATAGGCAAGAAACAATTAATAACACTGTACCCTTTATAGTTATTTAAAATTATTATAAACCACATCTCTGTGCCCCAGTGGAGCAATTAGTAAAATGAGAAATCATCTGTAGCATGAGCTAAGCTCCTGGTTCAGCCCAATTCTGTGCACCTGACATGCATTAAGACAAAAACAAGAAGCTTTAAAGGGTTTGTTTTAAAGACGGAGGCTTTTTTTTTTTTTTGAGACAGAGTTTTGCTCTTGTTGCCCAGGCTGGAGTGCAATGGCACAATCTCAATTCACCGCAACCTCCGCCTCCTGGGTTCAAGTGATTCTCCTGCCTCAGCCTCCCGAGTAGCTGGGACTTCAGGCATGCGCCATCACGCCTGGTTTATTTTGTATTTTTAGTAGAGATGGGGTTTCTCCATGTTGGTCAGGCTGGTCTCGAACTCCCGACCTCAGGTGATCCGCCCACCTTGGCCTCCCAAAGTGCTGGGATTATAGGCGTGAGCCACAGCGCCTGGCAAGATGAAGGCATTTAAAAAATTTTTTAGATTTTAGGAAATGAGTCAACAATGTGATGAGTAGAGTTCCTGAATTAACTGAACACCCAATCTCACGAAAGTTTACAAATAAAACAACCACTCACAATCAGTCTAACACTTCTTATGGCTTATCTGCTGGCCTTGGACATCAGTACATGCAAAAGTAAATAACCGGATACCCTTGGGTCACATGTTTTCATACTCTGATTAAGAATTACACTTGGTTAAAGATGAATACGTCTGTTCCTGGCTTAATTTCCTACCTAGGGCTAATAAACACAACTATTTGAAATATAAATTCTCTTTAAATGTAAAGGATAATGCAATGTTTCTGACTGTCAAAATTACTATGCAACTGTAACTTTAGCACTAAAAGCATATTAAAACTATTAATCCTTTAATCATAATTATTCATATTGCTGTGGTAGAAACATCACACATACACACACACAAACACACACACACCAGTTACTTTTTGTAGAATTTGAAATTGCTCTATCTAGCATTTCCGCAAGGTTCAAGCTGCCACCCTGCAATTTATCTAGTAGCCTGCTGCTTGAACAAGCTAGATAAATATCTAATAATTTTGACCATGTACTGTGTGTTAAGTCCAGTTTAAGTGTTTTCCAAAGACAAAGTTTTCATATACTTTCTGTAAAGCCCTACAGATAGAGACCATTATTATCCCCATCTTATAAATCAGACTGAAAAAGGTTAAAGAGCTAATATTTTCATCTAAGTCTGTCTGACTCCAAAGCCAACACCCCAAATCACTGTTAAACAAGCTTCTCTTCCAAGTTAGGGCTCAGAAAAATTTACTTGACTTTCACAACTTGCCTTCCTAGGTTAAGCTTAAGCTGACATAAAACTCCAAAACAAAGGAAAACACAATAAATCACATAATTCTAAATTTGAATTTTTTTCCTGCTAGACAGAAGTTTTCAACAATAATTAAAAAAAAAAAAAACTAATTTGATATTGGCTAACCACTTCCTCAAGTTTTCTGACCATGAAGCCCTTTGCTCTCACACTTTAATAAACCACTGATATTCTCGAACAAGTGACAACACAAATCCACAAATCTAATTGTTAGAGAGCTTTCAAGTAAGACTGGAGCTTTCTGGACAGGAAATTTTTATAATACTATTTTTTTCAGGCTCTTGTGAAACACAGATTCACATTTTCACATATTTCCACACAAATCTAAGTGCTGTGTGCCCTGTTGGGGGTTCGATATCTAGTAAATTACATGAGTTAAATACAGCAAAAATAGGACTAGATTATTTATAAGGTCTAACGACGCAGTAGACTTTTCAGCATTTTTTGGACTTAAACCAGGGCTTTATGGCGCTGGTTAACTGTTAGAGAAGGCAAAGGGACTGAACATTTTATCTTAAAGTCCTTTTATCACTTAAGACTCTGTAAAATGTTTGATTACTTTAAAAATTGTGTGTGTGAATAACGTTAGTTTACTAGAAAAGGGGCTTGCTAGTACATATAATTTGGTTAAAAAAACAAAAAGAAAACAAAACAGCTCCTTACTTGAATGTGATTGTTTTGGCAATAGTAAAATTCAATCCCGTCGTTCTAGCGCTGCCTGCCTTCCTGGTTCTCCTAGGTGAGGGCCGCCATCCTGCGATAATTTACTTCGAGAGCTGCGAAGCGCTGGCAAGGGTGCAGTCTGGTGACTAGCACTTTTAAAAACAAAGCCAAACTCCGCTTTTAAAACAGAGAAGGAACAGACGCAGACCCTGCCTCTGACGACATCCAAAAGATTCATTATACACAGCCTATTCAGGAGAAGCTACAACCGCCCCAGGAAATATAAACTGTGTCGGCAAAGACAGCAGGGGGGAGAGGAAGTAACTGATGGGAAGGAAGCTAATCATGTGAAGTTTGTCCAACTCCACACGGTCTAATAAATTCCCGTTTGTTTCCGCTGGGAGCAGCCATTAAACGCGCCCTGACACGTGGGCGCAGGAACCTCCCTTCTACCTCTGGTGTTCAGAGATTTCCTTCTCGACCCACTTGTTTGTATACAACCACGCCCGGCAGGATGACCACCAGATGACCGGCCGCAGCAGTGCCTCCACTCAGTCCCAGTTGGGCAAAGTTTCACTCCACTGCGGCGACGTGAACAAGAATCACGGCTTCCTTATCGTGAGTTATGAATGATTTAAGCCAAGTTTACAGGACACACAAAGCGAGGGACAAGTGAGTGACGGGAGGCGCTAAGTGACAGCGTTTTAAAGTTAGCTTTAATTGATATGCCCTAATTAAAATGAAAAACATAAGTCACCCTGCCCCACGGCGTAACTGTCGGGGCAATAATTTAAAAAAAAGTCACGCAAGACTAAGCCTCAACCTCCCCGTTACCACTTACAAATACAGTCTGCAGAAAAGCAGCCTCGGGTCCCCACTCGGGGGTCCCTCGCGGGGTGCGTCATACGGGCTCTCCCCTCTGCGACCCGCTATTTCCCTGCTAGACCCCCCAGCGCCCAGCGGCTTCCAAGGCTGCGCTCCCGCCGGCTGGTCCCGGGAGGTAGAAAGTAGGCAGAGGGGCCTGGCGTCCCTGTCGCCCCCACATGCCAGCCCTCCTCCAACGCCTGGCACCACCACAAGCCATGGCTGGGAACACTGGGGGCCTCCCAACCCGGCGCGGGGCGCACGGCCGCAGGCTGGCGAGGAGGCAAGCGAGCTCAAGGGGAGACCTTTCCTTCCACCCTCAGCCCTAGCCCCAGCCACAGCCGTGGGGGCACCGGCTTCCCGCGACCTCGGGCGGCCGCCCGTCGAGGGCGCGCGCGCCGTTTCTGCCTCTGGGTCTGGGTGTCCCTTGGCCCCTTCCTCCCCCTCCCCCCGGTCTCCGGCGCCCAGCGCCCCGACCAGTCTCCGCCCTCCAGGACACTCTTCCCTCCTTCCTTCCTTCCTCCGCTCCCTCCCTCCATCTCGCTTCCCAGCACCCGGGACTCGGAGGCGGCCCCCGAACTCGCTGGCCGACGCCCCGCGCCGCGCCCCGACCCCGCGGGGACCCGACTCACCACCCGCGCCCGCCGCTTGGTACTCACCCGCCTGCCGGTGCGCTGCCCCGCCGTCGCCGCCGGGACTCGGTCTCTAAGGGCTCCTGGAGACGGCTACGACCTCTCCTCCTCCTCCTCCTGCTCCTCCGGGCGCCGGCTCCGCCTCGCTGGGGTGGGCGGGGCGGCGGCGGCCCCGGGCTCTTTCCTCCGCGCCGGGCCCTGCCTCCCGCCCGGACGCCGTCGCTGTGCTGCCCCGGGCCGCGGAGCCCGCGTTGTGGCCCCGCCGGAGGAGGGGCGAGGCCTGGCCCGGGGAAGCTCGGTGGACGTCTGGCCGTCTTTGGCCATCCCCCTTCCTCTAATTCTCATGGAGGACCTGAAGTTCTAGGACTTGAGGGCCCCCACTCTACGACCCGCCCCCGCGCGGGGCCGCCCTGACTCCTCGCAAGTTTCCTTCGCGTGCGAACGCCTAGCTTGCCCCTGTGCCAGCGGTCCCCATGGCTGTGAGGATGAGCGCTGCCAAACCCCTACACAAAAGTTTGGCTCTATTCCAGAAACTATGGAGGAAAAACACTCATAGTAACATTTAAAGGGCCCTGGGGCCACGGAGAGACGTTTCCCAGAAAGTGGAGGTATAACTGCGGATTATTGAATTTGTAGTATATCCACCTACCATAAGCTTCCCGTCCATCTGCCCCGACCCCCTAAAATTTGTTTCCGAATGTCCAGTACCTGGCAGAGTTCTGCCTAATGAATTAATCGGATTTGGTTGGTCTTTTCTGGAAGGGTTCAAGGTCGGGTAAATGGAGGAGCCATTTCTGCTTCCACAGATTTTGTACTATTCCTTCGGCCGTTCGACAAACGTTACCAAGCACCCGCTGTGTACCAACTGCGATGCTAAAGGTGATGGGAGAGGTACAAAGATGAATCAGACAGGGGGCTTGCCTTCTTGGAGTCCAGAAAGAGTAAAGAAGCTGGATGTTCAGAAAACCACTCAGCGGACTTCTAGAGTATCCCTAGGTAGCCGCTTTCTTGTTTGACAGGCTGGAGAGAAAAGAGGTGAGGTCAAAGTAGGTCACTTAGAACCAGTGTAGGCAGAGTCCACACTTGAAATGGAGTCTGAAAGCATTGGTGAGGGATGTCTGTGTATTGAGTTTCACCAACTGAGGACAAGTGGGCCCTGAGGAATCTGGGAACTAGGGACTGCAGTCAGGGCATTATAGTCCCTCTTGCTTTCCTTCTGACCCTTAAGCAAGTATCAGGTTTAGTGAAATCATTTGTACATGTAGAAGAGGTGTCACAGGTAGAGTAGGTGTATGAATGCATGCCTTGCCCCAGGAGTGTGGTCTTAGCAAGCTGCGGATGGTGGTGGTTTTTGGGATGCAAGCCACAGACTGCCAGAGGGGTCTTTATTTCCTGTTCTGTGCAGCATTAGGAAATGCTTGACTGATTCACAGGTACTAACAGTTCAAATGATACACCTGAAACAGAACAGCTTGACACCACAGGGACTGAGAGGGTGGCATACTGGATTTTGTATTTTTTGGCCACAGACCACAGAATAGACTCCTCTAAACCATGCTACTAATTTTCCTTCCTGGGACACTTTAATAAGTGCTTTCGTGTACTTACTCTTACTTTTCTTTCATTAGTCTCTTGCAAAAACCTGGAAGCTGGAACACCATGTATTGCCACCAGTAACTTAAGTGGCTTGTTGAAGGTTTTCTAGTTGAGTGCTGTTCAAAGTGTGGTTCATAGAATAGTGACAGTCTGCAAACCGTTACCCATCTACAAAGGGATGAGCATAGAAATTGAAGATGAGCATGCAGAAACTTACAGCAATTTGACAGAGTAATTTTATGTCTGTTAAATCGTTTAAAATGCAGCTTTGTATTTTATGTCTGTTTATTTCATTTTTCTCTTATGTGGAAAGGCATCAGCCTGCAACAGATTGAAAATAAAATATCATAGTTTGAGAAGCACTGATCGAGTTAGTATTAGGTTGGTACAGAAGTTATTACCGCAATTACTTTTGCATCAACCTAATAGCAAGGCAGGAATGATAAGAGCTAATACTTAACCAGCACTTTCTGCATGGCAGATGTTGCTTTAAGTGCTTTACATATATTAAACCTTTTAATCCTCCTAACAACCTAAGGACGTAGTCACAGGAAGGTTAGGTCATACAGAGCAAAACTGGCAGAGCCAGGATTCAAACCTTGGCTGGCTGACCCCATACTTTGTGCTTTTATCCATGCCCTCGATCCAGTGTCCTTTCTACTCTGTTGATGTTTCCCAAACTTAAATGATTCACATTCCATTTTCATACCACTGTAATTCCTATTTTTATTTATATTTTTTATTGACTCACTTTTGTTATTTTGTACATGTATTACCCTGGCAGTAAGTAACTCCAAGCATGTAATCATGGGTTTGAAAAGCAAGCATCAATCTTCTACCCTAGTTTATGTTAAAGTACATGCCTAATTCCAGCAATTGCTGTCAGTGCTTGGCCATACCCCCTCCAGTCCTCTTCCAGTTTCGTGCACACTGGTTCCAGGCGTGCTTTCATTCCCACCTGCCAGCACCTGCATCTTATTCTCAGAGTACCAGCTCCAGCTGCAGGATTTGCTTTGCCTGGGCACAGGGCAGCTGGAAATGCATAGAATTAACGTCCTCCACCTCCGTCCCTAGCCTTTAGCCAGTGTGGAGGAATAAATATTTCAGCTCCTTTGCTCATATTTGTGATGAGTGGGTGGATCTACATTGTCTACAGAGTTCCCTATGCCGTTGGGCCAAATTCCATGAGCCTGTTTGGTTTCTTATTATTATTTTTTTTTTCTCTAGCCTTCTTTTAACTTTTTTTCTTCCTTTTTTTTATGTTCTTGCTATAAAATAGTTAATGAAGTATTTTCTACGCCCTCACCCAGTGGCATTCAAAACAAATAAATCAGTTTCCTATGAAAGAGTGTCAGTGGAGTGGAGTGAAATTTATGCTTTATGAGATAAGGTCTTTGGGATTAAGTCCTGGCTTTGCCATTAAAAAGCTGTGTAAATTTGACAGTCACTTAACTTTGCTGGGTCTCTGCTTGTCTTTAAAATAAAGGGATTGTAAGAGAATGGCTCTAAAGTCCCAATTCTATGGAAATTAAATTTTAGTTTTAAAAAGTGGCTTTCTTGGCCATTTAATCCCTCACGAGACAAGCAAGAGAAGTGGTTTTATAATTCAGGACAGTTGTTTTTTTTAATGAATTGCAATTCATATGTCAATCTACTGTGAATTTCTATTTAATATTCAATAACAACACCGTAGCTAAAGAATGAGTCAGAAAGAGATGGTGAAGAAATTAAAAAGTGAGGCAAATCAGTCTCTCGGTGATTAGGTCTCCACAGACTTCAGAACAATTTTTTATTTTATTTTTTTAGAGATGGAGATCTCACTTCAGAACAGCATTTTTGGGATATCAGCTTTGCTCCATGTGGATTTTATTGGTCCTGTTGCGCATGGCTTCACTCTTTGTCTGGACCTGCCCTGGAAGGCAGGGAGCGCTGCCCCCCTTCTGAGTAGGTCACCTGGGAATAAGTGTCTTCCGAACTGGTTTTTCTGCTCAGTCAGAGGCTGCCATATTTCCATGTAGAAGTTAGGTCAGGGAGAAGCACCCACAGTCTTGGAAATCCCCAAGTAACCTGTTGAAACGTGTATTGCCATAGGCAGGAGCTATGACCAAAACTGTGGCTACAGATCAGAAGGCAATTTGGCATAGTTTCACACTTACATGGGTGGAAACCTTCAGAGGCCTGGGTGGGAGTGACCCAAAATGGAGGCACCCATGCAAGTTAGTTGATTACTAACTCAATATGAGCTCTCTGGCTTATTACTGCAATAGGCCCTCTAGCTCTAGGGAGTGGAAGTCCCCAGATACTGTTGTCTAGAAGTAAAAAATATGGGCTCAAGAGTTAATGAATTTCCTATCATTGGAGGAGTTCAACCAGTGATCTCTTAGAAAGTAGAGATTTAGAGGATATCAGCGATGCAACCCAAATGCCCATCACAAGAGATAAGATACCTCCCTCTAAAGCACTCTGAAAAAAAGATATAGATCTAAATATGTTCACATGAAAAGATGCCCTCAATGCATTCTTGAGCATAGATAGCAGATTATAAACCATCATGTGGAGAATTTTCCATTCATGTATAAAAAAGCATACATACACACTAATCTCTTCTATAAGTGTATCTGCAATGATGTTTGTCAAAATAGTAACAGTGACTTTCTCAGGGTGGTGAGATTTCAGGTAACCTACCTGTTTTATACTGCATGAATTTTTTCACAGTGAATGTGTAGCTTTTCTATAAATCATGTCTTTTTTCATATTATAAATGTATCTTTCTTTCATAATATAAAAAGACAAAAGGCATTGTGCAGACCAGGAGTTGGCAAATTATGGCCAGAGGACCAAAGGACCACATCTTTTGTAAATAAAGTTTAATTGGAACACAACCACACTCATTCATTTCCCTATTGTCTATGGCTGCTTTTGTTTTTACAAAGGTAAGAGCTGAATAGCTGTAACAGACCTTATGGCTTGCAAAGCCTAAAGTGTTTATCTGCCCCTTTAGGAAAGAAGTGTAGCAACCTCTGGTGTAGACAATTGGACTGGAAAACGTTTTCAGCATGGCAAATTGCAACCTAGATTTTACTTTTTCAGATTTCAATTTATCTGAATTTATATTAAAAATATGTATAGGCTGTGTATTTTAAAGTACATCCCAGTTCTGAGTAGTGATTATAACAGAGCAAAGTGACAGTATTAGTATTTGGGTAGCTAAGGTCTGTATATTCTCCTTCTTCCTCTTCCTTATTCTTTTCCTCCTCCTCTTCCTCTTCTCATTCTCCTGATAAGATCACCATCTTATTCTACAGTTTGCCGTCAGATGCTGTTCCACTTGAGAAAGTACCAGGAGGAGAACTGAGGTTTCCCTTTCCTGGCTTGGATCTCTCTAAGACAGAATAATTGAGGAAGTCCTTGACAAAATAAATTGTCCTGGCGGAAGAGAGGCAAAGTTCTAAAGAATAGATGGAGACCTGGAGGAGAAAAAACAGGGAAGCTGAAGGAGCCCAGCTGAGGAGGAGGGGAGGGTGTCCAACTCCAGAGGAAAGGCTGGGAATTAGATGGAATACATCTCTCTCTTTTCCCCTTGCCTCATCACACCCTTCCCACACGATCCATCTAACCTCCAGATATGCAGAGGAGGTTTGGGGATTTTTCTCCTTCACAGTCAGCAGTATCGAGCATCAAAGCTCCCATTTGCAGAACTTACATGAGCAAGGCTAACTAATGCCAGTCTGAGCAATGCCAGGCCCTTGCTCATTTCCAGAACTCAGCCAGAAAAGCTGGATATTGGCCTTGATATGGAATGTACTCAGATACCAAGTAATTAAATGATTCAACAGAAACATGCTCTTTGTCAGCCACTCACCTTAGACCTTCTCTGAAGAAAACATAGGCCTCTGTGGTGTCAGAAAGAAAAGCAGCCTGTGATATGATTAGTTTATTGGTTCACCTATAGCCTATGCTATTGGGTTTTGACTCATACACAGGCAACTCTGTGGACCTGTAAGCTAAGTTAAAAAGGGAATGGAAAGTATTTACTCTGGCACATTGATAACAAACCTGTTAATTTCATCTAGCTTTAGATACTGGTGAAAATGGAAAGTGCCAAGCCTGCAACCTCAGTGACTCCAATTTACACGGTTCCCAAAATAAATAAAATATTTTTTCAGAATATGGGGGAATCTCAGAAAATGTAATAAAAATGCTATTTTCTTTCAGTATTCCAGTATTACATATTTTAGAGTACTGATATCCTGGCATTATTGTTGGTATTATTCATTTATCTCAGTATTTTTTGAGAATAAAATTATGAACCATTTCTGTCTTGAGACTACCCAGAGAATTATATACCACATTAAAATTTTAAAGGTAATAGAAGTGCATTAGTTTAAAGAGTGTTCTGACCATATTCCTTGCCTGTTTAAATCCTCCACAGGTGTCTTATTGTTATTTTATTTCCTATTTCCTGGATTACTAGGGAGGTTGAGCACATTTTCTTCTATTTGTTAGTCATCTGCAGTCCCAATACCAATTTGGGCATGGATCTACTTGAAGAGGTCTTTGATGGATTATGCTGGATATTTCTGTATTCCTATAAATATTCTTGAGCTTTATTCTGGAATATAGTTAAGTTATTTGGAAACAGATTTGTCCTTTCAGTTCCTGCTTTTAAGATTTGTTTAGCAGGATTGGAACAGTTGCCACTCTAGGTTTTTTGCCTCTATTAAAGCAAAAGGGGATTGTGTGTCTATTCAATGCTCCATAAGTCTTGAGATTTTTTTTCAGCCTGGATGGTGGGAGGAGGGACTTTTCCTGGCCCTGTGTGAGCATCAGGTACTATTCCCTCTAATACCTTGCACATGGTTCTTTTCTCAGCCTTGGGTAGTTCCTTCACCTGCAAGAGCCCATCATCACTCACCATACTCATGCTAGTTTCTGGGTTTTCTTTCTGTACACTCTCTGTCTTAGGAATTCTAGTTGCCTTAATCTCTTCTTGTCTCCATCACCTTAACTCAAGGAGTCCACCAGATTCTTCCTGAATTCCCCCCTCTGCTGTGGCCTGGAAACTCCCTCAGGGGAGGGTGCTGGGGGAGTGGTAGGATACACCTCATCTGTTTCCCATCTCTCAGGGATCACTGTCCTCTTGTCACCTGATGCACAGTGTTTTGCAAACTATTGTTTCATTTATTTTACCTGTTTTTAGGTTGCTACGGGTAGGAGGGCAAAACTAGTTCTTTATTCCATCTTGACTAAAAGTAGAAGTTGCCTCTGTCACTCTAAAACATGCATTATTCTTCTTTTTAACTTAGTGTTATCTAATCTTATTGCCTGCCCCCCTCATCATGCTGTAAGCTCCGTGAGGGAAAGTATTATGTCTGTTTTGTTTTCTGTTGCCTCCCCAGCCCCGATAACATTGCCTGACACACAGTAGTACTCATTAAATATTGAATGACTGAATGAAAGCTACACCAGGATCGAGATCATGAGAAAACTGGAATGATGAGCAGGAAAATTGAACAGATTTTGCTGAGAGTGGAGGCTCCTATTCTGAAACCAGAAGAATGTAGGCCAAGTTCTATTCAATTGCAAAGTGAGGATCTTGAGCACTGCAATGCTGGTGACTTTACTCAAGCTACTCTGTCTGTAAATCTGCCAAAGCTCTTGGCAGATTAGGTCACATTTTTGGAATCTGCTTGGAATTCAGGAACATGGCAGTAATAATGAATCATGATTCTGACCCTTCCTCTTAATCTGATTGGCTCTAAGCCCTTTACAAATATTAATTATGTCTCACAATGGAATTGCCACCCTGACCTCTTTTCTTAGACTGCTAACACTGGATACTGTAGTGTTCAGCCCTCCTATCCCATAATAATGTGCCTACTCCTCCTTCCTAAAAAAGGAAAGGATAGGGTACTGTTTCTATCAACATCCTTAAATTATTTAGTCAGTATCCTAAAGATGGACTTGACAATTGAACAATTTTCTTAAAAACCTCACTTGGTAATTGCAAAAGCCTCTCTACTGTTTTTTCTGACTCTAGTCTCCAAGACAGTCCTCTGAGGTACAGGAAAAAATGTTAGAAATCACAGCTACATTTAATTTTTGTCTTTTCCTTTTGTTATTATGGTAAGTCAGGTATATAATTTACAAAGACACATGTATTAGGACTACATGCTCAAAGTCCTTACCGATGAAGTATACAATAAAAAATGTTTGGACATCACAGATCTCATCTCTGAATTCCCTGTAGTTAAGGCTGGCTTACTCTTCCTATGAGGCACCTCTAATTGTGTCTCTTTCTTCTGCA
Source organism: Pongo pygmaeus (assembly GCF_028885625.2). Classification (NCBI taxonomy): domain Eukaryota; kingdom Metazoa; phylum Chordata; class Mammalia; order Primates; family Hominidae; genus Pongo; species Pongo pygmaeus. The sequence continues at coordinate 162,447,648 of NC_072373.2, read as the reverse complement.
AAACAAACAAAACCTCAAAACCTCTGAGGCTTAAGTATAAGAAAACTTTTACAGCAAGCTGAAGTTGAAAGGAAGGGAGTTTTTCTACGTAGATTCAAAATCCAGTCTGCAACTGTTGGTTAGTCCCCACATTTATGTAGCACATTATAATTGTGTACTGCACTGAATATGGCTACAGGGCTTCTGATTTCAGAAGAACATGAGTCTGCTCTCAGCCAAGATTTGTATATATTTAGTTCTCTGTGAAGCCTCTCAGGTCCACTAAATTATGGACCCAGAACAAGTACAAGGCCATGAATATTTCCTAGGTGCCATGTTAACAGACTGAATTGCTAAAGAGATTATAGAAATAACAAACTTTAAATATATGAAGTTATTTACCATAAAAGTAGTTTACAGAAGTAGCAATAGAGTAAAAACGAATCTACAATACACTGTGGGGTGTGTCTGTGTATAGGGGTTGGGGCAGGGAACACCAAAGTGCCAGACACACGAATGAAAAAGATATTCTGGAAGAGGAACCTTTGCCTCTGGCCTCCCCATCTGACACCAAGTAGACTAGAAATGAACTGCTCAGTTGAGCCTTTACTGAATTCCTAACACACACACACACACACACACACACATGCACATGCAACACACACTCATGAACAAAGTAAAAAGGTTATTTGACTTCTGTAAGTTTTGGGATAGCAGACCTGAGAGTTGTACACATCATCTGAATACCTGGATCCAACTCTGCCTGCAGCAGGACCACCCCTGGGTTTTTCAGTAAGCCAGTCCATTGCTTTCAGTGTGCTCAGGCTAGCACAAGTGGAGTTTCTGTCCTTTGCATCCAAAAGAATTGGGAATAATGCAATAGCACTCTCTCTTTTAACTCAGATGCAAAAGCTTCAGCTAGTCATTTTTCTCAGTTGGTGACTTATGCTCATTTTTGATCTGTGCAATGACCATCTCTTATTTGATTGATTGATTGATGGTTTTCTTTCTTTCTTTTTTTTTTCGCGGCTTAGATCTGCTATTTCTCTCCCAAGGAGGTTTATGCTGATGGTTTTCATTCATATCCTTTTTACGCTGTTCCTACCCCATTCCTTTCCTGCTCATAGACGTTCTAAGTCTAATGTATATCTAATTTTTATATACGTCTTTTTATTTGCATGTGTCCTTATAAAACGTAAAATTTATTTTTGTGTTATTTTAATGGTACTGTATACTCTATGTAGGAAGAATACTTATGAATTCTCCAAATTAAATGTCATGGTGGTCTACAATTTTCTTCAAAAGTTATAGATTTCTTCTCTAAGAAATATACATTCTAATAGTGTCTATTTTTCTTGACAATTGTTTTGTCTTCTTGGCATTTTAAAAAAGAACTTTTATTCTCTGAATACCTACTTCTTCAGCCCCACTGATTGATTCCACATATATACTTTATTTTTTAATAGTAAATATTCTGGTTATATGGGTACAGTATCTTCTCATCTCTTTGAAAGTATTAATTATATATATTGGACTTTTTTCCTGTTCTTTTTATTGTCTTTATTGTTTCTTTTGCGTTTCTTTGCTTCTGTGTGTTTTAAAACCTTCTTTTTGTCTGTGTCTTTCATGTTAGCAGCTTTCCTTAAATGTTGACTGATTCTTGGCTGATTCTAATTGGAACCCCGTGTGTGTCCAGAACTTATGGAGTGGTGACAATAGGTAACAGAGCAGAGATTTGGCTATTTTGTCTTCAGAACTCTATTGGTTTCTATAGATTTCTTCTCTAGGGCTAGTCAGATACCCCAAAAAGGAGATCAGATACCCTACTTGGGGTTAAGGGGAGGATTTAAGCCTGGCTGCCAGCCTTCCAGGAGTCTGGATGTCTCATCATGGTTTTTGCTTGTTTTTAATGTAGATATTCACTTAATCTTCTTGTTTTCAGTATAATACTCTGTATTCTACTGTTTGATCATTCACTTATTCATTAAATATGTATTGAGTGTCCCCTTAATACTTTGTGCCAGGAACAGTTCTAGGTGCTTGGGGATACACTAGCAATCAAAACAGATGAAAATCCCTGTCCTCATGGAGCTTACATTCTAATAGGGTACATGTCCAGTGTTCTGCCAGGGTTAAGAGAGGGATGAGTGGCTGGCTGCAAAAGGAAGTAGCAGAAATCTGGAGTTCCAAGGGGCACTCATAAAGACTTTCAACCAGTCTTCCTGTTATGGTTTGGATATTTGACCCTTCCAAACCTCATGTTGAAATTGGATCCTCAATGTTGGAGGTGGGGTCTAATGGGAGGTGTTTGGATCATGGGGGTGGATTCCTCATGAATAGATTAAATACCCTCCTTGGGAATGAGTAAGTTCCCTCTCTATTAGTTCCCATGATACCTGGTTGTTAAAAAGAGCCTGGCACTTCCCCCAATTTCTCTTGCCTCCTCTGTCGTTATGGGGTCTCTGTATTCAGCCTGAGGCCCTCACCAGAAGCAGATCCCCAATCTTGAACCTTCCAGCCATCAGAATTGTGAGCAACTAAACCTTTTTTCTTTATAAATTACCCAGCCCCAGGTATTCCTTTATAGCAACATAAAACAGACTAAGACACCTCCTGTTTTCAGCTTCAACCTACGTTCCTATTTTCAAAAGTGCTTGATGCCTCCAATCTCTGAGCCTTTCTGGGTTTTAGTGGAATAAGCTAGCTTGCTTTTGTTGGCATTCCCCCTAACAGACTGAATTACTAAAGAGACATTTAGTAAATCAGATTACTAAATATTCTAGATGTTTGAATTTCAGCTTTCCTTGTTCTGCTAAGCCAGTTGCCTTGTCACTTGGATGTTCATCTACTTTCGATCTCTTGTCTGCTCTGGTCTTCTCTCATTTTCCTCCTTCTATAGACTTATAACATTTTGTTTTTCATTTAATGTTATTTTAATGGGATTTTTTAAAAAGGAGGAATAGAGATAATCCTGTGTTCAGTCAACTGTGTTTAACCATGTGCCAGCAACTTTCTATACAGGCACAAAGTTACTTGCTTGACAGGTAAAAAGCGGGGGCAGCCTGGATAATGGTAGTATCAGATTCTGATTTCTTATAGTCACATCTTTGTCAAGATGTATTGTTTGAATTTAGGATGAGATCACAGAAAGGTACATAAGCATCAGTTTCTAGGCCTCCCGTTATTATGGCTCATTTTCTTCCTTTCTCTCTTCTTCTTTCTCTCGCTCTCATTTACTTGCTTTCTCTTTGTTCTTAGAACATGTTTTATTTAACTTTCTTCTCCCTCAGATTACATTTTTATTTTCTCGTCTATTACTGACCTTCACGTTATCTCTTATTTTAAATCAATGTAGAGAGAATGTTTTTGACTAAATTTCTAGTCATTGCATGCATGTATTGTGATTTACAGAATAAAAGAGTGTTTTTTAAAAGAATTGAAAGGAAATGATAGGAACACTAGCAGCAAACATTAAACGCTTACTGTGTGCAAGGCCCTATCCTAAGAGCTTTATACACATTGCCTTATGAAATTTCTATTATCACTTTATGAGGTATCATTTCCACTTTATGGATGAGATATCAAATCTTACTACCTTATTTTTTAAAATCTAAGCTAAGAGAGAGTAAAAACTTGCTAAAATTCTTACAGCAAATGAGTGAAATTATAAAAATATTCATGAAATGAAAATGTTTTATTTATTATTAGAATTATATGTATTCCTCATTAGGAGTTTGAAGTGGGGTTTGGTACCCCAAACCTCTAAGGCTCCCTGCTGAGGGAGCCACATATCTAAAGATCAATAGCTAATTACAAGACAAAAAACCAGATGTATTTGATAGAATAGCAGAGATTGTCTTGTTAGCTGTGCTGGAGGGTTGAGTCTGGAAGCCAACATGGAGTTTTCTACTCCCTTGAGTGGGGACTGGCTGAGTCTAGAATGGTTAGGCCTGCACAGCAGGTTCTAATCCACTGACCTAACCAGCTGTGCAGTAGAGAAAGGCTGGCTTGCCTCACCCACACCACTGCAGACCAGAAAGCTGGGCAGAGAGCACAAGTATTGCTAGGCCTCCCTCAAGGAGACACCTTGTGTCCAGGTGAGATTCTCATAGGGAAACAGGATGGGGAAATGGGCCCACTGCACATGGGCACATGTAGTAGGAGAGGACACAGGACACAGACAAGGCAGCCATCAGGAAGTGATCCAGTGTGAACCAGGTGCCATCCACTGGGACTGGCATCCTCTTGCTTCCTCCTTGGGGATCTGTGAGTTGGTCTCTAGAAGTATGGGCAGAAATGTTCTCTCTCCTAGAAGCTGGGTGGAAGTGTTCTTTTTTCTATGGGTTAAGGTGGAAGTGTGAGAAGAAAAAATAGGTTCCCTTCTTAACATTTCTATTTAGATAAAAATTTAAACATTGCTTATGGCTAGTTCTGTTTTCTAAATTCAAAACAACTTTTTTTTTTTTTACTATTGAATTATCTGAATTATTTTTTCTGTTTATTTATATATTTATTTATTTTTTGAGATGGAGTCTTGCTCCGTTGCCAGGCTGGAGTGCAGTGGCGTGATCTTGGCTCACTGGGACCTTGGCTCACTGTGACCTCTGCCTCCCAGGTTCAAGCAGTTCCCCTGCCTCAGCCTCCCGAGCAGCTGGGATTACAGGCACGCACCACAACGCGTGGCTAATTTTTTGTATTTTAGTAGAGACAGGGTTTCACCATGTTTTCCAGGATGGTCTCAATCTCCTGACCTTGTTATCCACCCACCTCAGCCTCCCAAAGTGCTGGGATAACAGGCGTGAGCCACTGCGCACAGCCTATTTTTTTCTGTTTATAATGCATTCTGATTTTTTTTCTTCTATTTTATCTTTTAAATCGATGCTGACTGCAACCCACTCAGGGTTACTTGACCCACTAATGAGTCAGGACCCATAATTTGAAAAACACTCATCTAGGAGACTTGTTGACATAATTTTGGAGCAAAAAGCTGTTCTTATTTGTAAAACATATAAGTGGCCCTTTGTTATTACATAGAGCAAGAATTAGGGCCTAGATTAGACAGGACTGGTGGAGACAAGATGCCCAGTTTAGTAAAACTGCAAAGGATGATAAAATTTAAAAGATACTCTTCTTGGGTAGAGAGATTATTCTGAAGTTAACTGAGTCTTATTTTCCTGTGAATGGTATGAAGGTAGTGCCAAAGATGCGATGTTAGGGAAAGACAGACTCTGAGGAGAATTGAAGGGAACACTTTGATCTTAATGGAAGCAGGTCCAGTACTGAGGTTCAAATCAGTGACAGCTAAGGAGGCCCTGACTGTTACCAGGGATTGGTCTATGGATACCAGCAGCAGAAATGTCTAACATTGGGTTTTGAGTGGTACTCTTGCACTGCATCATAATTACCCCAGGATATCCTCAAGTCTTTAGTGAGGCTGGTTAATCACTACAGTCCAGCATCAGGCTAGTGACTAAGGGAAGGAAAGGAAAAGTTGAGTCTGTAGTTGAGATACCAATACAGTGTACCAGTACAAGACAGTACAAGACAAGACAAGACAGTGCAAGTCAAGACAGTAGCTAATAGCCTATAGCAGCAGTTATGAGATGGTAAGAAGAGACAAGCAAACCTGAATGGGGAAGCTATCTTGAATGCAAGGTGGCAAGTGCCAACAAAAGATGTGTATCTTCATCAGGAAGCCTACGTCTTCTTCAGGAATCCTTTTTTGGAAGGCAGTACTTTTTTAGAAGGGTGGTTGGATTTCTTGCTCTCACAGAGGTTTAGGGACTTGATTTATTTATTTAATTATTTCTAGATTTTAAAGAAATTGACTGTGCCCTAAATCTTGTTTTCCCCACTAAATCCTGCTCTGTGCCCCAGCAGCCTGACCAGCATGGACTGCACCAATGGGCTCCATTGTCCTCTAGCTTCTGGCAGGGTTTGGCCAATGGGAGGAAATCAAGGAATAAGAGATTGGGATATTTATTGCCCTAATTTCTTCCCAACTGAGTGTCAGTGGGTTCACTGCATCTCCCCAGTGAAAGCCATAGCTCCTATCAGATGGCCGTCTCCACACAGCTAAACTCCCCCTCTTCTGGTAGCCCTTACCTCTTCAGGCCTAGGGTGGTAATGGTTCCCCTTCTTGCTAGCTTCTAGATACTATGTTATTATTTGCTGGTTTCCCTGAACACTGCCCAATCTTTGTAAGTAGCCACTATTAAACTTTCATCAAATTAATGATCTGTTTCCTGCCAGATAATACTGAGATTAGACTCAGGAAAGCGAGGTCTCCTCTATCATGGCTCTTTAGCGTGGACCCCATGCCTTACAGAGCCCACTAATCAAGATGAATGAGGGGAGAAACCTTTTGTAAATGTCTTAAGGAATGCACAAGGACCTCTTTCACTTGAATCTGATTCTCAGTCCTGGCCTAGTACAACCTGCATTCATAAACATGTGCTTTCATGACTAACACTGCTCACACTTCAGGGGAAATGTTTTTCCACATCTCTTTCCTGTGTCCTCAATTCAAAAGGCCAGTATGTCTGGATGTCGTGAGGGTGTATGGCTCATGCTACTGCCAGTGTTGGAGATGGGCACTGTTTTAGCATGTGGAGATTTGAGTGATAGAAGCACTTAGGGTGAGAAAAAAGACAGTTTGCCAAATTGTTTCTCTCATTAATACAGTGAACTTCTGTAGGAAGTGCAAATAACTTAAGCTCTTTTGATACAACAAAGAGGGCCAGAAGGTGGGAAATAAACTCCACAAAACCTCAGGAGCCTGCCATTGCAGTGAAATTTCTAGGAACTGGAGTGTGCTGGGGTACCCCTCACAGAGAGGACAAGTTGCCACAAATGGCACCTTATACCGCTAAGACAGGGGCACCATGTATGGAAGCCTCTTTGGATTTTTTTTTTTTTTTAATGGCGATAAGTTCTTACTATGTTGCCCAGGCTGATCTTGAACTCCTGGCTTCAAGCAGTCCTTCCACCTTGGCCTCCCAAAGTGCTGGAATTACAGGCATGAGCCACTCGGCCTTTTTTATTTTATTTTTTTTGTCAGCAGCAAAGCATTAAAATATTTTTTAGTTGAAATTTTTATTGAGTTAAAAATTTTTTATCTTATAGCACACAATTGTGAGAAATAATATAAAAAGATTTCATGTGCTCTTTTCCTGGTTTTCCCCAGTGGTGACTTTTGCAAAGCTATAGTATAATATTATGACCAGGATATTGATGTTAATATAGTCAAGATATAAAACATTTACATCATCACAAGTATTCCTAATGTTTCCTTTTATAATCACACTCCCTTCCACTATGTCCTGAACCCCTGGCAATGAGTAATCTGTTCTTCATTTCTATAATTTTGTCACTTCAAAAGTTGTTATAAAAAAGGAATAATACATTATGTAACCTTTTTTCACTTTTTTTTTCACTCTACACAATTCTCTGGAGGTTTATCCAAGTTGTTGTGTGTATCAACAGTTGATTCCTTTTTTATTGTTGAGTAGTATTCCATGGGATGGATGCACTAAAGTTTGTTTAACCATTCACTCACTGAATGATATATGGACTATTTCTGTTTTTTGACTGTTATCAACAGAGCTGCCATAAACATTTGTGTACAGGTTTTTGTATGAACGTAAGTCTTAATTTCTCTGGGACAAATGTATATGAGTACATTACTGGGTATGGTAGTTGCATGTTGAGTTTAAAAGAAATTGCCAAATGTTTTGCAGCATTGCTGAAGCATTTTACATTCCCATCAGTAATTTGTGGATGATATAGTTTCTCTGCATCCTCATCAGCATGTGTTGTTGTCATTATTTTTTATTTTAGCCATTTTGATAGAAGTGTAATAGTATCTCATCATGTTTTAAATTTGCAATTCCCTAATAATGTTGAACATCTTCTCATGTGCATTTTCTATCTGTGTATCTCTGGTGAATGCCAACAAGGATTTTTAATAAACCATGTGTTAAAAGAATGTAGGGGGTAGTAGCAGTAGTATTCATAATAGTAGTAATATTGTTCATAGCATGATTTCTATCTTTCTACCTTTAAAAAAAACCCTGTATATAACACTCTGTGCTAGGCACCAGGGATACAAAGGTAAATTGAACAGATATGGCTCTTTTCCTCATGGAACTTATAATCTTGAAGTGGGTGAGGAGTTAGAAAACTTAGAAAAAATAAATACACAAATGTATATAAAACAAACACAAAAGGTATGTGCCCTGAAAGAAAAAAACAACTAAACAGAAAACCAAATGTCATAAAAAAAGAATAATGGAGACTCAATTTACATTGAGAGTCAAGAATTTTCAAATTGTACCTGAAAAATGGGTAGGTAATATTCAAGTGCAGTGGGAGCAAGAGGAACTCGGCCCAAGAGAGCAGCACGTGTGAAAGTCCTGAGGCAGGAAAGAGCTTCGGATGTTGTAGAAACCCAAAGAAGGGTAGCGTAGCTGGAATGTAGAGTAGCAGTGGAGGAGTGAGATGAGGTGAGTTTAGCAATATGGGTAGGGCCCAGACCAGAAACAGAGAAATTGTATTAGTCCAAGCAAGAGATGGTACCAGGGGATGGACAGAGAAGTGGATAGTTCTGAGGTATATTTTGGAGATAGAATTGACAAGACATGATGAGAAGCTGTGCAGAAGAGGAGGGAGAGGAAGATGGAAGTATCAAGAATGACTCCCAGGTTCCTTGATTGAAAAACCTGGTTGATGGAGGTGACTTTAGCAAGATGGTGGAAACAAGAGGAGGACTTGGTTTGTATGGAGAGGTCGGCAGTGGATAACAGTCCTATTTTTAGGTGAACATAAATTCTGAAGCCTGATGCATGTCTACAAAACGAATAAACCCTATTTAATTGCATAGTACAAACAAGAGTCCTACAGCTGAGGCTGAAATAGCTGAGGCTGAAAGAGACAACTCAAGTTCAACATACATCACCCTTCCCTTTGTTTTTAAAATTGCTTATGAATATTTTTTTAAAGTATTGGCTGGGTGTCCACCAGGTGGCAACATTTCTTTAAAAAAGCCCAGATTTAGAAGCCATACCTTCTTAGCTACATCGAGGTGGATTCTTGAGGGCCACACAACCAGAGTCTAGTCAAAATCACTGAAAGTGCAGCCCATCCTGCTGAGTTATTCTCTTAATATGCATAGGTGGAGGCAGTTTTATGAGAAAGATCCTTCTGTGGCCTCTTACAAGAAGGCTCATGTGTGTCAATGTGTACCTATGTGCATGTACTATCTAGGACTTATATCATATCATGAAAAGCCCCTTAATCCTAAAGGTTCTTAGTGCAAGCAACTGAGTAACGTTGGAAGCCTTAGATAACCTCTCTGAGCCTCTTTCTTCATCTGTAGAATGTTGTATATGTATTAGTACCAACTTCATTGGGGTGTGAGTGTGAACTTAGATAATGCATGCCTATAATGTATCTAGCACAGTCCTGGGACAAAGTAAGCACTTAATACATGGTAGCTCTTATTATTATTTCCACAATGACCCTTATCCCCACTTTCCCTGCTCCAAGACTCTATTCTTTGCCAGCCTTAGTTGTGGGCAGCCTGCCAGGCATGATCTAATAAGTGAAGCACATGAGTCATCAGAGGGTGACTGACTCCCTTTCAGGTTCTCTTAGTACTTGGCTCCTGGAAGGTGCTCCTCCTTGATAATCCTTCCTCCCAACTGCATTGACACAGATGGAGTCTTTCTGCAATTGACTTGTCTGATTGGACAGGCAAGCCATGAAGATAGAGAGGGAGGAAGCTCCTGAATGGAATGTGGATGCTGGAAAATCAGCCCTCTCCTAATACACTGCAATGAATTAAATTACTCTCTGTTTAGTAGCTTTTCCTCATCTATTGGAACATGTACAATTGCTATCTGTTATGATCATATATTCCCAGCCTTTCAGGTGGGATAGGTCCAAGCACTCATTTTGTTTGGAGCTTCACACAGTATGAATATAGCACAGATTTACCTAGGGAAGAAGCTGACTTGATGCTAGTGCCTGTGATTCAGCCACAGGGAATATTTATAAAGCAAAGCCAGCCAGCTGTCCCCACTGTATTTATCTTCTTCCCCCTTTCCTACTAGCTCAGGCCACCAGATACTTCACTTTCTTTTATAAAAGTCTAAAATATTTGGGTGCTTTCAAAATAGATTTTCAGAAATGTTACCAATTAACACTATATATATGTGTGTGTGTGTGTGTGTGTGTGTGTGTGTGTGTGTATTTTGTGACAGGGTCTGCTCTGTCACCCAGGCTCAAGTGCAGTGGCACAATCATGGCTCACTGCTGCCTTGACCTCCCTGGGCTGAAGTGATCCTCCCGTCTTATTCTCTCGAGTAGCTGGGACCACAGGTGCATGCCACCACACCTGCTTATTTATTTATTTTTTTTTGTAGAGACAAGATCTCCCTGTGTTGCCCAGGCTGATGTCAAACTCCTGGGCTCAAGGATCCTCATGCCTTGGCCTCCCAAAGTGCTGGGATTACAGGCATGAGCCACCATGTCTGGCCTAATTAATACTATTATTATCTAATAACATTGATTTTCAGTGGGGGCTTTCTATTTCATGTGGGGGCTTGCGAGGGGAGGGTAATAAGGGTATGGTGAGAAATGGATAGGAAATGTACCTTTATCATAGAGGGAAGGAAACAGTTTTTTTGGTTTTTCACCTG